>NC_092823.1:5163333-5479166 GCF_023375885.2 Dermacentor andersoni
ATGTTATTTGATTGCGTTGGGCATGGCCCAAATGTACCATTCATGTAGTGACAACCTAGCTAGCTAATGCACAGCCCCATTAAAAAGAGAAGTGCATAGGCTAACGAACAGGTGCACAGTAACTGTACTTCATCTCAAAGCGAACTAAGATTATCAAGCAACTATAGAGATCTAGATTAAGAGGGCGCAAGCGTTGAGGCCCCGTAGTACTTGGGGCCTCAACGATTGCATTCCCCTGATATAAAACTCTCTAGTAAACTTTGCAATCAGTGCAGTGATCTTGCATGTGAAATGGTTGATGTAGTAAGTCGTTTTATAATTGCCTTTCTTAATCAGTAACAGCTTAAACAGGTACATGACAATGAAATGAAATGCTGGCTCATATGGCGCACATTTGCCATGCTTGCAGTAACACAAATTCCAACATGCAGTAGCTTGTAGGCAATGAATGCTTCTTCATTGGGTCAGTGCAACTTGCACCTACCTCTAATAAAGCACAGAATGTCTGCATTGTAGACATTAGTTCATTAGCACCATGTGCATGGGAGCACAAGAAGGTAAGGGAATGTTTATTTGCATTTTTTATTTTCATAGCCTACAGACAATTTACTTCGGTGGAGCATTGTGGCGAATTCATAATATGTTCTGTGTAAATCTGCAATGCGGACATGTTCTATTATCCAATCACTTAAGTAGTCAAATGAGTGCACATAGCCCCATAAGCAGTGTGAAACGGAACGCAGAAATTTGTAGTCAAAAAGCCATAGCGACTCGCACTCTGTGCTGAACATAAAATAGAAAAAAATGCGTAGTGGCAAATTGGGTGCACATTCTCACCTGTAATAAATCCATAGATTACAAGTAATCTTTAACTCATTCTCGTATTGCTTACAGTTGCACAAGTCTTACTGCAGCATGCACTGTGGAGTAAAATAATCTTGCAAGTCACAGCTACTTGTTCACTTTATTAACATATATTAGCCCCCAGGCTCTCCTGTATTCCTTCACGCATGCTACCATAGCATGGCTGTGCTCAATCACCTCTTTCCATTCCACTGAAATGAACGTGGCATATATTTGTTACCAAAATATTCTCTGAAGCATAACTGTTTATCATTTTTTAAGCCTCTGAGAAGTAAGGATGGATGTTCAGCCTTGCTGTTGTGGCATTTCATAGGTTCTAACCCACCATGATATTTCTAAACAAGCAGTGATGAAACTATATAGTCAAGCCATACCATTACGACAACTGACGTATTGCTTCCCCAGAGAGTCTCACTGCCACCTCCCCAATTTCGTAAATACTTAGACATGTTGACAACTTAGACATGTTGAAGTTAACATGACAGCCTATGTTTTAACACGACAAATAAGCCTGATTAACCCAACAGCCCTTATATCATTCTCTCAATCACTTGAAATACTAACTAGCACATGGCATGTAGTCATTATATTCTGTTTGTATGTTTGGTGAATTGCACAAATCATTTTTGTCGCCCTTACAGCCCAGCTGATGCTGTCTTTCTTTGTAACAATTAGGCAACAACCTTACTAGGTGCATTGCTGTGAGAACTATAACTAGCTTCACATTAGCACTGCACATGTGCCCTCAGACCACATCGTAGACATGCTTATATAGATACTAAACGCTGGCCACAATCAGCACAATTTTGAAATCTAGATGAACAGGGTGCGAATTCATGTGTATCAAATAAATGTCTGTTCCATTGAGAGGCTGTGTACTTGCGTGCGATATAGTTATCGATTCACTACACTTATGGCAGAAGAACGGAATACACAAAACAACAAAATCAAGTTCTCTCTGAAAAGCTGCTTTTTGCCGCTATTATATGCAGCAAAGTAAGACTTCAGAAAGCACAAATATGACTTGGGTGCATCTTTGTGCATTGTATAAGAAGTAGAGGTGGGCGAATGTTAATTCTTTTTCAAACACAAATTCAACAAAAATAGTAAGCATCAAATATTGAATAGTGACACAACGACTTTAGTACTTGCAGTAGCAATATTTATTTCCATAGATAGCTAACTATTGGGGACAAAGGATAAGTTTTAAATGCAAGGCTACTAATTGTTATATTAAAAAAACTACTTGAATAGTCTATCAACAACTTTAGAGCCTCGTTGCAAAGAAGCTTTCCAAGAAATAATGGCTGCTGTATGAAGAGCTTCCAAAAATGCACAATAAATTGTTACCAAATAGCATGAAAGTTGTAGAAAAAATAAACTTAATCAAGGACCAATGTTTTGCGGACACATGTAAAAACACTTGTTGCA
Organism: Dermacentor andersoni; assembly: GCF_023375885.2. NCBI lineage: Eukaryota > Metazoa > Arthropoda > Arachnida > Ixodida > Ixodidae > Dermacentor > Dermacentor andersoni. Next base: position 5,165,629 of record NC_092823.1, read on the forward strand.
AGGAAAACAACACAGACTTGTCGCATAAAAGATAAATCTGCTAGATCAAGAGATGTGTGGTTGGCTTTTATGAAAAAAAAAAGCCTATGGGAAAGTTTTGTGCCAATATGGCTAAAAGATACTTTCGTCACCGTGCTGAGTACAGTGACCAGCTGTTAACCTACAACGAAATCACCAAGCACTATTACCTAGGGCGCAGGGCATTCCCCCTGCCACATTCTAAATTAAATAGGCCACAGGCGGTTACATTAAGACATCTGCAGACACGTACGTACCCTAACCCGGTCATCATGAACAAAATTAATCCGGACTGCGGGGTTTCACTCTGCTCGATTTAGAACACATGCTTTGGCGCTGCTTGGCGTTGGCCGGTGATGGTTCTCGAGGTGAACAGTGGTGGCAGCGGATGCTGCACAGTGAAGTGCTGGCGGGCCAACTCAGGGCTGTCCAGAGGGCCCGTGTGACGGCAGAGGGGCTCGGCCTCTGTGTACCGACGTGGGAGCCGCCCGCATCAGTCCCAGACTGATCCCTCAGGACCTAAATAAAGTTATTCATACCATACCATACCGTGCTAGCCTGCTAGCCTTTGGGAGGCTTGTCACATATTCGGTGTTAAAAAACATCCAATTTATATATTGACACAAAAGCCTCCTCTGATCACGGAAAAAGAATAAAATTGTCATATAGTATACATAAAGTTTAGAACATCAGGGTACTATTTTTCGCATTACACAAATACTCGTGAAAGACAAAACTGCAAGAAACAGCATAGCACTGGCATAATCCGTAACTGATTATGTCAATGCGTTTCCCATTTCATGTGGCAAAGTTGCATAGGGCAGATGAGGTGTGACATCTCTGCTTTGGAGATGCGTTTTGTATCTGGGTACAAGTATTATACAATTGATCACTCTGGGAATAAAGAAATAACAGGTACTGATTACCAGTATGTCATCATGTCACTTCTATCTGAAAAGGGACTATATTTCAAGTCAAAGTTGCATTGAGCATCATGTTTATGTGCCCGTATATGTGTATCCCATGAACCGTTTCTTTAAGTTATGACCATTGTCATGTCATTCCTGTATGTAATTGTGGCTTTACACAATACACCTATAAAACTTTTGATCAGCATCCTAGTACATTTCCTTGTATTTGCACACAGGCTTTCTGTCGCAACACCCTCTTTACACCCACAATAAATACTGCAGTCAGTAAAATGGAGCTTTAGATTATTTCCTAAACTGCTTTCATTCCAGCAAGTAGCCGCCGAGCACACACTGTGCCACAAGTGAACATTTATTAGGGCATTCATCCTTGCTGTTTATTAAGGTGGTTGCAAGGTAAATGGAGGGAAAGTGTACAGGTGAAGCAAAGATCCGCTGTCGCATGCACGTAAACAATGCTTATGGTTATGGCATCGAAACATTTTTTTGCGTCAATCCTCCAGCCATGGAGCATGTACTGACAGGATGGAAAGCAGACACCGAGCAGACGGCGCAGCGCGATGAACACATCTTCAGGGGCATTCAGCCTTCCTATTAGCTAAGGAGCCCAGCAGCTTCTCCAGTGCTGCAAGGAACTACTGAGATGGAGTAAAGCTCACAGAACACATTGTTAGCGCGACAGGTTCATGCCGTGTTCCAGGGCTTCCGTGAACGAAGAGGCAGACTGAACTTGAAACATGTTTTATTGCATGGCAGCAACTTAATGTGGCAGAATGACAGCCAAGAAATACAAGGACAAAAAGCACACCACAGCTTGGCGGCCAGCGATTATATACATATAGTGGGCGAGGGTGATGCGATTGCAAGATGACCCGCGTGACAGAAAGGGAAACGCTATCGCACACGTGCACCTGTAGAGATATGCGACAGTTGGGCAGTGGCAGAGAAGGTGCTTTGCTGTGTCGTCGCACGTGCAAAAAATTGCATAAGGAGCATTTGCATAGCTTACATTACAGCAGAAAACACCTAGCACAATATAAATAATTGCAATACAATGTGTTCTGTGAGCTGTACTCCATCTCAGTAGTTCCTTGCAGCACGGGAGAAGCTGCTGGGCTCCTTAGCTAATGGGAAGGCTGAATGCCCCTCAAGATGTGCTCATCGCGCTGTGCCGTCTGCTCGGTGTCTGCAGTGATACAACTTCTAAGCTGTTCCCTAGTTTCCCCTCTTCATAAAGTGTAAAATGTACAGAGACAGCTCTGGAAACAAACGTGTATCAAGCAAGAAATCTGCTTTGATACAATACCTATATTGAGATGCATAAGAGCATAAGCGACCAGCCATGCTTCTGCAATGTTTATTACCTCAGAGCACATGCAACTGACAGAAAAAAATCACAGACGATTACGATACTCCGTAATACGAAATTTTAGTGCAGCTCTACATGTGTTGTCATTTCGCTGGTGTGGACAATCAGCCTCGTGTGGCATGTTGCAAACGGCGCGAAGTGTGGCGCCACTGCCTTGCTAATCTGGAGATTGCGTGAGCCAGCGCATGGCTGACGCATCGGTGTGATTCACAAAAGCCACCGCCGACAAAGCTCCCAGACATTGCGTGCTACTCTGGCACCATCTCGTAGCTACCGTCACTGCGCTTCACTTTTATTCGCACGCTTTCGACATACACTCCTCTGCTTACTGCCTCATGGTTGTGCTGCACCTTCCTCTCCGCTTTCCTCCTCGTGCCTCTTCTCACTTGCCACTTTTTTTATCTCCCACTGCATGCAGTGTTCGCTCTCATCATTTGCTGAACTCATTCACTCGGTTAAATGAGCGAAAGAGTGGTCCTCACAGCACGACAAAAGCTAGAGGGAAACCATCGATAGGAATACCCTGAATGCATGCACTATAAACCACATTAAAGGATTGATTGAATGCACGATAGACGTGGTCTACAAGATACCTTTGACACATGGGGCTGACTATGTGGGTCAAACAGACAGGAGCGTAAATGATTGACTGTGCGAACATCGACACAACTGCATTGTGATCCAAGCACCCAGAGACCTTGCCATATATTGCGTTTCATGCCATATCTTCCAGAAGATTGGGATCTGATCTTGCTGAAATGTAGTAACTAAAGAAAAAGAAGTCATGGAGGCCTACAACGTCAAGATGACCCCATGTGCCACCTATATCACTCAGCAAAGAGATTAGCTTAATGACTGACAACAGATGGCATGGCTCGACTGGGAAGAGCATCCCTGCACATGCGTGTAGGCTATATGAAGGTCTCGCTTTCCAAAAAATAAAACAGTTATTAATTTGCACTCGGGTGCAGTGCATTGTTTTACTGAAGTCCTGCCCCTTCGTAACTTTGCGCAACAGTGTTATGTCGAACCAACTAGCCCACTGGGAAATTTTCTTTAGTAATATGTAATATGCTCTGAGTACACATTTATGTGTCTTGTTTGCAATGCACATGTGAAAAACAGCACAAAAAAAGATGCAATATTAGAGGTGAGCAAATAGAGATTTTTGGGTACCGAATAGAATAGTGCCAGAAGCAAATTGAATCGAATACTTTTCTAAAAGCGAATAGCCATTACCATAATTATTACAAACTGATGTTTACATCCCAGTATTTTTGAAGTTAGAAAGTTTCTGTCATGTACTACCTTATTAGTATGGTACTTGAAAAATGCAAATTGAGCATTACGAGCAAACAAGTACTTTATTCGCATGCACAGGTTTCTTCAGAGGATGCAAATGACCACTGTAGAGCCTGTAAGGTGTCGTTACCTGAGTGACCTAGCCTGCGCCACTACGCAAGTTCTCATGTTTTATGGCTATAGTATGCCTGTCGTGGTGAAAATTTACCATACTTTTCTCCAATTTAATGTTTATGTGGGTGCGGTTGGCATTTTGAAATGCCCGAAAGCTATGAAAAAAATATTCACAATTACAAAAAGTGACCACCAAATCGAATAGGGCATTATTCCGTGCATAACTACAAAGTTGCAAATATACGCTATTGCTATGCAATACCAACAGCTTCAAATAATGGTTTCGACACTTACATAAACACTACATGCTCCAGCAGCCAACATAACATCACATATTGACAAAAGGGTGTTTAACGGGGCTAGTTGGTTCATTCTTCGAGGATTGTAGCAGCAGAACTTAAGGAACATGAACTCAGAAGGAACGGCTAGACGAATACGTAGATGCACTGTCAACCGATTTCGTTATTGAATTTCCCACTATTCATCACCATATCTCTTCTCTTATCTATCTGAGGCTGTCCCAAAACGGTGACTTCCTTTCTTGTCAAGGCGACTGACGGTGTGCTTACACATTGCGCTCCTGTTTTACTTATCTCAAATGCCTCAAGAATCTCCCGAGTTAGCCTATTGTTGTTCTTTTTCAGGACTTGCACTTCATGAAATTTGGGGGTGCACGTGCTTACTTAACTACCGTGTCCCTTCTTGTTCATTTCGCAACGTTTGCCGTGCAAGGCCAGATTGCTGCCAAGGGTCCCTGAAAGTGATGATGCGTGCTCTCTTGTTCGATCTTTCAGGCATCTTCCTGTTTGCCCTATGTATTGTTTTCCACAGGATAGGGGGATGGCGTACACTACTCCTTTGACGCAATCGCAGTCGAATCAAAATAAACAAGAAGGGACAAGATAGCCAAGTAAGCATGTGCACCCCCTAATTTCATGAAATGCAAGTCCTGAAAAGTAACGATGTAGGCTAACTCGGGAGATTCTTAAGGCATTTGAGATAAGTAAAACAGGAGCGTAATGTGTAAGCACACTGTCAGTGGCCTTGACAAGGAAGGAAGTCACCTTTTTGAGGCAGCCTCAGATATATAAGAGAAGAGATATGGCGACGAAATAAACAATAGTGGAAAATTCAATAAAGAAATCAGTTGACAGTGCAGCTGCGTACTTGTTTAGTCGTTCCTTCTGTGTAGAAGTTTCTTAAGTTCTGCTGCTACAATCCTCGAAGAATGAACCAACTAGCCCCGTTAAACACCCTTTTGACATTCATTTTCAGCACTCTGAGCGTTGCTACTTGTTTCCTGCATCTGCTTGACTTACGACAAATATGTCTTCACATTGCCTTCTTCACTTGCTGGGCCTGCTTATCCTCATGTTGCATCAAGAAGAATGTTTCGGTCGAAGACATTAGGTTGCTACTCGGGATGTTGTCGCCTTCCCAAGGACACGCAAGAAGAATTATGAAGATACTGCGGGCTGAAATATGGGAACAGATTCGCCTACTCACCGACTTTCTCAAGGTGAGATCCACTGGCAAAAAATCCTATCGTCTTCACTTGGCCAGCGGCAGTTTTAACACTGAACACATGTGGAATAAGTGGTTCCTGCCAATTTCGAAGTCAACAATACAAGGTCAAAAAGAGTACGAGAAGATAAGCAAGAACCCAGTGGTCACTGTAGGACAGGTGCAGCTCTCACAACCTTCGAAAGAAGTATTGGAACACGGTCCAAAATTTGCGCTTCCCCCGAGACTAGACGCAGCAGTGAAGCTTGCCATTATCAGACGAGTAGCAGAAAAAGCGAATGAAGAGGACGCCAGCAGAGTTGTTTGTGGCTGACTGAGTAGATACACTGGCTTGTTCAAAAGAACGCAAACGCCATGTGCACAGTTTTGTTAAAACTGTAAGGGAACTGAAAAAAATTGGCTGAAGGCTTAGCTTGGTTAAGCCTGGAAAATTGCGAAAGCAATACCTTTGGCTGCGCCTTGGTTCGGCTGATGGTGTGGACATGGTCGCCCTTTGTTAAACTTATGGCTATACGTCATCCGACATAGCGCAAGGCAGCGCGCCGACCGCTGCGAGGAGCCGAGCTGTAGCCCCATTTATCCTCCTAGCGTGACGTCACACCAGCGAGCGCCCTCTCTCGGTAGCGCCGCAGCAGCGGCGCGCAAGGCTTCGCCTCCACCATCGATGCCGCGAGCTGGGGCCCCGTCTCTCGGTCTGGCGTGACGTCACACGGTCACGTGACGCGCAGCTGTGTAAGGAGGTGCCACGACCACCGATGGGCCGAAAGTGCGAGCAGTATTGCTTTCGCAATAAAAGAAAACTTCATGTTGTGTTTTTCAGACAAAGGGGGATTTGTAGTATTTGATGCCAGCAGCTACAATACAAAAGCATTAGAAGCCATCAACATGAACTTCTGCAAGGTAGAAAATAAAGACCTAAAGAAAGCGAAAAGAAAGGCCAAGATGCTTCTAGGCGCAACAACTAATCGTAGCCAGCTGTGCAACAAGGTTAAAGCAGCAAAAACCACCACGCTGTCGGTGTTTTTCAGTGGAAAAAGCCATAAAACTGGTGCCCCCTTCCAGGCTATTTTATCGGAAACAGACACGTGGCAATTGCTGCTTTCAGCACACCTTTTCACGCAACTTTCTCAAGTTAGGGTAGAAGATCAGTTCATGATTAGGAACTCTGAAGAGCTAACCTTCGAGATAAGAATGTACGAAATGAATGATTGGTACGGGTTCTCAATTGACATCGAAGATATGTATTATTCAATACCGCATGCGGATTTGATGAATGTACTGAGAGCGACCATCATGGAGCAAGGAGTCATTCCATTTCAAAACTCTGTAGGAATGTCAGTGGAGACCTTCTTGGAGCTGTTGAGCACCTATTTCGCTGCCACAATCACTGTACATGATGGTACCTTGTTTGTCCAAAACAGAGGGATCTGCATGGGATCAAAAATAGCACCAATACTGAGTGACTTGTACTTGGCAGCATGCGACAAGAAAATTCACGGATCCATCACGGAAAGGCGTGTCACACGGATTTATCGATATGCGGACGACTTCTTGATACTGTGCCAAACAGAGAATGCAACAAAACACGTTGTGGGGCTAGTTGGTGCATAGCTTTCAGTAGATGAAGCGCCAATGGTGACGGCACACTAGGAAGGAACAAAGACAGGACAAGGCGCTACTTATAACTGTTTATTGAAATCAAAGGTGGCTGATTATATAGCCATAGGAAAAGGGGGGGGGGGGGCGAAAGAAGAGGAGCACTGATTATGTGAATGCGCACGTGCGAGAACACTGAAGATACATATGAAGGAAATCGCGTTTCATCTAAATCTAAAACTTATCTATGAACATGCTTTCATTTGTGTAAATATTCAGAGACGGGGTGCTGACACAGGCGTGTCCTCTTTTCTTAATCTGGTTGGCTAATTGGTTTTAAACATGATTGTTGTATCCTGAAGCCTTGCTTCACATACTTGTTTCTTCTCATTTCCACAGGCCTTGCAATGAAGCGGCAAGTCTGAACCTTATCCATTTTCCAATGAAAGCTTATGTTCCCGCAGGCATTCATTATAACTTCGGCCAGTTTGGCCGATATACTCTTTCCCACACTTAAGCGGTATACGACTCCTTCTTCACACTTAACAAAAGGGTTCATATGTTTAATTGAGTTTTATTTGTGCTCAACAGCTGTTTGTCTTCAAGGCCAGTTTTATGTGCAAAACAAACGAATTTTAATTGGCTCGTGCATGGCTCCCGTATTGCAACATTTTCCTTGCGGGCATCGACAGAGCGCTATTGACGGAGGCAAAGTGCTCAAGGTTTTTAGGTATGCTGACGATTTTTAATTTTACTGACGGAATGATCTCCTGTGATTTACTCGCATACCGTGCAGGGCATTTTATCTGATTTTAAACAGCAAGGCAAAGGCTTAGATTTTACTTTTAAACTAGCCAAGGATAACAGCTTGCAGTTTTATGCGTTGCATATTGCAATCACTCAGTTCAGCCCTTGGGCGCGGCCGGGCAGCCACCATTGGGGGTATGAGCCATCATAGTGGCTCATAGCCCTACGCTAGAGTTTTATGCGTTGCATATTGCAATCACTCAGTTCAGCCCTGGGGCGCGGCCGGGCAGCCACCATTGACCTTTAGCGCAACCACGTGACGTGACGTCACGACAGCCGGAGGAAAAGCTGGGTCCCAACTCGCGCGCAATATGCAACGCATTCTTGGCTTAACCAAGCTAAGCCTGGCCATTTTTAGATCTTGACATAACCCTTACTGACGAAGGTTCCTGCTCGATGTACCGACCCCGTGCCCGCAAGGAATTGTTGCCGTATGAGTCTACACACTCCAAGGCTGTTAAACGTGCGACTGCCAGTATGTGCCTCGAATCCGCCCTGAAAAAATCGTGCTGTCATAAGGCACATGCAAGCTTTGACGAACAGATTTTGAAGTTGAGGAAGGCTGGCTTTCCTTGCTTGGTTTTAAGCGCAGTTTCGGAGGCGTTATTGAAAAAGGTGAAAAAAGAAAGAAAAAGAAGTGAAGGTGAAACATTCGAAAAGAAAACTAAACCAGTGGTGATACCATAATCTCATAAAGTGGCACATAATCTTAAACACATCGCTGTGACGTACAAAATTCCTGTGTTTTTTCTGCGCCCCGAAAACTTGCTACTTTGTGCCGCCCGATTGATTCGGATGACTCTAAGAAAGTCGGGTGTTCTAATAAACATACGAACCCTTTTGTTAACTGTGAAGAAGGGGTCGTATACCGCTGAAGTGTGGGAAAGAGTATATCGCCCACACTGGCCGATGTATTAATGAATGCCTGCGGGAACATAAGCTTTCATTGAAAAATGGATAAGGTTCAAACTTGACGCTTCATTGCAAAGCCTGCGGGAATGAGAAGAAACAAGTATGTGAAGCAAGGCTTCATGATATAACAATCATGTTTAAAAGTAAAGATTCTGTGGCGCATGAATTGCTGGAGGCCAACCAGATTAAGAAAAGCGGGGACGCCTGTGTCAGCACCCAATCTCTGAATATTTACACAAATGAAAGCATGTTCATAGATAAGTTTTAGATTTAGATGAAACGCGATTTCCTTCATATATATCTTCAGTGTTCTCACACGTGTGCATTCACATGATCAGTGTTCTTCTTTTTTCGCCCCCCTCTCCCCATGGCTATTAATCAGCCACCTTTCACTTCAACAAACAGTTGCAAGTAGTGCCTTGTCCCGTCTTTGTTCCTTCCTAGTGTGCAGTCACTATTGGCGCTTCATCTACTGAAAGAGAATGCAACCGATTACCAACAACTTAAGGACACCGTACTAGAGTCCTTTCGATCAACGTGCCCAGAGCTGAACTTCCCTTATGAGCGTGTGAACCACAATTCCCTGCAGTTCCTCGACATTTTACTAGAATTCCAACCAGGACATCTACACTGGGGGTACGAGCCCAGAGCATAGAGACAATTTCTTCCCTTCACGTCAAGCCATTTCAAGACTGTAAAAAGGGCAATAGCGAGTGCAGCGTTTAGTTCAGCACTAAAGAAATCATGCCAGCATCAAAATGAACAAAGTTTTCAGCAGCAGTTAAGTAGGCTGAAAAATGCAGGGAAGAACATGCCGTGTCAATGCTATGCAGCATAGCTGAAGGCCTAGTAGAGAAGATTAAACGAAAACAAGAAAGCAAAAGCGGGCCTGAAGTTGTGGTTGCCAAAAACAATTCTGCAAAAATTGCATATGTGCATGGACTGACCCACAATCTCATCAAGATTGGTAAAAGGCACGGTATACGAGTAGTGTGCTCAGCACCAAACAAGGGAAAAAGTATGTGCGCACGAGTGAACCAGGAAAAAAAGGAACCACAATGCCATACCACGCACCAGAGCAGATACTGCGATTGCGTCAAAGGAGTAGTGTACGCCATCCTCCTGTCCTGCTGAAAACTATGCATAGAGCAAACACGAAGATGCCTTAATGTTCGCAAAAGAGAGCATGCATCATCACTTTCAAGGACCCCTGGCAGCAATCTGGCCTTGCACTGCAAACGCTGCGAAATGAACAAGAAGGAACAAGATAGCTAAGTAAGCACATGCCCCCCAAATTTCATGAAGTGCAAGTCCTGAAAAAGAACAACAATAGGCTAACTCGGGAGATTCTTGAGGCATTTGAGATAAGTAAAACAAGAGCGCAATGTGTAAGCACACCGTCAGTCGTCTTGACAAGAAAGGAAGTCACCTTTTTGAGACAGCCTCAGACAGATAAGAGATATGGCGACGAAATAAATAAGAGGGTTAATTTAAATTAAGAAAGCAGTTGACAGTGCAGCTGCATCCTCGCCTAGTCGTCCATTGTGTGTCCGTGTTCCTTAAGTTCTGCTGCTACAATCCTCGAATCATATATTGACCATGCCAGTTGTGTTGTCATCTCCATGCTTTGTTACATGCATATGCCTTTTTATCAAAAAATGCAAATTGTCAAGAATCAAAAGGAAGTATCTAATTTTCACACATTATATGCTCATCATGCCGTGCCACTGGTGTTGGCACTAACAGTGTGTACTCAGATGCTGACAAGAAACAAGCAGCTGAATTTCTTGCACATGCAAAGCGCTCACATCCCTCAGTATTAGACTGTATACTTTGCTTAATCTAGAAATACGCCTCAGGATTTCTGCTGTTCACACCAATGTCCACATGACAAAAATGAAGAGTGCCCGAAATTTGCGTTCATGAGAACAGTGCATTTAAGCGCGCCCACATCTCACGACAGCGCGCATGTACTCATGTAACTTTTAAGCTGTTCCTTATATTGCCCTCATTGATTACAAACACCTTCATAAAACAGAAATAACTTCTGAAAAACACACAAGATACGTGAACGAGGCAGAAAGGGCCGGAACCAAAACTCGCCCGCAACGCTTATGCACGGTTCACTTCAGAACATATGCATATTGCATGAAACGAACACTTATACGTCTAGCACCACTACGAAACATTGCACGTATACATCACAGTACATTTACGCTTCGTAAAACTAAGAACTCCTAGCGCTCGAACGTTCTGCACGTGTTCGCGGTCGCCAATGCGCATCGCAGCACGCAAAACAACTCACACGAAGCAAGACACAAAGAGCACATTACGATTGACTGCGATGAGGCGATAATGAAGCTCATCGCCGCACATCGTGCCATCACTTCTGAAACACAAACCAGTACTGCACAAACTTGCAATCTTGGTATCGATGAAGCGCGCACACACAACACCTACGAACACCATGTGCTGAGGAGGGCGATTGCAATCTTTTTATTTTGCCGCGTACCGGACTAGTGTCATGCTTAGAATTCAGGTGTATGCGATGGCCTTCGCGTTAGTATTGCACATGCAAAAAACGGCAAAACATACGAAATCGCCGGCTTCATTCCTTCCGACCCTCGCGTGAACACCACACACATCCGTCTGTTTTCTTTGGCGATCGCACGGACTGAAGATGTCAGGAAGAGTATCGCTGCTTGTTGCGTTAGACAAATAGCTTCGCAGGTGCTGAATAGCTCTTGCAATGATCACAATAAACCACACAAAAAACAAACTGCTGCTGCAGCCTAGCGGTCTAGGCCTCGCGCTCCGCTTCGCTTCGAACCAGCGCCATGTTTATGCGGTCGCCGCTCGGAGGCGAAAGTTCACGACCGCCTCTTGTGACGTCACGTCGGCCATTACTGGTGGACCACTCGCTTGCGGTGCAGCGTGCGGCCATGAGCGGTTTGAGCGTAAATCGGCCCTTAAGGTCTGCTCATTGCGTGGCTGTAGAGCAGTCGTAAAATGTGGTATGCATTTTTCAGGATGTAGAGACTTGTTTAGTTTTGCGCTGTAGTCATTGTGCTGTGATAAAAGCAGTGGCCGCACGTGTCGAACGCATGATTTGTGATCCTCGTGCCCAACCGTTCGTGGTAATTATCGATCGTGGTCGGTAAACCGACCAATAATCGTCAAATTTACCACGTTCAAAGACAAGCAGGCTGTACTGGCAAATGCAAAAAAGTTGAAGGCAACAGAAATTAGCATATCGGAAGACTTTACGGAAGGTGTGCGGAAAAAAAGGAAGCAGCTGTGGGAGTACGCGAAGGAGCACCGAACAGAAGGCGATAAGGTAAACCTAAAGTACGACACACTATACTTAAACAAGATGAAGTATGTATATGATGAGTCGCTCAAACAGGTTGTACGGTCTGCTTGACAGGCACGGCCACAGTACTCCGCTTTCACAATACTCGTAGTAAACTGCAGAAGTATTCGCAACAAAACCGACGACTTTTTCAGTCTTCTGGAAATTGCGAAGCCAACTGCAGTAATTGGAACCGAGTCGTGGCTGGACGGCGATATAGGTGATACCGAAGTATTTCCCGAGGGCTACGTCTGTTATAGGAAGGATCGCGGTCGTCGTGGAGGAGGCGTTTTTATTTTAATTCATGAGGCAGTAGACTCCCGGAAGCTGGACGTTGATGTTGGCCAAAATGAGTCGGTATGGGTTCAACTTAGGTTACAGAACGGGAAATCTCTTGCATTGTGTTCGTTTTATCACCCACCTGGAAGCCCGGTTAAAGTGCTAAGTGACCTGTCTGATACCATGGAGACAATAGACGCCGATATCTTATTCGTAGGTGGTGACTTTAACTTACCTGAAATTGATTGGTCCCGACCAAGCATTACAGGTAACTTAGGAAATGCGTCGAGTAAAGAAATGATAAAGATATGCCACTCCTTCGCATTATCTCAACTGGTGCTAGAGCCTACTCGAGGAAATAATATATTAGATTTGCTGTTCACTAACGTTCCCACTGTAGTGCACTCTACAATGATAGTACCGGGAATAGGGGATCATAACGCTGTCGTTTGTAACATGCACCTCACATACGCTAAAATTGTTAACTGCGGCCAGCGACGCATATATGCTTACAAAAAAGCCCGTACACTTGACATACGTCGAGCACTAGACGCATATTACGATGTTTTTGAAACCTTATCAGAATCTAATGACGTGCATGAACTGTGGCGCTTATTTAAAAGCAAAATCTTTGAATTGCGAGAACGATACGTTCCATCGTGGTTGATGACGTCACGGCGTGGCAAAAGTAAGCCATGGTATACGAAAGAAGTACGCAAAATCGCCAAGCGAAGGCAGTATGCTTACGCTAGCTACAAAATGAACCAGTCGGCCACAAGAAAAGTCAAATTGCATCACCTTACAAAAGAAATGAAAATTGCAGTGAAACAGGCCAAGGAAAAGTTTTTCGGCTCTTTCCCCTCGCGAATTAAAAACCAGCCTAAAGTCTTGTATCTCATGTCAGTGGGTGACCAGGCAAGGGATCAAACAGGAAAACGGTGTTTATTGCCCCAAGCTTACGGGCTCCTGGTTACATCTAGAATCAACGGTTCACGCACATAGCAAGACATTATAAGTACTTGTGCGCACATGCGCACTAACAGCAGTCTGCTTATCAGGCGCGCTATCGCCGACACAACATAAAGTATTCTGGAAGCTTATCAAAATGAATAGAAAGGACGACTTATCAATTCCCCCCTTAGACGATGCTGACATCGTTGTTCACGAAAATCTGGCTAAAGCAAAATGCTTCAACTCATTCTTTGCTTCGGGGTTCTCTGCACGTGGAAACAGCAGCAAAATGAATACGAATTTTGGCAAAATAGGTGGTGAACCAATGGAAGACATTTTGATTGATCAGAGGGGAATTGAACTGATACTAAAGCGGCTGGACGTCGGTAAGGCTTGCGGTCCTGATGGCTTACCTGTTGCATTACTATCATCGTGTGCTCACTCTGTCTCAAAATATCTTCGCGTTATTTTTGATAAATCATTACAAGAAAGTGCCTTACCTGATGATTGGAAATCTGCAAATGTTGTCCCTGTGCACAAGTCTGGACTCCGTAACAGTGTATTCAATTATCGACCTATTTCTTTGGCATGTATTGTTTGCAAAGTGTTTGAACATATCCTTTTTACTAGCATTATAAAACACTTAAACAGATACTCCCTTCTAAGTCCTCAGCAACACGGATTTCGTACAGGTTTTTCCTGCGTTACCCAGCTAACAGAACTAACACATGATATAGCAAGTGCATTAGATAACGGCTGCTCTGTTGATTCGGTTTTTCTTGATTTTGAGAAAGCTTTTGATGTTGTTCCCCACGATTTATTAGTAGAGAAGTTATCATGGTATAATTTAAACACATCAGTTATTGCTTGGATTAAGGAATATTTAAGCTCAAGGCACCAGAACGTAGTTTTAAACAGCCAACACTCGGATGACATTGAGGTAACGTCAGGAGTACCACAGGGATCCGTCCTGGGCCCTCTACTATTTTTAATTTACATGAATGACATATATGTTGATATTTCATCTCATATACGTTTATTCGCAGATGATTGTGTGTTATATAGAGTTATTCATAATGAAAAATGATTGTCTTGCCTTGCAAGAAGACCTGAACAAGGTTACGGATTGGAGCAAAAATTGGGGCATGCGTATAAATTTGTAGAAAATTGTTCACCTGTCTTTTACGAGAAAACGTACTCCTCATCAATTTGAATACAAAATAAGCACTCAACAGCTGTCATCTGTATCCGAGTTCAAATATCTTGGTGTTTTTTTACCGCCAATCTGTCATGGCACCGACATATTGAATACGTTTCAGCCAAGGCGTGTAGGGTACTAGGTTTCTTGCGACGAAATGCAAAACATTTTCCTTCGGAAACTAAGCAACTCCTGTATAATACGAATGTTAGATCAGGGGCCGTATTCTGTAGCGGTTCCTTTTGGAACCGGTTCGCTTTGGCTGTTACGTCTGGATTACGTCACTCGGAGAAAGAGTGGAACGGGGCGGCGTGAGGGGAACCAATCAACGAGCGGCTGTCTGCCGGAAGATCACGTCATCATTTTTGTGAGTACTTGGGGGACGGTATAGCAATTGAAGGATGTTGCTGGTTTGATAAAAAAACATTGGTTTGTATAGAACACTTGCAAATATATTTTCAGTAATAAATGTGAGCTTGCGGCGCAGACGGCTACTGGGAGTTGTAATTTTATTTGTGTTGTTTTCTTATTTAGTCGCTAGGTGGTGTGCCATACGTTATGCAAACAAGTTGCCTCGCTTTGTTTACGTTTTGGACTTGCCAGTTTGCGCGCCGAATCCGAAACTGGGTCCTCATGTTTCAGCGAGGCAGCGCGATATACTCGTGTCATTTGTTGAAGAGCCCCCCTACCTTGCGAAGGCGTCGTGTGTGCTGGGTCAACAGCTGACGGCGGCGCGCAAGGAGGAGCTCTGGCAGCAAGTGACAGCCTTGCTGAACGCTGAGGGCCCGGCAGTGAAAACTGCAGCCCAATGGCGCGGCGTGTGGAAGAAAGATGTGTATAACGCCCGCCGTGATGCAGCCGACTTGCACGCCGAAAGCAGGTAAGCACACTCGTTGACGGAGCTTTTGCGCACCATATTCTAACAAACGTGTTAATCACAGAGGAACCGGAGGAGGAAGCCTGCCCGGACCGCGAGGGCGCATCCTCTCCCTAGTTGGAAGGGCGAGCGCCATCGAAGTCTGCCCGCCGTTCTTCGAGCCCGACGAAGAGGTGAACATCAGCGCATGGGTTTCAATAGGTCAACGCCAAGTCGACGCGCTGTCGCGATTTATGGCAACACACACACTTTTAATTTTTCAATTTTGCCCCGTGCGGTCCGTTTATGGAACGCACTACCAGATACCATTGCATGCGAATCTAAACACACTGCATTTCGCAATCTGCGAAACGATCAATATGCCGTTTCAACCGTCGAAACACGTCATGTCTTCTGTAATTTTCTTGCATTTTTTCTACAAGTTAAAGAATTTCAGTGGTCCCAATTTCTTTACAATGCTTACTACTGTATAACATGCAAAAACGTTTACAATGTTATTATGCGATTATGTTGTTTACCATTTATTGTTATTGTCCTACATATTGTATTTGCTAATGTAATAATTTTCCATGTACTGTGCGTACTCCTTTCATTATGCTGATGTTTATTTCTTTCCCGATTCCATATTAATATGTTACCGTATTTCCCCATTTACACTATACCTTCTCGAAGGCCTGTAAGGTACATGTAAATAAATAAATAAATATTTAGAATGTTTGCACATGACTGTATAGTATATAGGGTCATCAACAGCGAATCTGACCAACAAGCACTACAACACGATTTGGATTTGATTGCCACATGGTGTGAAAAATGGAAAATGTCACTGAATGAGAAAAAGAGTGTCCACGTCACCTTTACTGGGAAGAGCTCATACGACAGCAATCGTAACACTATAAATAATGCTACTCTTGAACAAGTGTCAGAATATAAATACTTAAGTGTATTTTTTTCTGCTGATCTAAGGTGGAACAGACACGTTACTCATGTTAGGAACAAGGCTGTCGGAGCATTAGATTTTTTGAAACGTAACTTTAGTAGCTTGCCACAGAAACTTAGGGAGCAACTGTATTTCACACATGTGCGCAGTACACTGGAGTATGCGTGTGTTTCCTGGGATCCATATGCTACAGAACTTGTAGATAAACTAGAAAAAGTGCAGAACAGGGCAGTTCGGTTTGTCCTTGGCAATTATGACAGGATGCTTAGCATGACAGAAAGCAAAAAAGCATTAAATTGGCATCTTCTTGAACACCGTCGCCGAAACCTCAGATTCAAATTTCTTCATAACATATACCACTCTAATACGGGGATAGCCAGGTAATTGTATTTTCAGCCGCCCACATATGTTTCTAAAAGGCGAGATCACAAATTAAAAATATGTGAGATTCCTTTTGACCCTGTATTGCATGAATTACGAAAGTCATTTTTTCAGCTTTCATTATTGATTGAATGAACAAACACGACTGTAATAATAAAGATAAAGCTTTGTGCCAAATATGGCACACCATGAAGATGGCTGAGCGCTCTTGCTGCCATGGGCGGAAAACAAAGCTTCACGGACGGTGGTCTTTTTAGTGCGATGTGGGGAATGAAATGAAACAGTTGTTTGCTGCGTTCAGGCACAGATGAATGTTTCACTTCCTCTATCTTACCAACGACTTGTTTGTGCAAGGTGGCCGCTTACATCTTCGTTTCTTCTCGTCAAATTCTGGCCAGTGGCTGACTTGGTCAGATCGGTCGTCTTTGGGTGGCATTGCGGCCGCTGCTCCCTGTGCTTTTTTGACTTGAACATGGAATTCGATGTCCTTACTAGAAGTCCTTCCTGGTCGCTAGTTGGGTAGGCACGTGTTATGCGAGGTAAGGGCCCTTTACGCCAGGGCCCTTTTACAACAGCAGCGGGTCTTGGATTTATTGTTGCAATATCTATCAAACATTGACCTTCCCAGAAAGTTTAAAGAAAGTTCGACTCATTTTAAAGAAAAGCCCAATTTCACTTGTTGTCCTGGCTGCAAACCTGATTCTCGGATTAAGTTGGACATGTAATATTTATTTCATACTCGTGGTTTTCTGCTCCGTTCATCCCATTTTCCCCTCCCTAAATGTACATCCTCCACTAAAACTAATTAGCTCTTCTCTCTTCAGAAGTGTTATTTTATAAAACACTTCTAAGGTCTACTCTCGAATATGCTGCCAGTATCTGGGATCCTTACTCTACGTTTCGTACCTCTTCTCGTGAAGGTACGCGAACTCGAGCTACCCGTTTGATCCTTTCTAATCACTCCAGTACCACATGTCGCTGCAACAAAAAAAATATTGCAGACATTGTGACACAAAGAAAAATAGCGCAACTTGCACTATTCTACAATATATACTACACCGATCACTAACGTCGATGCCGAAAGTTTCACGCACACGCTTATTCCTTCGTTCCAAGGACAGTGACCAGGAACCAGCTACCCGAGTCCATTGTCACCAACCCTTTTCCATCATACTTGAAAACTGCCATTTCGACGTGTTCTGTAGAATTACACCCCTGCCTGTAACGCTCCACGTGGCATTCAGTGTATTGAAATTAATAAGTAAATAAACAGAATAACATGTCAGCTGTTGTATACATGCTGGTAAAAATATCTGCCTTCTAAGAGAGACATGTTTCTCTCGATAGTCGCTGCAGGTTCATTAGGTACTGCTGCATTCACAACACATTTCTAGCAAATCACGGTTTCTTAAAGCTTGCTAGGATGCAAAACTATTTGACTGTGTATGTTTTACATGTGGAAGAAGCACTGCTACTTTAGGCGCACTTACCAAGCAAGACTTCTCCATGAAGTAACCGGCCACGAGTGAGGCGGCGGCGAAATGCAGAATGCCTCCAAACGAAAGAATCGTGGCACGATCCCGGAAACCGTGGGTCAATTGCCAGGATATTCAGCTTTGCATCACACACCTCGTAAGGGAAAGCAAAGAGAAGGTGTCAATGCCACTGCAACAAATATCTGGCACAAACTTTTCCTTACAACACTACTTGCCAATCAGTTACTGTTCAGTCAGCCAACACAATTACAGAAAAGGAGATATCAACATACGCAGTAGGCAGTTGAACTAATCATCAGCATGATAACAATGTCATCTTAACCTACATATGCAATGTTGGCATGTGTACATGTGCTCATGTATGGCGTGCGGTCACAACACAATGTGCAAAATAATGCCTTTGGTTTCTTCCGTCCATATTGTACAAGATTCTGCTAGAGAGTGCCACCTGTGTTTTTTTTTTTTCAGACAAAGTGCCTATTACAAGCGAAAGAACGCGGAACTGGCAGCATGTGCCGTATTAACAGCTAGAGCAAATGGGTGTCCACATTCTCATTCTCCCTCACACCATTTTCATTGATGGGATGCTCCTTTTCACGTTTACAGTCTGTTGGCCACAATGCTTTAGTTTTACGTCGAATAAGAATCACAAGGGCTCATCTTCTGTTAGGATCGCTCGCAGACGAAGACTCCCTTCACTGCTACGGCGTCTATTCCGGTTTAAGCCGCACGTAATGTGTTTACATTGTAGCATCGAAAAGGCTATTCAACTGTGATTAGAGAGCACTGAAAAAGTGCGGCCGTGTTCTATTGCCAAGATCAAAGTCGTCATTACACATACAACACAAACGCTACTTTCTCGAATAGGAACGCAAGTATTACCGGCAATTGATGAAAAATAACGAAAGGAAGTTTTTTACAACGTGCACTCGCGCAAACACATATCGAAAATATTTGTCAATGAACAATACTCACGACCATGCAGTTGAGGGCGTAATACCCTTTACGGCTCCAGTACGATTCCGTTTCGCCAGGGCCGAGCTTCTTAGGGCGAACGATGGCTATTAGACTCCCGTCCACACATCCTACAACTCCTGGAATTTTTCCACGGCTAAGAAAGCCTTCCTTGACGGCGGCTTTCTGTTGCGCCGTGGATGGGAATCTAACCCATCCTTTTTCTTTGCCCACAACCGTAATGGCCTTGGCGACGGCTGTAATGATCCGGCTGACCGAAGGCTGCGACAGTGCAATTGCTTCTTCATTCCCGACGCACTGTTGAAAGCTCCCGGTGGCAAAAAACCGCAGCGCGCACAGCACTTTCATCATAGTGTCGACACCACGAAATCTTTGAGGTCCGAGATGTCCTTCCAGCTCATCGCAAAGACGTCGCACTATGTCTTTGGAGAGCCTAAAATGCCTTCGAAACTCTTCTTCGGCCATGCCGAACGCGTCGCGTCGTTGCCTCTCGTCGCTTCGTTGACTTTCGGCTCTCGCCAGCAACACAACCAAAGGAGCCGCCATTGCCGTCTCTGTCTCGTCCCGTCTAGGTGCCGGCTCGTCAGCTGGCGCGAGACTAGCCGGCAGCCACGGTTGCCCCAGCAACCCTCCACATCATCTCGCCACTGCGCGCGACCCTCGAGCGAACCACATCTCCGCGGTTCCTCTCCTAGCAGGGAACCAGTTCCTTTCCAGATGATTGGCAACCTGTGTGACGTCATCAAAATTTGTCGTCCCGCCCACCAGGGATAACGACAACGAAGCGCCGACCAATGGCAACAGCCAAAAGGAACCGGTTCCAAATGGAACCGCTACAGAATACGGCCCCTGTCCTCGATTATGCTTGCACTGTATGGGACCCTTGGCTAAAGGTTGACATACAAAAGTTAGAACGAGTGCAAAATTTAGCGGCTCGTTTTGTATTCCGCAATTACTCTAGGCATTTCAGCGTATCACGTGCGAAAGAGAATCTTGGCTGGGAACTATTAGAGGAAAGAAGAAAATCACTCAGGTTAAAGTTCTTTCATAACATATTTCATTCTAGAACTGGTATTGAACGCGATAAGTACATACTTAGGCCTGATTATGTATCTTTACGTCTAGATCATGTGAATAAGGTAAGAGAAATGAAATGCAAAACCGAAATGCTAAGAATGTTTTTTTCCCCAGGACGATTTCGAACTGGAACAGGTTACCGCAGGACTCTGTAACAATTCTGTCTAATGATGCATTTTTTTCTTCCTTGTTATAACATGTTCTTTTGATGAATGAAGTTGTGCTCTAAGGACCAATGCTGTCTGATGATGTATCTTTCTTTTTCTTCTTTAAGATAACATATTCTGAAGTTGTGTTTCACATGGTGTATATGTTGTGACGTAAATTATTTTGCATTTATTATGAAATGACTTGTACTGTTTGTTGTATAAACTATTTGACCCCTCCCACTGTAATGCCACACTGGCGCTGTGGGTCGGTCTGGCGTGACGTCACACCAGCGAGCGCCCTCTCCCGGTAGTGCCGCAGCAGCGGCGCGCAATGCTTCGCCTCCACCATCGATGCCGCGAGCTGGGGCCCCGTCTCTCGGTCTGGCGTGACGTCACACGGTCACGTGACGCGCAGCTGTGTAAGGAGGCGCCACGACCACCGATGGGCCGAAAGTGCGAGCAGTATTGCTTTCGCAATAAAAAAAAACAGAGACATGTGTCAAGTAACATACCGATCCTTCCACTCACTCATAGCGGCGTACCTCATTTATGTATCTTGTATTTGACAAACAATCAAAAAAGAAGTGAAAAGTAGTTATGTATGCGGACAAGCAGTGAAGTAAAATGAAAATAACTAGCTGCTATAGCTTCATAGTACAGTGTACAGGCAATTTAGTAACCAAGAATAGGCGAAAATTGAGTTCAGCAGCGCCAGCTGAATAGGGCGAACGCAAGGCGAAAATAACCGTGGATGTACGAGGACACGAACTGTGTTTTGTGCTCCTTTCATGTATAGCAGGAACCCTCAGTGCCTTTCGTGCGTAAATGTGACAATGGAGCGAAATATATCGTCACTTCACTGTAGTCACCGTGTTCTATTACAAAAAAGACTGGCCCAAATTGCTCACATCGATGCGCCACCGTGTACATTTCAATGCGCGCCGCCCACAGCGTGCCAACACTAACACGGCGACGGTGCGGCCACCTATAGCTTGATCTCGCGGCCAGAAGACAGAAAAAAGGGCCCGCGCCATACGTAGTAAAACCCCTTAAACTTCGTAAAGTAGTGACACTCTCCTCCTCCGCCTTCACTCCTCCTCGTTTCTCCTCATTTTCACGCTCCCTCCTCGACCGTGGCGCCGCCTACACTGCTCGAGCGCAGCAAGAGTGCCAACATGCGCTCCTCGCCACTCCGTAGACCCTTCTCGAGCAAAAATGGCGCTGATGCACGGCGCGAGGGCCCACGTGATGCTATTAGGCCAATAGCGACGCGGCGTCGGCCTCGGCCAGAGCTCGCGAGGAGGAGGCGCCATTCTTCAAAGCGTGGCACTACTTAACGAAGTTTAAGGGGTTTTAATACGCAGCAGCCGCCGGCGCCCCCTGGCGGAAGACGGCGCGAACTTTCTCCCTGCTTCCTTCCTTTGCGCGCGCCAGATTTAGCCGCCAGAGTCGGCTCATCCTCGCATGCTTTCACTCCCACATATACGGCGCGCGGCGACGATGCTATTGCCTTTGGACTTTACACGGAACATCACAACGGCGCCGACGGCAGAAATGCGCCTGGAAATTCCGGATAACTGCTATCGCAATAAAATGTTCACTGAATGCACCTGCCGTTCTAACAATCTGTGTACATATTTCGCCACTTTTCTTTATGGTTATGTTCTTAAACAATCATTTTTGTCCTTTGTTCGGAAACTTAACACTTTACCAACGGTGTCTCGTGTTGTTTGAATTTTTATAATATCCTGATAGTAAGTAATATTCCGGAATTTTGTGTTCAGTTAAAGCTTAATTTAATATCAGGCTTAAAAGGCTGCGACTTTACGTTCTCATTGAAGTTGTTTTTTTGTCAATTGATTTTAACGAGTTGTCTATGAATTTCGCAGCAAACAAATCATCTCGCCACAGTACTGTAACTGGTACATCTTTTTTTTTTCAGTACCCGGACTTATTGCTGCCGAGAAAGGTACTGAGGTGTGTTAAAATGTCGAGAGCAGGGGTGCGATTTTGTAGGAATTCTATTACTTTTTCTATGCCTTTTGCCGCCATCACTGCGCAGCCATTGGTCGAAAATGACCGGGCCGCGCCCATTTTGTCTATCAATCACGCGACGTCAGGAACCCGCAAAAACTGTAATCGTCATAGTGACGTTGACGCACTCATTATGCGGAGCAGAAGGCACGGATTTTTGGCACGGCCAGAGGCAGGGTCGTTTCCGAAGGCATAAAAAAAATGGCCGCCCCTCTGATCGCTATGGCCGTGGCTCTTCGCCGTCGCCGACTTGAACACGGAGAGCCAGACGACGCGTTTGACATGCCGGATGACCATTTTCGACAGCGTTTTCGCCTCTCGAAGGGAACGGTGCGGTTGTTGTGCGAGGAACTGGCGGCGGAACTAGAAGCTGAGCGAGCGACGGGACTGTCGGTGGAGCGGAAAGTGTTGTGTGCGCTGCGCTTTGCTACCGGGAGCTTCCGAGCGTCCGTTGAGAGCGAGGAGACGATCCGTGTGTCGCAGTCGACGGTGAGCGAGTGCGTGCGACGTGTGGCAGAGGCTGTCGTGAACGCAGGGGCCCGCAACAAGTGGGTCCATTTTCCAAAGACAGCCGAGGAAAAGGCAGTCGTGAAGGAGGGTTTCCTTCGGCGCGGCGTTATTCCCGGCGTCATCGGATGCGTAGACGGCAGCCTCATAGCCATTATCGCACCCAAGGGTGAGCGCAAGGCTGTGTTCATGTGCCGCAAGGGATACTACGCCCTCAACTGCATGTTCGTAAGTAAAACTCACGTTATCTGCCATCCTTTTTGAAAGTTACGTTGCTCTCGTCAACGGGCACTTTCTCTGGTTTACGTTTTACCTCAGATCTGCGACGCGGACATGAAAATCTTGGCCGTGGACCCTCTGCGACCGGGGTCGGACCACGACGCTTTCGTCTGGCGGACGACATGGTTGCGCCGGCGGTTCCAAGCGGGGCGCATCGTGAATGCCGGGGAATACCTCCTCGGTGAGAAAAAAAAAATTTTTTTGACGCAGTCACGCTTCAGCAGCGCAGAACGCCGTGTCCGCTCCAAACCAAACTTTCAACCAAACCACAAGAACATGAGTAAGTCCGGAGTAAAAAAAGAAATTGAAGACATTGACTGCCAACATTGGCAATGTTCGAAGTGTTAAGTTACAAGCACATTATGTGTCTTGCGAGGAGCTGACGAAAGCAACACGTATTAGTGCTTTCTGCACCCAGTCACTGCCAGAAGCAGAAGAAATGAACACACATTACTGCTACTACTGTCATTGATAGCACGAACAAGTGTTGATTTCTTCTGCTTGTGGCAGGCACCGAGTAGTGCACTTGTAAATTGGTTGAGTTTGTGTCGGGTATGGACTTGCTCAACTCATGCTTTTACTTGGGACTTGCAACCCTGAAGTCTACCTTTGTTGAATGATGCTGTAGCTTTCCTCAGTTGACAACTTGCCTCTCGTCAGCGGAGTACTCAATGTACTATTTCCATCTTTGTGCTGGTGACAGTGGCTACCCCTTGGAGCCGTGGCTCCTGACACCGGTTCTTGACCATCCTCCAGTGCACACAGCCGAAGGGCAGCATAACACAGCATATGCCGCCATGCGTTCCGTAGTGGAGAGGTGCATTGGGCTCTTAAAGAGCCGTTTTCGCTGTCTTCAGCGATATCGCACCCTCCTCTACGAGCCGGAACGTGCAGCCAACATTGTCGCGGCATGTGCTGTGTTGCACAACCTTCGCCTTTCTGAAGGCAACATAAAATCAGGCGATGACAGTGATGACGACAGCAGCAGCGGCAGTAGTAGTGAGCTTGACAATAACGGCGACCCCATGCCACACAGTCTGCCCCGAAACACGGGGTCTAGAATGCACTACTTGAGAGGGCGGGCTGTTCGTGACAATGTGATTGGCATGTTTGGCACAACCCGTGCGCAGCACATGCGTTATCTGAGGAGTGTGCGGCGGCAGCTGCGACGTCAACAGCAGCGTCAGCATCGCTAGGTGCATGCACACAGTTTTAAGTAATTGCATTGTGCATTTCATGCTGTGAAATTGCAGATACATTTCCCATGCTAAGTTGTAGTTGATGTCTGCGTAATGCAAAGCATTCATGATTTGTTGAGAAATGTAAAAGTTGTTAAAAAAATTAAATTATGGGGTTTTACGTGCCAAAACCACTTTCTCATTATGAGGCACGCCGTAGTGGAAGGCTCCGGAAATTTCGCCCACCTGAGGTTCTTTGACGTGCACCTAAATCTAAGTACACGGGTGTTTTCGCATTTTGCCCCTATCGAAATGCGGCCGCCGTGGCCAGGATTCGATCCCGCGACCTCGTGCTCAGCAGCCTAACACCATAGCCACTGAGCAACCACGGCGGGTACATAAAAGTTGTGTAGTGAAGGGTTATGTAAAGCCTGCGTTTATAGTAAGTGAAACAGTATCTTTAGTGGTAACATATGAGATTGAAAGCAAGCTAAAAATAAGTGCATTTTCAAAGTGTCTGCCACAATTTGCTTGTTGCTGCTGTCGTCATCTAGATGCATGTAGCCTGCAGAATTTTTATTCTTACTCGTATCCCCTTACGCATTGATGGACATAAGCGCCTGTCTCCTCACTTTCTACTAGCACAGAGAAGCTCACAAAAGCCAAGATGTACAGTGCACGTCACACCTTCCGTTCCATGGAAGGTGCTGTTGCACGCGCAGCTTCTAGGTCCTCCACCATTTTGTCTCGCAACAACGGCAAAGTTCCTTCCGAGTGACGAAAATGCCGTCCAACTGGTCATCCGACATGTCAAACGCTGTGGCTCCCGCGAAGTGTGTGCACGCACGAGCAGTTGATAGATTTCAACAAAGTGACCTCACTTGTATATAGCAGAACTCAGCAATGTTAATCAGTAATATTTGTACAGTGCAAGCTAGCACTAGAAATGTGGTTGCGATGTGTAAATAAAAGAACTAGAGGAAAACTGGACCTTTCTGTATTTCAGTCTTCAACATACACTTGTTTATGCACACATCACATGCGACAGTCTCTACATTGAAGAAGTGTGAGAATCATGAGTACTCAGTAGTAGAGACATTATGCAACATATCACAGACACGTTGGAATAAATATTGGATCACATTGTTCTTCCATCATAATATATCACAGGTAACGGCATGCATCGTTTAAGAAAACTGTTTTACGCTGCACAAGTACACAGTAATAACAACTGGCTTAAACTGCACCAAAAACAGAAATGAGCAGGTGCTTAAATCACACGCCAACCGAATATTTATCGCAGCGAAATGTATAGGCACATCACTACATGTGAAAGGAACATGCTGTTGTGGCGCTCTGAAACTGAAAGAGCCATAACATCATACTTTGATATTCAGTAAGACAAACTGCATAAATATTGCACACAAATTGCACCACAAGGGCTAAACATACTATGTATCACAACCTGAAAGATTACTGAATGACAACAAAATGTTTGATAATGAGACAGATGTGCAAGAAAAGAGACATTCCAGCTCAGTACGTAATGACACAAACAAATATGCACCAAACAAAAAATAAACATTACAAATGAAAAGAAGGAGCATAGGCAAGGAATTTTCATAACTTCTTTTTCTTTTTTGCTGTGTATATTGACAGGTTGCTTTCGACATTATATTAAGGCCTGAAACTTTCACCATTAGATGACAAGGATTAAATTGTAGAACGGTTGCAGTGTGGCGTTGTGCTTAAATTGACATGACAATAACTAGGCACCTCAAAATTGCAGTGCCACAGTCGGAATGCCCGCACACAACAGGCCTACTGGCACTTTTGCAGGTGAACCTGATGGTGTGCACGCTCTTATTGGTCAAGTAAACCTTGAAGAAAAAATACATGCTGCAATGGCTATGCTACTTATGGTTGCAATAAAGGGTGACTTCAGCAATTATTTATTTGCAAACTAGCAATATTTGCTCTTCATATCATTAATACATCAGCAAATTTTAAGATAAGTTACAAATTCCTTGCCTATTTTTACCTTTGCTTCCTTTAATTATGTGGGGCCTGAGAGCGGGGAGGGGCCTGGCTGCCACCATGCCCCAGTGCAGCCAGCACCAGCTGAAGAAGGCGCTCGTTGGTCTCGCTCGACCGACGCGCCACTTCGAGGCGCTGCCGCTGCACTTCGAGGCGCTGCGACTGCACTTCCCGCATTCCCGCCACCTCCTCCACGAGGTGCCGCAGGCTCTCCATGTGGGCCTCGTGATGCTGCCGCAGGCTCTGCATGTGGGCATCGTGGTGCTGTTAGTAAAGATGTGTAATTAGTTTAATTACAGAAGTTCAGTAACAAGGCCTTCGTGTGTTGTCTCGCAACACACGAAGCATCCGCATTTGCAGGCTATTGTCTTGTCATTGTATATTCAAACACTGCAAATATCTTTCTGGCCCATCAAACTTGTGCCGTCGCATTCCATTCAGATGTGTTACATTGCTATACCTGCTTCCTTGAACTTAACGCCACTTTTTTTCTTTTTGCCACATAATTGCGTAGATATTTACACATGTCATATCACGCGAATGTGTACAAGATATCACCACAGGACTACATGTATACGTTATGCTTGTTCATTGATTAATATAATTTTTAGAGAGGTCATATGCTCATCAATTTCATACGCAGAAAAATATACATCTGTGGCCTTACACATACCTGCCGGTTTTGCTCCAGCACTTGTTGGCGGAAGCGGGCGTCCTCTTGAGCTCTGGCTTCCGCCGACTGGCTCTGGCGAACGTATTCGGCAGTAGCAGTCACCACGGCACCATCGAGTTCCTGCTGCTTGAGCTGTCTACGGGGTGCCCGCGGCTCTCGAGGGGTAGGCTGCGGCACCTGCGGGGTTGGCTGCGGCGCCTGCGGGGTTGGCTGCGGCACCTGGGTGGTAGGCCACGGCACCTGCGGGGTTGGCTGCGGCACCTGGGTAGTAGGCCGCGGCACCTGGGTGGTAGGCTGAGGTACCTGGGGGCTAGGCCGCAGCACCTGGGGTGTAGCCGGCGGCTCTTCATGCAGTGCAAAAGCAAAGACTGCTCATTCACTGTTATCCGACCTACACAGATTGATTGTCCTAACCAGTCACTTTGAAATGTCATTATAGCTGCATAGCTGCAATAATGATACACAAAACAGGTAGTTAGAGCAAAAGATGCCACAGAAAGTTGCTGGTAGCAGTAACCTATAAGAAGCACAAGGAATCTCTATTACAACATCATGTCATTTGTAGTCTTGCATTTCTCCTCCATGAATAAGAGCTGGATGCTGGACACAAAGGTAATAACAGCACAGTGACGTACTTTACTTCATAGCAAGATCATACAGCAACTGCAAACAACAATGCTACTACAAAAGCTAGGTCACTGCCTTACGTGTAAGGCCACTTGGCCCAGTAACAGCTGCAGGGCCCGACACCACGAAGGCAGTTGTCGCTGGTGGATGTCTGCGGGAACCGCTGGGCCCTGCAGCTTCCTCTCAACTTGTGTCGTCCTGCAATCGGAGTAGTGTTCAGGCACTGCGAGCAGTGTGTGCAATGCGCATCATGTACACAAGTTGCTGCTCAGAGTACATAACCTATATTGTCACTTGCACAAAAAAAGGGCTCAAAAATTTTGCAATATTGTGTTACAATGTAATGCTCAAAATTTGTGAGGCCACAGCAGGTCACACAAACAACACTTTTTTAAATCCAATGTACGCACCTCGCTATCGGCGAAGAACTGAGGGGGGGAAACAAGGACCCCTCCTGTCCTCATAAGGACGTCGAGGACGCGGCCGTCGACGCCACCCACTTTGCCACCTCCAGTAGCCCTGCAAACACGGCAACAACAACGACAACGTGAAACGACGTTACTGTCAGCATAATTAGAAGCTCACCTCTTCTAGCTCGCGGCCCTGGCCGCTACTTTTTTCGCTTTATGGGCCATCTTGGCCCAATGGTTGCACCAACGGCTGGTGGTCTTTACGGCTGGCCCCTGTGCGTTAAGGACCGCCGCCACCTCCTCCCACAGTTCGTTTTTTCGAGCAGCAGTCATACGTGGCGAGAACTCTGTAGAAGCTCTCGCCAGGTATGGGTGACGCTCGATGAACTGCACGAGAATAGCCGCCTGCTCTTTCATTATCCGCGGCCCTTTTGCTGCCATTTTCTCTTTGTCAACTTGGGAATTTCAGCCGGCCCGCAGCACAGTAAGAAATTTAGAGGCAAACATTCTGTCTAAGCTAAGCGCCTGCATAAAGGGCTCACTACGACTTATTTCTGCCTTTTTATACCACTAATGTAAAAAAAGGTGAAGTCACTACTCACATTTAATGTTGTAGCAGCTTCTTTCTCGGAGCGTATCAGTGCAGGAAGTATTACCGATGCAGCGATAACTTTGACGAAGCTATCGTTATGTCATGGCGGTGCCTTATGGAAAATGCCTTGACAGTTCTCGATCCACTATGTTGCAAAGTTTGACCTCGGGGGCTACGGATAATTCTTCTTGGCCCTTCCTAAAGTAGAAATTATCACACGTCAGACATGCAGCGAAAACCACACGACAATGCAAGCACTACACGAGCAATAGTTACTCACCTCAGTCCTGTATCTGACGGGGGGGGGGGGGCGCAATTACGGACACGCAAGGGGCTGTCAGCTGTTCAGACGGACACGCTAGGCCCTCACAAAAATGGTTGTTGAATTTCCATTGTTGATTTGTTGTACTATTATTGATTCAATAGAAATTCCATAAAATTTCCGCACTCATTGGGCCAGCACCATGATACTTCAACAAAAATTTTATTGATAACTACTCAGTAATTTTTTTATTGATGAAATAATATCGATTTTCCATGGTGAAATGCCAACAACTGGACCGAGCTAAAGACGTGACATACAATTTACAGGAACAAATTTTTTTGTTTAGGCTGCAACATGAAATGGTGTAATTAGGCTGGCCAGAGCTTGAACCAATTAAAAATTTTGTTGCACAGGCAGTTGTAAGTTCAAGTACAGGATTAGGGTCACTGGAAAATAATGCACTCTTTCAGTATTTACCCGCTATAGCCCCAAATGCAGTCTCCGGAGTTGTTCACCTTGCTTTAATTAATGTGGATATTGCAATGTTTGAAAAGTATACACAGAAAGTTGTGCAGTGTACAGCAGGGCCACAATGGCTGAGGCAAAATAGTACACAATAGCCAAATAAAATCTATCCTTATTGGTGTGTACATATCGTGTGCATTGAAATTATCAAGAACAGCTGGCATTATGCAGGTCCTTACAGCTCTCGGAACTGTCATGAAGGTGTCAATATAGTGAAGCCAAACGGCATGTCCAAGTACTATATAAGAACAAATGGTCTTCCCAGTACTTTCTTGTACAAGTTGCGCAAAGTTTTTCTAAAACAGACAAAAAGCACTTGTAGTGTCGATCCATCCTACTTCTGTGTCCTTGTGTTTCACTCTACCTTTACCACGGAACTGTACCAATTCGCCCAAATGTCACCCTTGCCGAAGTTCCATTCTTTTTTGAAATGACAGGAAGGCATGGGTGCACCTCTAAGTATGTTGTTAAGCATGGCTTGCAACATACGGGTGGAGCTAGGGACAGGTAGCAGCATGCCTTTTGTAGTTTCACTGCATGCCAGTCATAACACGTTATTGCAAGGTGTGTGGCGAAAACTAGTGCAGAAATTCAAATTTGAATGTGTGCATAGTCAAATTGTATTTGTACTTTAGAAAATGAAATATGATGAAGACGAGTCATGCTTAGAATATAGGCCTCAAGTTTAATGTAGCAGTTTAAACATTTTAGCATCTTTAAGTATATCAAAGGTTACGCTATGAACCTACCTTGCACAGTTCATTGATGTGTGAATGGTAGCAACAAAATTGATGTAAAAAATTTTGTATTCTTGATGCAGAAAATTGTATTTGATGAGGCAGCATTACACTATAATTACCAAGTGCACTTCATACACTAGGTTTTCTTGATTTATACTGATGAACACAAATACATTCAATCACACTTATCAGGATATGATGTGTGTTAGGCTGTAAGGATCATGCACAAAGTTTCTGAGCACTGCATAGGGCACCAGTATGAAATTATTTTTATTCTTTATGGCTTCAGAACAGGGCACAAAACATTCCTTATCTATAAGCAAAAACACAGAACATCAGCAACATATGATACTTCAACAAACAGTTCAGTAATATCAACAGAAACCTTACAATATACTATTCCTTTCATAAGTGCTCAAAATACTCGGAAGCTTCCAGGCTACGCACATTCAAGTTCTACCATTAAGTTATTTTCTGTTGAGGTAGCCTTGGGTGCAAACACAGTCATCACTCAATGTAGTCATCTTACAGTAGATGTCACTTAACACACATGGAAAGCACTGACAATTAATAACTTGGAAGTATGACCACCCAAACTTTCGGCATGTAAAACACCTATGCTGCAGTGCCACTGCACTATGTTTATAAACCAACCATCCAGTAAACCCAGTCTACACTGGTCTCACCATTTCTTAGCCATTTACAGGCTGATGTTAAAGTGGAACGTTGAATTAATATATTTAACATTGCTTGGATTTTCTAACTGCAGTAATATTTTGTCTGGGTCTACACACAGGATGTAAATAGTAAATGTAAAACAGTTTGTCGTCACAGCACACACATGAATTAAACATGAATGTATACAATTTCTTAGATTGCATAAGGCTGGCAATTCAGAGCAATAATACGTACGTATATTCCTTCTAGCGTCAGCACCTCTAGAAATGTGGTGCTAAGTCTTTTTTTAAATAAAAGAAAACATAAGCTTATCCATGTCTACTTTCCTTTACGACTGCTTTCACAATGTTCCGTTTCGGAAACATTGGAATTTAGCAGCATTTCTTTAGAGGCATTTCTTCTGGCATTGATCGAACATTTTGTTTACTATCAGCACTCATATAAGGCTACAACCTAGTCCATTGACAAGTATCAAGGTGGTATAGCATAGACAACATTTGGATGCCAAGAACATGTTGTAGTAAGCTCGAACAAAACATTCGAATGTTTTTGTACTTGCTCTCACAATGCACTTCCCTGGTGTGATATTTTGCATACCTTGATAAAATTGGAACTGTATTTTTACTTCATCATTCTGAAAAAAAACATTACACTTGTTTCAGGTCATGTGCTTCTTTCTTGTGCTATGATGAAACATGTTCTTAGACTATATGAGGAAGTAGGGGCACATGTATTAATTATTGTACAGTATGAACAAAAGAAAGCTTCAATCTGCTAGCTGCTCCCTCAAAAGATCGAAATACTGAAGACTCCATAAAAAAACTGATTTGTGCAATGTATGGCCACGTCAAATTTCCACAATGCAGCGACAGGGATTGTGCAAACAACCTCAACTCATGAACTACAATTGAAAAGAGACAAGCGGCAACTAGTTTTCAGAGCAAGTGACATCTAACAAGCAATCTGAATTACTCCTAGATGGCACGGAAACTGAGCACACAAAGAAACAAAGCAAACAATTCACTGCAAAGGCACTGCACAGAGAAAATGTGGATCTTTCAAAACATTTCAGCAAATTATTCTAATTAAGGAATAAGCATTGTGTCGGTACTGGATTCTCGGAAGCTATCCGCAAGTTTGGAAGCAAAAAGTGCTGGTGAAATAACTTCAGCAATGGGTTTGACATGGTTGTACTCGCTGTCAGCTAGCTCCTTCAGTGACTTTCACAAGAGTAAAAAGTATTAATAATCGATTTGAATTTCATATTTCAAGTTGTCCTTGCAAAATATGAAGTGGACACAATCTGTCACTCCTTGTCAACCTTTCCACGTCATGTACAAGAGACATCAAACACAATTGTTGTAAGAATTGTAATACAAATCGGCAAACATATCAGGGACAAGGACAGTTTGTTATGTATTCTGGTAAAAGATGTCAGTTGATTCATGTTTTCAGGTACAAGTAACGTTGGCTACCTTTTAGCTGAAGCATTAGCTATGGCCCTTCTTAGAGCTTTGAAAATAATGTTGGTCAATATGCACGAAGACAAACATGCGAACATTGGGCAATTCTGTAGCTTAGCCATCATTTTAGTTCTTGACAGACCAGTATAGAACAGTGGTCCTATCATCAGCACACGCATGTAATGAATTCATATTTTTGTCCCGTTTTTACTCGTGAGCTTAACCATGGAGTACCTTTTTCACCTCACATGTACACACAGATGTCATCTATTACAATCAAAGCTGAAGGTAAAGTGGAACTCAATGATAAACTTAAGATATCAAGTGCCCCAATAACATAACTGCTAAACTGCTGAAACTACCAAATCAGTTTCCAGATTGATATTGCAAATTATTTTTGATTGGTCCATTGCCACCAGCTTCACTCTCACACATGGTTTGGGTAAGGGCTACTTGGTATTCCATTCAGCACTTTTCTTCGTCGCTCTTTCGGTTAGTCTATCTATGTACGTGCTGTAAGTGATGTTTGCAATGGAATACCAACTACCTCGTAATAAAACCCTGCTTCAGTATACTTCTAGTTCGTCGGGTATTGCTAAACAGCGCTTGTCTTTGTCATTCTTTCGATCCCTCTGTCTATGTACGCGCTGTAAGTGATGTTTGCAATGGAATACCAACTAGCTCGTACTAAAATCCTGCTTCATTATACTTCTAGTTCATCGGGCATTGCTAAAGAGCGCTTGTCTTTGTCGTTCTTTTGATCCCTCTGTCTATGTACGAGCTGTAAGTGATGTTTGCAATGGAATACCAACTACCTCGTATTAAAACCCTGCTTCAGTATACTTCTAGTTCGTCGGCCATTGCTAAACAGCGCTTGTCTTTGTCGTTCTTTCGATCCCTCTGTCTATGTACGCGCTGTAAGTGATGTCTGCAATGGAATACCAACTAGCTCGTACTAAAACCCTGCTTCAGTATACTTCTAGTTCGTCGGGCATTGCTAAACCGCGCTTGTCTTTGTCGTTCTTTCGATCCCTCTGTCTATGTATGCACTGTAAGTGATGCTGTAAGTTATGCAAAATTAGCCATATTGTACTCGTGCAAAACGTTCCAATCCATTGAATTAATGTCCAATTTCCTACACATGCAGCTTTTGTAAACTTATGGAACACATACTCCCACGTAGTTTCTCACCTCGATAATCCCTCATTTTTTCCTGTCAACATGGCTTTTGGCAAGGCCTGCCATGTCAAACTCGGTTTTTGAATGTACCAGTGAGATTCATCGAAATCTTTATTCTTGCATCTGAACTTCTCTAAGGCATTTCACCATGTTGCACATTGTCAACTACCAAGCAAACTTTATTGCCTCCACTTTGATACATTGATACTATGATGGAATGAATATTTCCTTTCTAATCTGTAACAATAAATAGTCATCGATGACCATAGTTTCGAAAGTAACGAAGTGATCTCCGGCGTTCAATAATCAGTCCTTAGTCCTCTCTTGTATTTAGTTTTTATTAATGATTTCCTTATACTTTGTTCCATACATAGCAGTAAACACTGTGAAGGCGAGAGACTTCTTTCAGTGGCTTCGTTCGCACTTGGGTATAGTTCATGTTTTTTTTACCGCAACTGTGTGCAACTGTTTTTTATATAGGCTCATTATTGAATGAAACAAGTTGAAATCCTTAGGAACAGACACATTGTAGTATATGGCTGCTGGTGCGTTATTATAGAATATTTTTATTTTTGGTGCACCTCTCGGCTTTTCATTTACAACCCATTGCGAGGAGCCTCAAGTGCATGCTTGCGCAAGCGAACGCTGTTGGCGCAGAGCCAAGCATGGACAGAACGCGCGGAGTGATAACTTGGCTGTACTTCTTGCGTAGCTTCCACAACATTGACTGCTATGTATGGAACGGAGTATAATAACACATCGTCATTCCAACTGTTTGCAGACGACTGCATCTTGTATCAGCGCATATTGTCTAAAAATGAACATCTATTACTACGAAATGACCTCAACAAGATTTCTAACTGTACATGCAGGCTTATGGTACTAAACATTTCTAACCATCCATGCACATCTTCCGTAAACAAAATAACAGCGTTATAAGCATTCCCTTTACTCTACAGTTCTAACACCATCTGATACAAACCACTACCAGTGTATTACAGTCTTCAGCAACTTCATGTGGTCTGACCACATGGTAAAACTTGCTGCTGACTGTTGAAAACAGCTCAGCTTGATCAAAAGGTCGCTAATAATGGCAGCCTCTCCTATCTGCAAGCTTGTTTATGAAATGTCCCAAATTTGGAGGCATCATCACACTTGCTAAATAAATGTTGTAAGGTATCTAATATTGCACTCTCTTCTCAGAATGGGTGACACAAAAGTGTTAGCACTACCATCTCACCTCTGCTCTCTGTCAACACACTACAAGATTGCACAACTGTGTCTTTTCCACAAACTTTACTAGTTCTCACACTTGCATAACTTGCGTAATACTTTATTCCTTCCTCCTCATTAAACTTCTTGCCGACTATTCACCGGCCAATGTGTACAGTGCCTGCACGGTACTACCACCACTTATTGATCTTGCCTATCAGTATACAGTAGTGGAACAATCTGCCAGAATCAGTAGTCAGTAACAGCGTTTACATGAATGCGACAACTGGCGCATCTCATCGCATCACATCAACTTTCTAGTGCATCGCATCCATGTAAGCGGTGCTAATGCGCCGCTTACATTGAGATGAGTAAATTGATTTTCGCAGTGCATGTAAATGCGATTGCATCACATTAAGAATTCTGGGAAATGTAGCTGCTACAGATCTGCTGCATTCGTCGAGCTGTGGCGTGCCACAAGAAACGTCTGATGCACTCCTTTATCTTCTTTGTGCCACACTTTGTGCGACCACAATCACATTACTCATGATGCGCTAAAAAAATGTGATGCACTACTGTTGCATTAATATAAATGTGGCTAATGAGCATGATTAACAAAAATTTAAGCACTTACTGACATAAAAATTGTGTTGGGCAATAAAATTTAATGAAAAATAAAAATAATTAAAATAATAACTAAGCCCTGCCTGCTGCACCTAAGTATTGCAGGCTAGCACTTACTGACAGCCTATTTTCAGAACTAATATTACTTTCAGCACACTTCCAGCTGCCTTAACATCTACTTTCACTTTCTGGAATGCCTATACCATTTCCGCCCCTAAATTGTTTGCCATTTCTTTTTCTGCTGTTGCTGTTTTCATGACTACTGTGATTACTAGTGTACATGCTCCCCCGTATACAATACTCTGCAAGGGGCCTTTAAGGGACAATAAATGATGATTCCAACATTTAATAAAAACATAACTTCCTGAATGCTTTCCTTCGTTTCATTGCATCTTAGCTTGCCGTAGCATGGTTTCTTAGACTGCCAGAACAAGTTATTTGCCCAGACATCTTTCTACATACAGCTAGCACTACAAAAGCTGCAGCAGGCAATGCAGGTCTGTGTTGCCGCTAGGCAAAGATTTATAAAAAATTTCAGCTTGCAAGTCACTTTTTTTGTAAACAACTGGTAAGCTAAGTTTGAAGCTGACAGGCCCGTTTCTGTACGATCAAAGCAGAAAGCTGGGCTAGTTGGTGTGTCATGATTATTCAAAAGAATAGCGCAAAGTAGCAGTGACAAAGACAGAGAATACGACAGGATACATCTGTCGAATACGTCCGTCAGAGAATACGTCCTGTCGTATTCTCTGTCTTTGTCCCTGCTACATTGCGCTATTCTTTTCAATAACCGTTTCTGTACGTTCAACAGACATGTACAAAAGAAATTGTCACAAACTGACACGGATTCCAGTACTATGTTGTCATGCAGTGAGCACAAAAAAAGTGACCCCGCGTCATTTAAGAAGATACACTTGTCTAGGCATCTTGCCTTGACAACACAGCTCTGAACAGTAGGAAATACCTCAACAAACTGCAAGACCTTACTTTCAGGAAGGTTGTTCAGCAATTGCTGTTGGACATTCAAAATTTCCATGCAAACTTCCACTTCCTGGCTACCGTGTACTGATGAGCTGCTGTCCTTGAGAAAAATCTGAACAATGCGCCCAAAAACACCATTCGCGTGTACGTAAGAATTTTTTCTTTTCGATTTGTCAAGACGTGCTGTGCAGAAACGAAATGACCCAATTACCATCTTGTGAAATTCTTTCCTGTCTGCTTTCTGATCTCCCTTGCCCAGCAGTAACACAGAACCAACTCTGACGACATTTTTTCGCACGGAGTAGCCCTTCGCAAGAGCTTTGAAAGAAGTCTCTAGAGTTCTGTGCACTTTCTCTATGTGTCTCGATGACCCCAATTTAGATTGAGCCTGTAAGATGCAAAATTTGTCAGCGATCTGGAATTGCCGATACCTGGTTCCACATACAAGCCGACCTAGTGTTCCATTCATTGACTCAAATGGGTAGAGGGAATATGCCCACAAGGGTCTCCAGTTGATGACACTGTCCACAAGGTGCGAAAGCAAGTGAGAATTATAGTTCATGCACTCTGTACCATAGAACTCCTCATACTCCAATAGAAACTTTGTCATTTCTTTTTTCATCATGACCAGCTGCTCAACACAGATGCACGGGCCAAGGAGGTTATGCTTAATTTCCACAAATCGCATCCAGTGTTTGTAGTACTTTTCTGGAAGGCGCCCTTTCACTACTAGTGGTGAATAATATAGGAGGCAAGTTCTCCACTCAGCAGCCTTCCAGTCCTTCGCATCATGCAATGACCTCGGGAGCCTTGACAGCTCCCACGTAGGAGTGAGGCTCAACAGACAGCTGTTTGCATCCTCAAGATTACGTCGAAGATGAAATTTTCGGCAGCGCTCAGACTTCAGCCACGTGAAATATGTAGCCCTAACAAATCCTAAACAAACAGCATGCATATAGTCCACAACAAATCCTGTACCAAATCTGAAAAATGCAAGCTGCGTGAGTGCGCTTGCTCCTTTGATGCCGCAACTTGGGGATTCCTTAGCTTTTCTGGCATGCTGAAGAAAGGATTCATGTGTTCTCAGCTTGGGTGTTGAGGCACTTGGCGGATATACACGACAAAATCCCTTTCCTTTAGGAACAACTTGTCCCTGGTCTTCGCACCATGCACACCCATAGGCACCATTAAACTGAGTCATGTTCATCAGCTCACACCTAGCGATACTATCCACAGCACATGGACCTGGGAACACCTTTGACGTCTGCTGCACTCCATCTTCGTCGTTCCACAGAATTCCACTTGATGACAGCTCATTCATGGCCTTTATAAAAGGAATTAAAAAACAGTTCATTGCTGGCTTTCCTGGACCAAACCAAAGTCCTGCTAGCAGGAGGTTCTCGATACGTTGCTTGTAGGGAAGCTCATTTATCATTGCAAGCAGAGGCCACATACTGGATTTAGAGTTTTCAAAAAGGGGCACACCATCAGTATTAAAAGTTAAAGTGACATCATTTGGTACCAATGGCAACTTGTGGTACTGATAACTCTGAGTGATGTCACTCACATCAAAAGATGCAGCTTTTTTGGTTTCTTGTAGACTTTTTGATTCCAAAATGTCACGGATTTGGCTCTTTAGATCCATAACAAGAAAAAAAGATGAACTTTTCATTAAGGTTTCACCAATAAGTACTAAGCTGCACTGGCTGCATGTCACATTTTCGGCTTGCACCAGTTCGCCGATGCATGCACTGCATCTGCTGCAATAAAGGTGCTTTACATATTGCTTGCCAGCACCACAGAAGTGCCGAAAGAAGGTGTACTTTGATGTTGGGTAAGATACTCCTGCTGGCAAATGAGCACTCAGAAGCTGGAGTAAGCTTTCTGTGGCTTCCTTTGAAGAACCATGGCGCAGGCTGTGAGCCATTACCATCAACAAGCTTTCAGCTCTTGTCACCTTGGATCCTGGAAACAGGTCTTCATCCTAGCAAAGAAAAAAAAATATGATTTAGCAACAGGACAGTT
This sequence comes from Dermacentor andersoni, assembly GCF_023375885.2. Lineage (NCBI taxonomy): Eukaryota > Metazoa > Arthropoda > Arachnida > Ixodida > Ixodidae > Dermacentor > Dermacentor andersoni. The sequence continues at coordinate 5,203,901 of NC_092823.1, forward strand.
AGAGCAAGATGTTTAGACATGTACATGAAGCTGCTGTTCAAGGCATGGAAAATGAGTTAAAAAGAAGCATCTTGAGAGTAGACCCTTATGAAGTGCTGCAAATTTTTTTTCCGATGGCCAACAAATACCCACAACTTGAATGATATTATGCATAAACCTATATGGATAGGAAAAACTAGATTCTTGCAAAAAAATTGTTGGGTACCTCTTCTGCAGTGACTTTTGGTTCGAGACATTGTGCCGCCATATAATGCTGCTTAGCCACTGCTTTCTGTCCTCCGTCAGCACTTGCAGCTGATGAATGTAATCGCTGAGGGACAGTTACAGAAGGTGAGAGCTGTCATTCTTTCATTCAAGTGCAATGCCTCTGAAATACTCCACATTGTTTCACCACAGAAAGTTTGCTGCTCATGTGTGTTTCGTGCCACATTAAGAGTTTTTCAATATCACATTGCCATGCAAAAATCATGACATCCAACTTAACTCGATTTCATGAGTAGTTTTGATGTTTCACTAACTGCAGTTTTTACATGAACTCATGAAACAATTTATTTGCTTTGATATTGTGTACTGTTATAGCTTAAAGAAAGCTCAAGTAGTAATAAATGGTGTGAATATAATTTTTCTGACTATGGATCCAAAAAGTCTGTAGTACTTTACATGAACATTCCTTCTCTTGCGGCACTCAAACTTTTGCCACAGCAAAGCAATGTACGTGCAACACATTTACCTTTCATGCTTACTCCAAAGGTATGAGTGCTCGTGCTTAAATGTCTCAGATACAGCAGAGGCGACTACTACGCCACTCATGCAGAAGTGAGAAATGCCGTTCCATGTTCTAGTAGTGTCCTCAGCAAGTGTAATTGAGTGCGAGATTTGCAGTGCACTTTTCTGGCTCAGCATTCTTAATATTTTGGACAGTAAGTAGGCAACACCGTACACATGTATAACATACCGAATTGGCGCCTTTACACAAGCGTCAGAAGCCCTAATAATTATTTGTGAACGTTTGCTTGTTCATCACTGGCACCATGTATCCATATGTTAAGCAATCATCAGGCAAACACGTTTACTCTCGAAAATATGAAGACAAACTTATTCGTCAGAACATTTGCATTGTGGCAAAACAATTTGCATATACAGACTGCAATGCTAGGGTCCCAAACATTGCTGTTCTCTGTTGCTCATCGATGGTGAATTCTCATTTTCGCTCACACGCTTTGTACACTGGAATGCAAAACATTTCCTTTCCACTTGCAAATGAACTCAGAAATGCAATTGCTGGATTACAACTGCATCGCAGAGGAGTACCTATTCCCTCCTCGATTATACCAAGCACTGTGAATTTTCGAACAGCAACGAACGTGTAGCAGATGATATGCCATTTTGCTATTAACCTATTTATTGGCCCCATACTCTACAAGTCTCTGAGGTCAGTGTTCTCTTTACGAAAGGGCAATACTGCAGTGCCATCTTTTAAGCAGCCGAACAATAAGTTGAGTATGATGTATGGAATACCCAAACACCTTTCATGTGAAAACAATGGTATTTGAGGACAGCTGCGAAGAACAGATCTGAAACATATCTGAAAATTTCTCCTTTTATTACAGAGTGCAGATTATTAGACGATGCTTGGATTTCCAAGTTTACAAATGCATATTCGCAAGTAGAATGGTGTAGAATGTTGTAGAATGTTTATGTCGCACTGCTTCCATTCTTGCACCACGAGTAGGTCTACTTTATTTTCATTGACCGTCAACCAGACCCAGTAGCCAAGGGCACGCATACGCTGGGCTCCTTGCATTGGCCGCAGCCGTAGTCAAGCTTGGGTCAACCTAACCTGACCCCGCGCAAACACGGCCTTCGAGATTGGCTGTTGTTACTGATAAGCAGCCATCCCTGGAGCGTTAAATTACACACAACGTATAAGTTAGAACACAAATTATTATAATAGGTAAATATCGTTTCTTATAAATTCTGTAAACTCTTTGTAATAGTTCAGCTGACAGAATTTACTTTCTTTATCACCACATTTGGCGACATCATAGAGATAAAGCAAGCAACTATGACAGCCTGCTTTTGTTTGTGAAACGTTCATAAAAGGAGCGCACATCAGTCAAAATGCACGTGAGTGGTCATATTTATGATAATATGTCGCACATACTGATAAAATGGGTGGCGGAGGAAAAATGGGACGTGTATCCCGTCCGCCCACTAGCTGACGCCGATGTCGGCTTTAGTCTGGTGGCCCAGGAGGGCGCCATAAAGAAGTTGCGAGGCACCACGCAGCCCGTGTTTTGGAAAGAAGGGGAACCAGCGGCCCCGGCAATCCTTCTGAACTGCGGTAAGCACTTATTTCACGTCATATATTTGCATGCATATATACCGTCATACTTTAAAGCAACGACTGCCGATCGCAATTGATGCTGGCACTCTCGAAGAGGCCTAAAACGGAGACGGAAGATTCTCCACATTTAAGCGCTATGACGACACTCCATGTGCCGTCTCTGTTAGCGCGACGGAAACAGCTTTACTGTAAACGTTAAAACGTATACAGCTTATTTGGTCCTGCTCGGTGATTTACTATGCTCGGCTCAGAACATTTTGGGCCTTAACAGGGGGCATTGCTTCTTCTCACCCCTTGTGCATGTATTTGTCGAAGCGTTGTTTGAGCACTTGCATTTGCGCATTATTTCTCGCAGGGAGCCCGCAAGCCCTCGAAAAGAAGCGCTCGCGGCTTGTCGCCAACGCAGGGGCCCTAACTTCAACTACAGAAGGGGTTCGTATAAAGCCCACGTGGGTGCAGTTGAATTACGCTTCATGAGTGAAACTAACCACGTTTTAAGCTTGTTGCATGCATTCTGTCGCTTCTAATAACACTTCAAAATTTAGCAAAGATAGGGTTCCGCCGTTTTTAATTATACAATCGTGCGTCCAGGTGGTGCTTGCGGCGCACGTGCGTGGTCATCTTGCGGTCACCCTACCCCTCTTCACAAGTCTAATTTCTAGAAGGGCTGAAGGAGGGATTCCCGCATCTGAGATTGGAATACCAGGTAATGAAAATACTACAAGCTCTCACTAGGCCCACCTTGTACTGATGTATTTAGTGACATTCACAAAAAAAATGCACCAAATGAAGTGTTCACTGTTGCATACTAATAACTTCTATGCCTAATTACTTTGGGCCGTTTTGCCTTTTTTTTTTTGTTTCTTGTGAAAAGCGGTGGCCGCATTTCAGTGGGGGCGAAGTGCAAAAACGCCTTTGTGCCGTGGGCTGGGGACACGTTAATGATCCGCAGGGGATCAAAATTAATCTGGAGTCCCCCCACTATGGCGTACCTAAAATTCTGATTGTCGTTTTGGCATGCAAAACCTTAGAATTTCTCATGTCCTTATTTTTTTTGTGCGTGTGAAAATAAAACAAGCCTTTGTATAGATAGGCCTAGCATGCCTGAGCAAAGAAAATTTGACGAGAATTGCATAGTGATTTTATAACGCAAGCTTGACACATAGGGGAGAGTCTGGGGGAATGGGACACTTTTCACTAATGTATTTTTAGTTTTGTTTAATTTGAACGCAACCAGATATTTGATGGATTATAGTAGAAGTCGAAACATACGGCACAAATTCTGAGGAACACAGGTTTCAACCACTTCTGGCACACCTTTGAAAAAATAAGCTTCTAGCAGCTGAAATCTATCCCATTCCACTCCTCTTTTTGTGTGGAGTGGGACATCTGTTACGCGTTCGTTCCAACGTCTTCAGTGAACATGCCCCTGTCACACGGGCGCCCGCAAACTCGTCTTTATCTCGAGGGAAGTGCACTCGGTGTCACACGGTTGCCCTTCCGCTAAGGGAGTTTAAAGGAGCTTTTGGTCAAGGGAGATCGGCGATCTCCCTCAGCGGCCTGATGTAAAAGTGATAATTTAATTATTGGTCTCATTAAATAAATGTCCAAGCACAATTCAGCAACAGTTATGCTTGCTGCTGCACAATGCTCTCGACCTAGGCCGTTTGGCACCATGTTTTTCTCGTCTTTCAGGGCGTTTACGCGAACCCGACAGAATCAAGTTGAGGCGCCTTGTCGGCCTAGAATATGCCTGTCGAGTTCATGTAAATGCTAGCCGGTCGGACTGAACAAACGTCGAGTCCAGCTGAGTCATCCCAACTACAAGGGGTAGGTTCAACCAGCTCGATCCATTTGCAGCGTGCATGTGTACACGCACGGGTCCGGCTCGCCACACCGAGACTGGCTCGGGAATGCTGGGACATCGCTATTTATGCGTCAGCAGCTGGAATAGTATCAAGTTAAGGACCAAGACAAGGCACTGTGCAATGCAACCTCATCGTAGCGATAAGGCCCACGAAATAGAGCTGTTCCAGACGGCATTAGGGAACCGCAAGCAGAGTTCGAACGCATTAGTCTCAGCTCGACACTGTGTGGTGTTTGGGCTGCTAAGCACGAGGTCATGGGATCGAAACCCAGCCACGGCGGCCGCATTTTGGTGGGGGCAAAATGCGAAAACACTAATGTACTTAGATTTAGGTGCACATTAAAGAACCCCAGGTAGTCCAAATTTCCGGAGTCCCCTACTATGGCATGCCTCATAACCAGAAAGTGGTTTCGGCCCAAAAAACTCCATATTTCTTTTTTATTTGATGCTGTATGCCATTCTTGTCCACACTCGTCAGAAGCGAGTTCGTGTAAATGCCATCATGCTGGGCTCGGTCAGCTCGCGTCGGGTTCCTGTGAGCATGGCCTTTGTCGTGCTAGTCTGGCAGTGGTCGGTGTGTTCACTCATGAATGGCACCATGGCACAATAGACAATATAAAAGAAAAGCCGATGAGGTCACCGTGCACGACATGTCGTGTTTTGAGCATAGTTTGCAGCAGTTCGGGTAACAGAACACTGAGCCTACTCACCACGCTATGGAGGCTAGCCGCGCCACAAGGAAAAGCGCAGATAGGCACCGGGTGGCTAATGGCGCTGTCAGCAATTCTATGTTTAGCGAGCACACTTTGATTCTTAATGAGGTGTATGTCTTCACCATCAAATGTATTGAATAATATTCTTATAGAAGGAGCATTAATTATGATAGCTACAGTGTAATTGGAAGTTACATTCTTGTATTCTTGTGTTAGTTCAAAAACAAACACCGCTTCATGCACTCTTGGCGGCTACATTTAACACCTCGTTATTGGCTGTGTGACACGACCACACCTTCCTTGAGGTCGAACTCCCTTAGGAAGTCTCGAGCTCCCTTATCCTAAAGGAGTTCGTGGGTGCCCGTGTTACACGGGTATAAGGGAGTTCGACCTCGAGGAAGTTGTGGTGTCACACGACCAACAACGGGCATTTTAAATGTAGCCGCCAGAGGTGCGCTCAGCGATGTTTGGGTTTTGTACAAGAACGTAACTTCTAATTACGCTCGTAGCTATTATAATCGGCACTCTTTCATACAAATATTATTCAATATGTTTGATGCAAAAAACATACACCTCATTAAATATCAAAGTGCGCTGGCTAAATGTGGCAGTGCTGACAGCGATGCTAGTGCTTATCTGTTTTTTTTTTTCCTTTGCGGCGTGGCGAGTTGGCTCTGGGTTCCGCTACCTGAGCTGCTGCAAACGATACTCAAACACATTTCGTGCATGGTGACCTCCTGAGCTTTTCTTTAATTTTGTCTACTGTGCCGGTGCCAGTCATGAGTGACCACACCGACCACTGCACGACAAAGGCCACGTTTACACAAACCTGATGAAATTGGGTCAAGTCGGAATTCGGCCTGACGGAGCCAGACCTTACTACATTTACATCAACGTGCTTCTGACGAGTCGGGACGACGGCACACAGTGTTGAGCCGAGGGATGAACGTGTTGGAACTGGGCTTCCTGTTCCCACTGCTGTCTGCAACAGCTCTATTTCATCGATCTTATTGCTATGATGAGGTTGCACAGTGCATTCTCTTGACCTTGTCCTGATGCTATATCTGTTGCAGCCGCATAAATCACGACATCCCAGTGTTCCCGCACAAGTCTCGGTGCTGGTGGGCTGGACCCATCTGCATTTACATGTACGCTTCAAACGGGTCGGGCTAACTCAGCCTGACTCGATGCTTGTTCAGTCTGACTGGCTAACGTTTACATGAACTTGACAGGCATGTAAACGCCCTCTAAGATGAGAAAAACGTGGTGCCAAGCGGCCTAGGTCGAGAGTATTGTGCAGCAGCAAGCATAACTGTTGCGCAGTTGTGCTTGGACTTTTATTTAATTCAACGGAAACATTCCAAATGCACGCTACTTTACTTTTAATGCGAGCAATAATTAAATTATCACTTGTACAACAAAAAATATGGGCACAAGAGTACTTCCTTCAGCCGCTGAGGGAAATCGCCAATCTCTCTTGACCAAACGCTCCCTTAAACTACGTTAGCGGAAGGGCGACCGCGTGACACCCAGTGCATCGAGATAAAGACAATGGAGTTAAAAGGAGTTTGCGGGTGACTGGGGTATTACATAAACTTGCATATGAGCAAGACGTGAACAAGGTGAATGCAGGAGCCGTTTCGACAACTGGTCTTGCATATGTCATATATGATACACCATGCATTTAAGGGTACATTTTATGACTATGCAGAAAAACATTTGAGTTGTGGAGAACATGCAAAATATGTCACAACCATGTCCTATTTACATAAGTTGTGCCATTGCTGTATCATGACATAGTTTTGGTGGTGCGAAATTTGGGGAGCTCGCACACAGTAGACATCACAATGCATGGTGGCACTACATTCATTTGCTGCATTGATTCATTGCATCACGGTCAGTAAGATTGCCATTGTGACAGTGGACAGAATGCAATTGAAACCTATTTCTATGCACCAACTGTGAGGCTGCTATGGATTAGGTGGCCATGCTGCCTCTGTGACTGCATGATGAATGCAGTAGTTCTACAAATTGACGGCTGATGTGTCGTGGTGCTCTGTAGACTTAAACGTTGTCCTCTGCTTCTTCCTGTTGCTTGCTTTCTACTTGAAGAAAAGAGCGCTACGAAGACGCGGACTAAAAGAATAAACATGTACGACGGACAAGGCGCTTCTTCCAACTAAATATTTTTTTGAAGAAACAGGACTTTAAATAGATACAACATCGAATGGCCCATCGTGACATCACGACCTCCCTATCTCATTAGAAAAGCTGTTTCCTTTCGCACGTGTAGTTTAGAGCCTCCGATACATTTCTAAATGTGCTAATTATAGATTCAACAGTGTCATCTAGCCTAGACCCTGGAACGTCGTTAACAACCACCAGGTAGTCATCGACGTACCTCATTATGGAAGGTGCACATGACTGATTCAGAATGCTATTTACACACTTGTCAAAGGTGCTGAGAAAGATGTCTGAAAGAATGGGAGCCAGCGACGATCCAATGCAAATACCCTTGCGTTGTACATAGTGTTGGTTTTTGAAACTAATGACAGCGGAATGAAGATAAAAGCTTAACAGTTCTAAAAACTGGCCACTATTCACTCCGGTTGCACAACTGAACCTAACTTCACCAAAGTGTTTATCTTCATTCCACTGTCGTTAGTTTCAAAAACCAACACTATGTACAACGCAAGGGTATTTGCATTGGATCGTCGCTCGCTCCCATTCTTTTAGACATCTTTCTCAGCACCTTTGACAAATGTGTAAATAGCATTTTGAATCAGTCATCTGCACCTTCCATAATGAGGTACGTCGATGACTACCTGGTGGTTGTTAACGACGTTCCAGGGTCTAGGCTAGATGACACTGTTGAATATATAATTAACACATTTAGAGATGTATCGGAGGCTCTAAACTACACGTGCGAAAGGCCTTGTGATAACAGCATTCGCTTTCTGGACCTCAATCTCACTCTGATGAACACGCATGTCTGTTTCGAATACCAGCCGAGAGTGAACAAGCAGCTAATTTCATACGACACTGCGCACGTACTCCAAGCTAGTAAAAAGAGGAGTTGCAATGACTTGTCTAAAAGAAGCGCTAAATAAATCTTGCAGCCACAAAATAGAAAGCAGTTTCAATAACCAAGTTTCAAGGCTACGCCTAGCCGGTTTCCCTTCACTCTTGATCTCTAGCGTTTGCGATAAGCTTCTTCAAGAGATCAAACAGGCAAGAGAGGGCACTAACACAAAAAAGCCATTTGATAGGAAGAGATTACATGTGATTCCTTATTGGCACAGGGTGTCCCACAACCTCAAGAAGGTGGCGCAAAGGCACAGTGTTAATTTTCTCTTCAGTGCACCGTGTAAGCTGGCCTATGCCCTATGATGACAAAAGAGAAACCCGAACCATGCTCTAAGAAACATGCAGCGCAGTACACGGCTTGCAAAAGTAATGTCGTATATGAGATACCCCTAAGTGGCCAACAGGTTTATATCGGTCAAACCGGATGGTGTTTTAATGAAAGGGCGCGTGAGCACAATTGGGCCGTAAATAACAATGCGGGGGGCCATCTGGCAGAACACTGTAAACGTCACAATTGCCGTCTGTATCTTCGCGACACCAAGTTTCTGGCACGGTCTAGAGATAGACTAGAACGGGAGATATTAGAAGCTTTCTACACTGCAAAGGCTGAGGGCACGTGCATTAGCTGCCCTTCAGTGTCGCTTACCGAAAAAGAAATAGCTTTTCAATGAGATAGGGAGGTCGTGATGTCATGATAGGCCATTCCATGTTGTATCTATTTAAAGTCATGTTTCTTCAAAAAAACCATTTAGTTGGAAGTAGCGCCTTGTCCGTCGTACATGTTTCTTCTTTTAGTCCGCGTCTTCGTAGCGCTCTTTTCTTCAAGTATGCAAAACCAACTCGCCCACATCAAGCTTCTGCTGCTTGCTTCCTACTATATTCACTGCATCATATGGCTTAGTTTACAAGAGAAAAGTTACATTTAGCAAAACTCTTGTTTGAGCTAGTTGGTTCATGCTTGAAGTAGTAAAGGCAAGGTGCAGAAGACCAGGACTCGAGAAGAAGAGCACAAACAACAGGACCGGCGCCGGTCCTGTTGTTTGTGTTGTTCTTCTTGAGTCCTGGTCATCTGCGCCTTGCCTTTACTACTTATATTTAGCATCGGGCTTTATAAACACATGCATGTTAAGCATCTACGAGTCTGGTTCATGCTTTTTATCGACAATGTCTTTAGTGGTAGTGTAAGAGTCTAAAATGTGCATCAAAAGAGACTATAGCTGTGCAAACACTGCATTGATAACATTGTCTAATAAAGAATTTCGTTCTGTTAGCAAACGGGCTAGGTGCACGTGGTGAGTAATGCTGGGCACGAGGTTCGATTGTATCCTTTCCAGTCTTTGTGTGATCTTAAATTTCCTTTCCAAGTAAAATCTGTTAAAGGCAAGTGTTCCTTCTGTTCTGTTCCCATCCTCTGCTTTCTTAAAAGCACTGACAATATTCAGTCACAGGCCAGCATTCAGAACCAACCTCCAGAAGTAATATTCCCCAGTTATGTTACTGACTGAACATCTGCACCCATTTTTCTGTGTCTTTGATGCCTAAGAATGCATGAACTGTCATGATTTCAGAATGCAGCTTGCGGCACTTGTGGTGATAGAGTGCGCCAGCTGGAGATAGAAAATGAGGCCCTAAGAGCAGAAGTGCAAAGCCTCAAGAGGCTTCAGGAAGGACACGGCTATGTGACTGGTAAGCACCTTATGGCAGCAGCCATATACTTACTCATTCTTCAGTTTATTTATGACGCCCTTAATGCGCATAAAGTACACGCAGGTAAACACTACGTGTTGGTATTGTTCCCCAAAGGACTTTTTGTGCACGAAACATTAGTCTTTCTGAGCACTGCAACCCTTCCTTGCAGGAATCGTAACATTGGTGAAGGCTAACTGCAACAAAGCCTTTAACTGTGTAAAAAGCCTTCATGAAATGTTGGCATAAAGGAGCCTCTGTGCAAAATTTTGCCTTTGAAATTTCAGAACTAGCAGAAATATTTGGAAGAGGAAACGGTGCATAAGACAAGGACAATCGCTGTGCTGTTCACCTTTCATTGTCCTTGCTTTATGCACAGTGTCGCCTTCGAAATGCAATGCCAACTAGCCCAACGTCGATCCCTCATATAGAAAAATACCAGTTTTTGATACTGAAGCTGAAAAAAAAAATGCCAGCATTATTGCTCGGTAGCAGTTGCACATGACTTAATGCACGGCTCCTCAATGTAACCTTCGAGATCGCAGTGCTGCACCTTTGCAACCGCTCATTGTTGTACCTGTGCAACAATGAGCGCTCTCGCTGTGGCATACATGAGCCCTCTCACTATAGTAGACGCTTGGAACACCCACATGTCCTGATTAGTATGTGGTTCTCAAGGCATGGCAATGTGAGGCCAGCTTGAGCCACAATAGAACTGCAGACCGTGGCAAGACTATCAGATGCATGTATCGTCTACTAGGTGCTGTTTAATGACTGCTAAAAAAATTATACAATTACCAGCTCTGCTGCTTTGCCAAGATTGGTTCAGTGGTATATACAACTCATCTATAGCAAATTTAGCAATTGTGAAATTTTATTTAAACCCGCCGTGGTTGCTTAGCGGCTATGGTGTTGGGCTGCTGAGCACGAGGTCGCGGGATTGAAACACGGCCATGGCGGCCGCGTTTCGATGGGAGCGAAATGCGAGAACACCTGTGTACTTAGATTTAGGTGCACGTTAAAGATCCCCAGGTGGTCAAAATTTCCGCAGTCCTCCACTATGGCGTGCCTCATAATCGGAAAGGGGTTTTGGTACTTAAAACTCCCATGATTAAATTTTTAACATTGCAACATTCTGACACTCGCTGCAGCTCATTCGGTTGTTTGCTATGCTGCTACATTGGCCCTCACAACGAATAGTAGCGAGGTGATTGAGCAAGCTGGAGTAAGTGTCAGAATATCGTAATGTCCTGTTCCCACCTGACCACATACTACGTCATGACGTCCCAAAAGAGTATACTCCTTGGAAATGTAACCCAAACTGACTATAGAAAACCTATCATAATAAATTACTCCGAGGAATATCGGTATTTTTTTCTGGGGTTTAGAGATCTAGAATCTTAAGTTACCGGAAAAAAATTGCTATGTCAAAGCCCTTCAAGCATGTATGTAGGCGAGGTACATGCTATATGTAAGACGGATTTTCTCTTCTGATTGAGTTTCTTGTCTGGCTTATTGCAGTGATGCAACAAGGTTTTGTATTTGACCAGTTTTTAAATAATTGTAATATGTAATGAGTTCTTGCTGTTTTGGAAATTCCTTGCTTTGAAATGTGCACACAGGGCTGGAATTTATGCATGAACTGCCGTAGGAAGGGGAACTTTAGTTCTAAGACTTCAATTTAAGACTAATGGCAGCACGCAAGCTAGGCTTGTGAAGCACCGGGACATCAAAATGGTTCGGTATGGCGACTCGGAAGTGATATAGAGGGATTGCCTTGGCATTTACCACCAGTGCATTCAGAAAGTCGTGCCACCACGCAGTATTGGAAAGCTGAGAACTCCAGATAGACAGGCCGGTCAATACGATATACCTGAACTGCATGCTTGCGCAATTATCTGTAAACGTAATGCTGGCGATCAGGACAGCAGGAGAATTAACAAAAAGATTTGATAGAAATCTGGAAACCTGTAATTTTACCGTACAAGCATAGCCTGTTACGTAAAAGAAAAGGAACGTGCAAGACAGTGAATAAGATCGAAAAGGTGGAAAGCCAAGATACTTGGGAAACAAAACACGTGCAAGTTTCCAGAATGTGCCAGCAGCGTTGTTTGTGGGATTTCCCTGTCATGCAGCAAGGTATGTGTAGGAGAGGTTGGGATTTTCTGTGTTGGTATAAAGAAAAAGGAACTGTGAGCAAGGTAAATATACCTGGTAGCGAAGCTTCCATAGGAGCCCATACATTCAATACATGGCGGTCCATCGGCGGTTCATAGAGTCACTGGAAAAAATTTCAGAGTACCGCAAAGGTCGGGATTTGACTGGCAACACTGAGCGGCCACCGCCATATACCTTCCAAGCCGACTGCGTCGCGGGATGGCCGCCGTGTTGGAAGAGCTTGATATTCAGTTACACATCGGGTTGAGTGTTTACTTAAGTACAAATACTTTGTGCCCGGAGATAATGGTTGCTAACAACGAAAATAAAATGTTATTTTGTGCGAAGTAATGCAGCCGGTGGTTGTTTTGCACGCCGATCGCGTTTACTTCTGAAATTGTGCTACGATTGTGGGCAGCAGCTTAGCGCTGCTATCGGGAGCTTATGCACGCGTTTTTTTTTTCCCTTCCGCGGAGCGAGCTACGAAAGAAACATTTCGTCATTTCGAGCCGGAATGAGGCAAGCTTGTGGATTTGGGCATGAACATCGGGGACCGCCGTCGGTTTCTATTAAATGCTCCCAAGCAGGACGAAACTAACACCTGACAGTGTCACAGGCACGTACGTTCATTGTATAATTTCACAAGCTAAATCGGATACATTTAATTTAGTTTGTAAACGGATACCGCGCGTTCTCGATTCTGCCAGGCGACATCGTCCGCCGTATACGCACGACACACTGCGACTGCCATGTGCGCACCGGTGTTTGGGGGTGATCGTACGACGATCTGTGCACTGCAGGCGTAAAAAGCCAACTTCAATGACCATTTTGCGCACTAAATCTTGCGGAAGGCCAATAGGAGCCATTTGCGTGATTACAGCAAAGTATATGTACTTCTGTACACTGATAATGAGCGAGAGTTTGCTACATTGCGATTTATGAACGCGGCATATATCTAGCGCGTTTATGAGCGGCTACTCTTCTCAACTTATTTATGACTGTTTTCTTAGACTGCCAAGATTTGCTGCCTGTGTAAAAAAAAAAAAGCAGGAACGCCGGCTGGTGACGCAGCACTTTTTTTTTTCTAAGCTATACAGGCGATGTATAAAATTCTTGTGCTTTTAGAGCGGTTTATGTAACATGCATACTGATAGAGTGAAACTAATGCTACTGAGTGTTCTGTTGTTTTGTATTTCTTGTTATGCATCAAGCACAACATTATTTGGGTATGCACCGTAGCATTTCAACATAAAACATAATATGTATGTTAACTTCAGTTCATTGCATGTCCTCGGCTTACAAGCTCAAAATTTTAAGCATGGGTTGTGAATATCACCTGGCCATTGGCTTCAAGCTCGAAATGCGTATGCATAAATGAACAAAGGATAAGTGGAAAAAAGGAAGTATCATGGGCCTTGTATTGGCCATGTTTTTATTGACTGCGATCGTCACGATCTGCGAAAAACAAGTGCCATATATGGGTCGAGTGACTCGAGGCGAGAGCGCGCTCACGTGCGCGGAGAAATCATGCGAGTACCTGGTGCACGTGAGGACGCTGAATTCTCGCGCGACAAGTGTGCCTTCGCGTGCCACGAGCACGGAATAACCACGTGTGTTGAGCAATAAACGCGTACACGTGTACCCGCGTCAAGCGTGCAAGACGCGAACGATCCCTGCAATGAACGCCTTCGCTTAAATATCTTCTAAAACAGTGCCGAAAAGCACAAGCAAGGTGTACTTATACCTCGCACGCGCGGGTGTTTTTTGTAGGCTTGAAGTTCTCCCCGGCCGATTCTGTGTAACCACGCAGAACGACGCTCTCGGTCATTTTTCCCGGTCGGAATCTAGAAAAAAGTCTTTTCAGACTCAGTTCGGTTGCTGCATCCGAAGGCGCAGCAGCTAGGCATGATTTCCTTGCAGTGAAACGCGAGCGCGACAATCAGAACACAAAAAACGTAGGGAACCTGCGCTGCCTGCGCTCTAACTTCGCCGGCCCGCCCGGCGCTTGGAAGGTATATGGCGCGCCCAAAGTCACGTGGTACGGTTGGGCCAGTAAACGCGTCGGCGGCGCGGGGAAAACGAATGCGGTACTCTGAAATTTTTTTCAGTGACTCTAGCGGTTCATGGGGCTTAGCGCCATCTGTATGTGGTGGGAACACTTCCGGCGGAAGAAAAAATAATGTGACGCCATAGCCGTTAAAAGCAGAAGTAACGTCATGTTGTTTTCGAAGGCGCGAAATTTGTTTTGTTGTCCTGCCTTTGGAGCTATATATTCAAATGTCCCGCCATTCGACTTGATGGGCGTTTCGAGCTTTCAGCGTGGAAAGCGATGCAGGAAAAGGCCAGCCGTACGGTTATCGAAATCGCATCCCTGCCCAGAACATACTTTCTTTGGAGGCCAACGAAAGCTTTAGGTGTAGAGTGCTGATCCTATTGTAGGATGCCAAGCCCGTCGGCCAGCGCAGTCGCACGAAAACAACTACACAATTATCTGGTGTTCGTAACTCACTACTTTTGACTGAACAGATTAAGAAGCGATGAAGCTACCCGCGTCACCAAATTCAGACAAACTTCGACAAGCAAGAAAGCACAAACTGTGAGGGGGGCGTATTTCAACAGGTGAACTTTACGAGTGCGCCTTTCTGCCCATTTCAAGATGTGCATTGCATTGCGAGTGATAGTGGCGTCAACGCCCCCTGTAGCGATGGGCGCTGAAAAGAAATGCATTTATTAATAATAATAAGATTAAATAAACTTGTATTTTCTTAACTCTTCACGAATATATAAAATTGAATAGGAATTTTATTTTTGTTGAATGAATCTGTGTCTCGCCTGAATTAAACAACGCGTTTTTCTTTCCCAATGTTTGTTTCCTCCAAACATAGTCGCGCTTCAATGGCGGCTCCCATAACCCCCCATGCTAATGTCGGTGACAATCTGTACTGAACCGCTTTTCGCCCCAAGCTTCGCGACCTATTTCAATCGACCTTGCTGTGAGCATGAAAAGACTGCTCTGAGCCACTAATGCGAAACCATCAAATTTAGAGCACACATTCACGTAAGGCACGGGTCAATTTTATGACTTGATGTTGTACTTGTCCCTCTTGGTGACCATTTAGGCAGTGATCAGTTTGCATAATGTACCTTTTGCAACATGAGGGAACGTGCACTCTGTTTCATACTTAGCAGGCAACCCTGTGGAAGCTATGCAAGTTGTGCAGCCATCAAGTCTCACTCTGCATTTTTCATGGTGCAGTTTTGTATTTGCAACACTTTTTGCAGAATGACTTTTACGTATTACATGTATAACTTGTGGACACAAAATTGCACCAAATCATGCATCAATGACTGATGCACAAAAAGAACAGAAGTGTCACAAAGTTCATTAATATGTATGACATATAGTGCTGCATAAGGAATTAGTATTTCGTGCTCTTTCACTGAAATGGTTGAAATACACATACACTTTTGTTCACTAGTTGTTTTGCTTGCTCATTATGCAGAAGCTGGCAAGATGGTCAAGCGGCAGAAAAAGATGCTGCAGACAGCCGAAAGCAAGCCGGAGCAACCGGTGATTGCTTGCACAAAGGTACGCTTATTTGCTGCCAGTTGTTCCTTTTTTTTTCTTTTTTGGCCGTATAGTGCATTTGAAGTGATGCCTTGAGCAATGCAAGGTTAAATCAGTGTTTTCCAAATTGCTGGCCCCGGAATCACTTGAGGTGGTGAAAGGGGTCTGTCTGGATCGCTTAACGATGTGCAGTTGATCATTTGCAATTTGTGACTATGACTAAAGCTGATGCCTGGCCGGCATGATGGCTGGTGGCAAGCCGTTGCAGGAAGGTTGCTGAAACTATACGCCATTTAGTAGTCGTTAACAATGATCATGTTGATGTCGCACCTGCTGACAGCTGCCTGTATATCTGTAAGCAATGAGCCATCAATTACGAAGTCCACTTGTGAACAATTTATATTTGTCGTTCCGTCTTTCTTTTCTTTCTTACTTGCACCTGCACTGCAGTGTCAGTCTCTGAAGTAACTGTCAAAGACATGCCTCTACAATGCAAACCATGTGACGATGCTGCCAGACACTTGTTTTTCTTCTGCTGTCATTTATGGCTAGTATATTTAGTGATACATTGTTCACCGTTATGCCCTGTAGGATCAAAGGTGAGCTTCTAAAGTGTCTCTTAATTTTCTGTGTCCAGGTGGACATTGGCGGTGGCACGCTGGTTGACGAGTCAATCATCAACCAGTTGTGCCGAGCCTGTGACAGTGGCAGTGGCCCTGGCAAATTTGCCAGGACACTTTTGCGCCACGTTTTCCCAGAAGAAGAGCTGCGGGGCAAGTCTCTCTTTGGAGGGAAAAGCTGCCTTCGGGGGGAGACGCGACAAAAGGAGGCCCTCGATCCCACACGTGTGGAGGCTGTGATAGGTGCGTACACTATTGGATTACAGTGATTTTGTTTAAAATAACTAAAAACATGCATGTAAGTTGCCATAGCAAGAAAGCCTATTGTGGTTATACCCACTGTGCCATTAGCAACTAGCTGAAGTATAGTAAGTGTTCCTAGTAATTTGTGTGGAATGACGAATACTTCACTTGTATTATTAACCTTGTGGCTGCAATGCTATGCACAATTTTTAGAGGCCTGATAAAACAAATGACTGGTTGAGCTATGGATTGATCTTAGCTGGCCAGATAGCACACGTACAGTCGTAGGTCTGCTTCTGGTTCTCACGGCACAGTTTAAACCATGTTCAGCTGTGTTTTCTATGTGCTACCTATTCCATAGCGTTTTTTTTTCTTTATTAAGAAAAGCCTGCAAAATTTTTCATTACTTTTTGGCCTCACGTAGTGCTTATTGCCATCACAAAGTGGCAAATATACATGACTCATGTTGCATGCAAGGCTCACTCTAGCAGTACCTTAGTGACTCCACAGAGAAGAGCACCATCAGATTCGTGTGAAAGTCACATTCAGAATGGAGATGATTTAGTTTGTTCACAGCATGTCTGACCAGCACTACTGTGATGTGTCAGCAGCAGGCTGCACCTACCTGAAACATGTTGCATGCTTTTCCTAAACTAATTAAAGAGTTTGACAGAAAATATTCGGTTGCAGATGCAACGTTTTCATGTTATTTTCAAGCCTTGCATTGCCATAGTGACCATCAGATAGCTTAACAGGTAATGCTAATTGTAATAAATATTTAACCAAGGAGAACACAAATATTTCAGGTTTTTTTCAGGGCGATAATTCACACATAAAGGTAGTTTATAGTTTAATCTGCATAGAAGCTGATTTACTTAAATACTTTGTCTAACAACTGGGACAAAGCTCTTGCCACATTTACCATGACTCGTTATACTGTTATAGCTCCTTATACAGAACAACCTGGATTAAACCCGAAAGCTTCAAGTAGACATTGATTGCTTAATCTTCTGGCTTAAGTAAGCATCCTTTGCTGATTAGTTTGCTAAAGCTGAACATTGTTTATTTTATTCATTTCTTTTTCAGGATACACCTGCACAATATTTCCGGGGGCGAGTGTGCCATACCTGAAGAATAGTCTTTCCTCACTCCTCTCCAGAGAAATAAAATGAGTAGGATGCCTTGTATTTTACTGTTGCACTTGATGAGCATTACCTGACAACATGAAGCCATTACACTAAGAACTAAATGCAATGTAAATCCCACAAAACGACAACGCCATGGAAATCCCATGGAAATCCGACAGGGTTCCACCGCCTTGCTTTTGTAGCTGCAGAACCGGCGGTGCGCAGGCGCAATGATGGCTTCTTGTCAGTAGAGTTGAGGGGGCGTCATCCAAGCTCTCCAGGTAATCACCGCGTCGATCTGCAAGATGGCGAAGGGCGTTTTTAGCAGCGCTGTTCCAGGCGAGCTATTCCCACTGAGTCGCCCGCTGCTCTGTGCCGACAGGGTTCCACCGCCTTGCTTTTGTAGCTGCAGGACCGGCGGTGCGCAGGCGCAATGATGGCTTCTTGTCAGTAGAGTTGAGGGGGCGTCATCCAAGCTCTGCAGGTAATCACCGCGTCGATCTTCAAGATGGCGAAGGGCGTTTTTAGCAGCGCTGTTCCACGCCACCTATTCCCACTGAGTCGCCCGCTGCTCTGTGCCGACAGGGTTCTACCGCCTTGCTTTTGTAGCTGCAGGACCGGCGGTGCGCAGGCGCAATGATGGCTTCTTGTCAGTAGAGTTGAGGGGGCGTCATCCAAGCTCTCCAGGTAATCGCCGCATCGATCTGCAAGATGGCGAAGGGCGTTTTTAGCAGCGCTGTTCGACGCGAGCTATTCCCACTGAATCGCCCGCTGCTCTGTGCCGAGAGGGTTCCACCGCTTTGCTTTTGTAGCTGCAGGACCGGCGGTGCGCAGGCGCAATGATGGCTTCTTGTCAGTAGAGTTGAGGGGGCGTCATCCAAGCTCTCCAGGTAATCACCGCGTCGATTTGCAAGATGGCGAAGGGCGTTTTTAGCAGCGCTGTTCGACGCGAGCTATTCCCACTGAATCGCCCGCTGCTCTGTGCCGAGAGGGTTCCACCGCTTTGCTTTTGTAGCTGCAGGACCGGCAGCGCAGGCGCAATGATGGCTTCTTGTCAGTAGAGTTGAGGGGGCGTCATCCAAGCTCTCCAGGTAATCACCGCGTCGATCTGCAAGATGGCGAAGGGCGTTTTTAGCAGCGCTGTTCGACGCGAGCTATTCCCACTGAATCGCCCGCTGCTCTGTGCCGAGAGGGTTCCACCGCTTTGCTTTTGTAGCTGCAGGACCGGCGGTGCGCAGGCGCAATGATGGCTTCTTGTCAGTAGAGTTGAGGGGGCGTCATCCAAGCTCTCCAGGTAATCACCGCGTCGATCTGCAAGATGGCGAAGGGCGTTTTTAGCAGCGCTGTTCGACGCGAGCTATTCCCACTGAATCGCCCGCTGCTCTGTGCCGACAGGGTTCTACCGCTTTGTTTTTGTAGCTGCAGGACCGGCGGTGCGCAGGCGCAATGATGGCTTCTTGTCAGTAGAGTTGAGGGGGCGTCATCCAAGCTCTCCAGGTAATCACCGCGTCGATCTGCAAGATGGCGAAGGGCGTTTTTAGCAGCGCTGTTCCACGCCACCTATTCCCACTGAGTCGCCCGCTGCTCTGTGCCGACAGGGTTCTACCGCCTTGCTTTTGTAGCTGCAGGACCGGCGGTGCGCAGGCGCAATGATGGCTTCTTGTCAGTAGAGTTGAGGGGGCGTCATCTAAGCTCTCCAGGTAATCGCCGCATCGATCTGCAAGATGGCGAAGGGCGTTTTTAGCAGCGCTGTTCGACGCGAGCTATTCCCACTGAATCGCCCGCTGCTCTGTGCCGAGAGGGTTCCACCGCTTTGCTTTTGTAGCTGCAGGACCGGCGGTGCGCAGTCGCAATGATGGCTTCTTGTCAGTAGAGTTGAGGGGGCGTCATCCAAGCTCTCGAGGTAATCACCGCGTCGATCTGCAAGATGGCGAAGGGCGTTTTTAGCAGCGCTGTTCCACGCGACCTATTCCCACTGAGTCGCCCGCTGCTCTGTGCCGACAGGGTTCCACCGCCTTGCTTTTGTAGCTGCAGGACCGGCGGTGCGCAGGCGCAATGATGGCTTCTTGTCAGTAGAGTTGAGGGGGCGTCATCCAAGCTCTCCAGGTAATCACCGCGTCGATCTGCAAGATGGCGAAGGGCGTTTTTAGCAGCGCTGTTCCACGCGACCTATTCCCACTGAGTCGCCCGCTGCTCTGTGCCGACAGGGTTCCACCGCCTTGCTTTTGTAGCTGCAGGACCGGCGGTGCGCAGGCGCAATGATGGCTTCTTGTCAGTAGAGTTGAGGGGGCGTCATCCAAGCTCTCCAGGTAATCACCGCATCGATCTGCAAGATGGCGAAGGGCGTTTTTAGCAGCGCTGTTCCACGCGAGCTATTCCCACTGAGTCGCCCGCTGCTCTGTGATTTGATTGTACGTTAGTATCCCTCGCCTTTTTCTAGATTTTTCTCGTTTTCTTGTTTTTCTGCGCCTGATTGCGTTGACTGCTGGCACGTTCGTTCGTCGATGCGCCATGTCTTTTCCCCCGATTGTATCACTCCCTTCCCCCTCCACTTCTGCCCTTATATAATGTATCCGTATTCCGTCAATAAAATTTAGTTGACAGTCGGCGCTTGTGTCTCGTCCTTGATACTTTGTGCTTGCATGTGTTTGCGCTGTTACAATTGTTACGTCAAGTATGCACCAACTCGCCCAGAAATAAGTTTTAATCATTGTCATACCATTTTTGTGATGCCGTCGTCATCAGGGTGTCCTATCACCGTCGTCATTTCTCAAAATGCTTTTTCATAGTCTTCATGCTATCGTCGTCATCCGCCTTTGGCGATCCATCGATGTCATTACTTGTTCGTCATTCTATTCTAGTAATGCTATGTCATCCATTAGTCAATATGCCGTCATTGTCATGATGCTCCGCTTTTCAAGAAGAGTTGCTTTTAATATTTGAAAACCTTTTTAACAAAAAAAAACAGCCAATGCAATATGTAAAGAGTTAAGACTCGATGAAAGCGCCCTTTGTTACGCATACCTCCCGAAATAACATAAATACAACACAAGGCAATTAACTTACAAGGGCAAGATCCGTACCAATTACGGCATGCAAAAGCAGGCCTTCATATTTGCAGATTTTCTGAATCATCACCCTGGCTTACTCAGTATAATAAATAAATCACCGTCCCTAAGCACTTTAAGAAAAAAAGTGAACATGGATTTGCTGTCACTTCAGGTATGACTGTTCATTCTTTTGTAGGCAAATCAAATTCAGTATTTCTGTTACGTATTTCATTTACTTTTCATTTTTTGTGCATGTATCCACAATGTGTACCATGCTTGCCCTGTGTGCTTGAGTGTTTTGTGCACTGGGAAAGGGTCGGGGAAAGGGACTGACACTTAGTCAGGCATTCGTGCCTTTTTGTCAGCCTCTTTGACAGAGATTCTTTGTATTTTATTTCTGTCAAAATAAACATTCATTCATTAATTCATGTCGTCATTGCATCGTCGTCGCAAAGACGCTGTCATGCAACCGTTGTCATACAGTCGTCATCATGCCGTCTTGGTCGTGCCATTGCGGTCATTCCCGCTACTTCATCCACTAGTCGTCATACCGTCGTCGTCATGGCATCGTTGTCATCTCATTGTCCTCATTTCATCGCTGTAGTCACGTTGTCTTCGTTGAACCAGCAGAAGCTTGATGTGGGCGAGTTGGTTTTAGCGCCTTGTCCGTCGTATATGTTCCTCTTTTAGTCCGCGTCTTCGTAGCGCTCTTTTCTTCAAGTCTTCGTTGAACCATCGCCATAATTTAAGAATTGACATCTCATTGTCATCTGTCGTCGTTGTCAATTCTGTCGTCGTTGTTAACAATTCTTTCTCAAATTTTCAATCGTTGCATTGTCACTGCGTCTGCATGATCCAGTCATCGTGATGCCTCCATTCGCTGTAGACACTTTGGTAAGTGAGGGCAACAGCAAAGTGGAACGATATCAGAACAAGTGGCATAGGGCGAAGCATGCAAGTGTCAGAAGTATCATTAAAGGAGCCAAATAAACATGACTTCAGGGATATTACCTTCCGCTAGATTGTTCGATTGCTTTTCGCAGTACCGTCGACAGTCATCGTAAGATGAGTTCAGTCGAAAATTTTTATTCTTGCCCAAAATTGCCCTCTTTAATTATTGCTGCATTCCGCTTCCCCTTTTATATTCAGATAACTTGTTGGCTTCTTGAGTAATTGTTGCCTTTGTTTATTAATACGCCGAGGTATTCATATTGCTTGACTATATGGCTACGCCTTGCTGTTAAATTGACACCACGTAATTACTCGTTTGTTCATTAAAGATCATAATTTCCGATTTCTCTGCGCTATACTTAAGGCTAGATTTGAGGCTGCGTTGCCACAAATATTCTCAAGTGTCTGTATATATCTGGCATTTTCCCCTAGTAGCAATATGTCATCCGCATACATCAGTCTAGGGACCTTCTGTTGCACAATTTGTCCATTACGTATGTAGGAGTTTTCGAGTCTTCCTATGCCCTTAACATAAAGCGTGAAAACAATGAAGACAGGGAACATCCTTGCTTCAGTCCTTGGTTAAATCCCACTACTTCATTACATTTTCGGCCTTCCTATACAACTTGTATTCAATTCTCTCTATATGCCTCCCTCAGCAGCTGCACGAAATCATCTATGTATTCGTGCTAGAGAATATCACAAAACATTTCCCTGTCTGCGTTGTCGTAAGCTTCCTTACTATCTAGAAATGCTTTGTGAGCAAAGCTATCTTGACGGACGGACGGACGGACGGACGGACGGATGGATGGATGGATGGATGGATGGATGGATGGATGGATGGATGGATGGATGGATGGATGGATGGATGTATGGATGGATGGATGGATGGATGGATGGATGGATGGATGGATGGATGGATGGATGGATGGATGTATGTATGTATGGATGTATGTATGTATGTATGTATGTATGTATGTATGTATGTATGTATGTATGTATGTATGTATGTATGTATGTATGTATGTATGTATGTATGTATGTATGTTATGGGCGTCCCCTTTGGAACGGGGCGGTGGATTGCGCCACCAAACTCTTGCTACTATGAAGCCTAATATCCTACCTAGGTTAACCAATGAAAAAAGAAAAAAAACACTATAAACTACCGCGTCCAAACTTTCTGATCCCCTATTGCGAACTGTGCTGTTGTACGTCTGCGTCTTTTGTCGTTTCCCTGCTTTTCTTCCACCAATCCTCCAATCGCCTCTTACTAATGTCTATTGCGAACATGTTTGCTTTACCACTGCTCCCGCTGAACCCAAGGGCTTCAAGGAGGCCAGTGGTGCCTAAAACGACCGCTGGATAGACGTCTTCACATTCTAATAAAACATGCTCCATCGTTTCCCTAGCTTTACCGCTGCAACAACTTCCTTTCTTTAACTACTTCCTTCGTATATCTCGCTTTATAGCTGCGTGTTCTAAGTCATCCTGATCTCGCTTCAAAAAGTAATGAGCCTCCCTTTGAGTTATCGTAAATTGTTTCTTTCCTGATTTCATTTTTTCCTCTTAATTAGTTACTCATGGCAGGTTTCTTTCCCATTGCCGCCACCCATAAGATTATTTCAGCCTCTCTGACTTTCCGCTTGACCTTCTTTGTTGCTGTGTTGCCACCATACAGGCCGCATACTTGCTGGTAAGCTTCCTAATTCTTTTCCTCCACTGTGAATCAATGTTTTTCCTGTACAGATACGAACACCCTTCCAGCACATTTACTTACTTACATATTCCTCAGCCGTTCTTCATACTCAATTTTACTGCGAGCTTCCCTCACGACAAAACTAGTACAGCCCATATCACCCTGCACAGCTTCATTTGTAGTCTTCCCGTGAGCGCCCAATGCGAGGCGCTCACACTTTATTTGCCCTCGGCTAACAGCGCCACCTTGGGGGAGCCGGGCGCGCTCGCCAAATAGGACAGCCGGGGCAAAATCTGCCAGCGCGCGCAATCTTGGAGGCCATGCAGGATCACATATATGCGCAGGCGGCACTCGTAGCCCATATACGCCTCACGACCTGTTTCCTCACCCATGGATAGGCGTGTCATTCGTAACTTCACCAGCTGAACATTCGCCAACGTGATGGAGCTGATAGCACTGGTGATTCTGCAGTTCGCACGCGCTGCACACGTCCTTGTGACTAGGATGTACTAAACTAAGCCTAGACTTGAGGAGGGAACGGAAGAAACTGGCACATCAGAAGCCCATCAATGAGTTAGCGGTAAAAGGGAAAACAGAGGGATTCCGGATCAAGCTACGGAACAGGCATTCGGCTTTAACTCAGGAAGAGAACCTTAGTGTTGAAGCAATGAACGACAATCTTATGGACATCATTAAGGAGTGTGCAATAGAAGTCGGTGGTAACTTCGTTAGACAGGATACCGGTAAGCTATTGCAGGAGACTAAAGATACGATTAAGAAACGCCAATGTATGAAAGCCTCTAACCGTACAGCTACAATAGAACTGGCAGAACTTTCCAAGTTAATCAACGAGCGTAAGATAACTGACATAAGGAAGTATGATATGGACAGAATTGAGCATGCTCTCAGGAACGGAGGAAGCCTAAAAGCAGTGAATAAGAAACTAGGAATAGGCAAGAATCAAATGTATACGTTAAGAGATAAAGCCGGCAATATCACTACTAATATGAATAAAATAGTTCAAGTGTCTGAGGAGTTCTATAGAGATTTATACAGTACCAGTGGCACCCACGACGCTAATGGAAGAAGGAATAGTCTAGAGGAATTTGACATCCCACAAGTAACGCCGGAAGAAGTAAAGAAAGCCTTGGGAGCAATGCAAAGGGGGAAGGCAGCTGGGGAGGATCAGGTAACATCAGATTTGTTGAAGGATGGGGGGTAGATTATTCTAGAAAAAATTGGCTGAAGGCTTAGCTTGGTTAAGCCTGGAAGATTGCGAAAGCAATACCCTTGGCTGCGCCTTGGTTCGGCTGATGGTGTGGACATGGTTGCCTTTTGTTAAACTTATGGGTATACATCATCCGACATAGCGCAAGGCAGCGCGCCGACCACTACGAGGAGCCGAGCTGTAGCCCCATTTATCCTCCTAGCGTGACGTCACACCAGCTAGCGCCCTCTCTCGGTAGCGCCGCAGCAGCGGCGCGCAAGGCTTCGCCTCCATCATTGATGCCGCGAGCTGGGGCCCCGTCTCTCGGTCTGGCGTGACGTCACACCAGCTAGCGACCTCTCTCGGTAGCGCCGCAGCAGCGGCGCGCAAGGCTTCGCCTCCATCATCGATGCCGCGAGCTGGGGCCCCGTCTCTCGGTCTGGCGTGACGTCACATGGTCACGTGACGCGCAGCTGTGTAAGGAGGCGCCACGACCACCATGGACGTCAGACTCTGGAGTTTTGCAAGACGCGTAGCGCCACCTGCCGGTGCGAAGAGGCAGTAATTGAGTAGTGCGAAGCCCGACTCGCTTGCTAGGTTGCCTATGCAGCTAGCGACGGCGAAACAACGGTTTAACTAGATTTTGGTCCATATTGCGAGTGTTTTGCGCATTTAACACCCAGACAGAGAGCTATGAATTTCTACGCTAGTCGGACGCGCCGCCGATCTGCAATAAAGCGCTTGCTGGCTCACTCGTCAGACTGATGGTAGAAGCAACGGCAACTGCGATAGCTCCGCGCGCTACGAAGAAACGCCGCAATTGACGCTACTGTTGTGTTGTAAGTTGCCATGAACGTGAAGGACGGAATAACAACGTTCAGCTTTGCCGATTTCCATCGCGATCGTATGAAGGAAAAAGGCGAGAGCGCTGGATACGGGCCGTTCAACCTGTTGGGTAATCGGATTACTTGCATTCCCCACAACACAGCGGCTCGCATGAGAAAGTGCGACAATATTGTTCTTCTGTAATTGTGTTGCGTAGCCCTGATGGAGGACCGTGGTGACCGAGCGAAAACTCAAAAATCTGCAGCCGCCACTTCGTTGCTAACAGAAAAAACAACGTTGCGAACCATCCTGCTTATGTGCCATTGATATCTCCACCTTTTAACAGATGTCCGCCTCCGCTTGACTCAACAAGTGGAATGGAGAGATTTGGCAGGTCAGCTTAACCAAACATTTTGGTTCGTTTATGAATTCAAAATCCTGTTCTAGAGCATCGTTGTATCGCGAGCTCATTTCTACTTTCGGTATTTTGCATGTCCTGCGCCGATACAACAAGCACGCTTCGCAATGTGCTGAACCTGCTCGACTGCGTTTTTCAAATGTGAGCAAGAAAGTTGCTGTAGGAGCACTGGATGAGTAATTACGAAGTAACGCACGTGTGTAAAGAAACAAAATTTCGCGTTTATTTACATTTATTTGTGCGCGCTTGTTGCTCGAAGCGTCTGCGAAATGTTCAAATTAAGGTACTGAGCGATGCTGTAGCTCCTGCGAGAAAGAAAGATGCAGCGCGTAGGCACTGTAGGAAGCTTACTTTCGTTATGATCGCACGCTGTTTTCTGCCTTGGAAAACGTTTTCTGTTTGCTGCCCTGGAAAAGGCTATGAAAGGATTTACTCTCTGTCAATAATTGCGAGACAAAACACTACGATAAAATACATAAAGATATAGGAGATAGTTAAGTCTTGTGTTCAGGACATATTCAATATGAACCAATTTGAAATGCTTAGATTTTTATGCTGATATGCCTATAGACAAACCTGATGGTCTCTGTACTTGCGAGTTGCAGCACGCCGAAATAACACTTGAGACTTTATTTTATATTGTACACGTACTTCGCCCTGCTGAGCTTCCTTTCCGAAGCGTGGATGGGAGGAAGAAGCTTTCCAGGTCCTTGATTTTTAGGAAACCGTGCCTCAACACAAACGAAAGAGAAGGGTCCATTGTGGCCTATGCACCTTCGCTTGCGGACAGCTCTCCTTGCACTACTCAGTTCGCGCCAAGACTCCGATGGGGGCGCTGGTGACGGGTTTTTCCGCAGCGCCGCCTGGGCAGAGTCTGAGGTCTATGGGCCGAAAGTGCGAGCAGTATTGCTTTCGCAGTAAAACTGGCCACCGTGTATAAACCTTTGCATCAGGCGAGGAGGATAGGGCGTGCGGCGGGCCTTTGCTCCTCTCTGGCTTGGGCGATCCAACGTGGCGCCGCTTGAAAGTATTGCTGTCGCCTGCTGCGGAACGATTTTGGAATGTTTTTTTATTTATTTATTTAGTTATTTCAAATACTGCTGCTCTCCTTCGAGAGCGTGGCAGTTGGGCAGTACAATAATTCAGCTGTACAATGCAAGGAAATCAAAGTATAGATTATACAAAAAGTAAAAAACGACGTAAGCAGTGCAAGTTGTTCATCTAACCACAAGTAGACCATGTTAAGATTAAACGGAATAGTACATAATAATAAAAAGAAACGTAAAAGAGCAAGATGCTTTATAACAATAGCACATATATTACTAAGGGTAAGTAATAAAACAGAACTAACTAAAATAAACTACGAGTGTTTGGGAATCATTATGGCAAACGAATAAGCTGTCGAAAATTAGAGTATTTATTAAAAATTTCCTAACGAGTAAAGCAATCTGTGCCGGTGTCCCTGCATGCATAATATGTACTGTTATTCAGACAGTTATTTCTATTTGCGAAATAAATTCGGATAATGATTCAATGTTGGTGATAGTAGGATCAAGTTGGTTCTATTCTGCTGTTGCGAGCGGGAAAAAGAATACTTAAATGTGTCATTTTTACATGCGTATTCTGTCAATGTGTGCGCATGCTTGTTACGTGTAGGTCGAGCCTCGGAGAATGAAATGTATTGGGAGGTATCTATCCTATAGTTATTTTTTAGTAGTTGAAACAAGAATTTTAAGCGAGCGTGTTTCGCTCTTGTGGATAGCGTTCGCAAACCGGACTAGGTTAAAAGATGTGTTGGAGAGTCTGTAGGTCATTTGTTATGGATGAACCTCACAGCTTTCCTTTGTATTGATTCTAGCTTACTTATGTTAGTCAGTGTATGCGGAAACCAGACTGTGTTAGCGTATTCGAGAACAGGCCTTACAAATGATGTGTAGGCTAGCAGCTTCGTTGACTTGGTTGCGAGCGCCAGGCTTCTTTTTAAGAAACATAGTTTGCGCCGCGCCTTTGAGATCATATGATTGATATGCTTGTCCCATTTGAGCTCCGAGGTTAGTGTAACGCCTAGATATTTGTGTTCTTCAACTTTGTTAAGTGGAGTGCCGTTAATTGCGTAAATAAAGATTGATGATACCGTTTTCCGGGTTACAGTCATGATCGCGGACTTTTGTATGGTTATTTGCATCTGCCATTTGGAGCACCAATCAGCTATTTATTTATTTCTTTATTTATTTATTTATTTATTTATTTATTTATTATACCTCAAAGGCCCCAGAGATGGGGTATTACATGAAGGATGGGCTTTAACAAAACAGTGATTCGAGAGCAGCCTTGAAGTGATGAGTGTCGGAGTGGTGCGTGATCTCGGCAGACAGACCGTTCCAGTCCCTGGCGGTTTTCACAAAAAATGATCGTAGATGAGAGGTAGTCTGCGCCGGGGGAGGATACACGGCTTTGCTGTGGCTAATGCGGCTGGACTGACGATGAGCTGGTAATATAGCTGAAATGTGGAGTGGTGCATGATAGAATTTGTGAAAAAGACACAGTCTAGAAATAAGACGTCGCGATTCTAGATTAGTAAGACCGGCACGGGATTTTAGTTCAGACACGCTTGCATGGTAAGAATATTCAGAGTAGATAAACCGGGCTGCACGGTTTTGAATTGATTCCAGTGTATTAGATAGGTTATGTTGATAAGGATCCCAGACAGAGCATGCATATTCTAACTTAGGGCGGACATATGTAACATAAGCTAACAATTTTACTGATGGGGGAGCAAGTCTTAGATTCCGGCGGAGAAAACCGAGGGTTCGATTCGCGGCATTGGCTAAGTTAATGACATGATGTGACCAATTTAGGGTAGTTGAAAAGGTTATGCCGAGGTATTTATACGAGTCTACGAGTCTATGTCAGCTAGAGAATCATTTAATTTAATATGATCATTGTAATTGTTAATTTCTCTGTATATGACGCAGTCGTCTGCAAATAGTTTTATATTGCAATTGAAGTTAGCTGTGATATCGTTAATATAGAGTAAGAAAAGCAATGGTCCGAGCTCAGACCCTTGGGGGACTCCGGATGTTACTGCAACTGTGTTAGAAAGCGTTTGTTCGTAAACCACAAATTGCGAGCGGTTACTTAAGAAACCTTTTGACCAAGTAGAAAGTTCTATACCAAAAACCTTTTCAACTTTAGCTATTAATTTGCTGTGACATTCACAGTCGAAAGCCTGGGACAAATCGAGTAGAATCAAGTCAGTTTGACCGCGGTTTAACAGCAAGACCGTGGACTAGTTCTGTTAGTTGGGCTACTGTCGATAGACCACTGCGAAAAACGTGTTGGTTGGGTTAGAAAAAATCAATGCGCTCTAGGAATACCGTCATGTGCTTTAAGATTATGTGTTCTAGAAGTTTACATGACGTGCTAGTTAGTGAAATGGGTCTGAAATTTGAAGGTAATGTTGTGTCACCTCCCTTGTGGGTCGGGATTACCTTTGCACTTTTCCAATCATGGGGTAGTTGTGAAGTCTTAAGTGATTTCCGGAAAACTAGGCCAAGATATTTACTACACCACTCTGCATATCTTTTGAGGAAAGTATTAGGTACGTCGTCGGGGCCACTACCTTTCTTGGGGTCAATTTAAAGGAGTAGATTGAAAATACCGGCGTCCGTAATGTCTCGTTTAGCGATTTTCGCGTGATGTTGCGTTGCAAATGCGGGAATAATGTTATCATCTATAGTAAACACTGACCGAAAAAAAATCGTTATATGCGTTAGCCTTAGCAGTTTTTTCTTCGGGAAGAGAATGTGATGTAGCATTTTTATTAGTACGAAAGTAATTCCAGAACCTCGGAGGGCTATTAACAAGAAAATTAGGTAGTGTTACATCAAAGTAGTGCTGTTTGTGGTACTTTGGTACTTTGTGAAATTTACGCCATGTCCGTCCATATTCGGTCGGCAGGGAAGCCTTTCGGTGCATCGGTAACTACAGTAGGCGGAAATATGTTTTGGGGGCTCAAAAATGTGAAGCGCTTTATCAGCCGCGGTGTACGCACATTATCAGTCGCGGTGTGTGTATGTGTTGTGAAATATTTTGCTTATATCGATTTTAATTCAACAAAGAAAACCTGTGTCTCTGTATTACCAGCATTAAATAGTAAATCAGCTCACTGTCTGATCGCTTGGCATAGGGAGTGAAACACAAAACATAAGAGCGCATGCTCGTGCACGGCCAACCTAAGGCAACCACGAAACATCTAAGGGGCAGGCGCTATTAAATATCTGTGATGCACCGGCATCGTTCTCACGCATTTCAAGTCTAGTAGGTTTGAAATTACTATATGTATACGCTAGCCTTCCTGCATGAGGCCGATGGCGCTGCTCAACATAGCGATCACTGCGGTTGGTGAACCAGCACGATACA
Source organism: Dermacentor andersoni (assembly GCF_023375885.2). NCBI lineage: Eukaryota > Metazoa > Arthropoda > Arachnida > Ixodida > Ixodidae > Dermacentor > Dermacentor andersoni. Next base: position 5,233,885 of record NC_092823.1, read on the forward strand.
TATGTAAGCTGTGCGCTTGGGCATTGCCTTTTTGGCCTGTATACAGTCTTAATATATGAGAGGGATCGCATAAAACAGATTTTCTTCAAACTAACCCACAAAAGTTCTGGCGGTACTTAAGTGAGACGAAAACCGGGATTAGCAAAATGAATGTCGATGGTTTGGTGATAACTGACTCCTGTGCTATTGCTGAACATTTTAATGCATATTTCCAGAGTGTTTTTACTAAAACCGATGATTACGAATTTCAGAATTCAGTCGTTGAAACTGATACCGACATAGAAGTAACGAGGGAAGGAGTAATACATATGCTGTTAAAACTTGATCCTAAAAAATCTGCTGGGCCTGACGGTATCCCTAATGCCTTTCTTAACCGATACGCTGAGTATTTATCCGGGTTTCTAACTGCTCTTTTTAACTGTTCACTGTCTTCAGGGGAAATACCGACTGACTGGGGTATAGCACGTGTTAAGCCGATTCATAAAAAAGGTGACCACTTGTCGTTTGAGAATTATCGTCCTATCTCTATTACAAGCAGTTGTTGTAAACTTCTCGAGCATGTGATTGCAAACTTCATTCATGAATTCCTTAGTGATAACAATGTACTATCAAAATTTCAACATGGATTTAGAAAAGGGTTATCCACTGTTACACAACTAGTTACAACTGTACATGAATTTTCACGAGTGCTTGATGCATCAGGTCAAATAGATGTTCTCTTTCTAGATTTCTGTAAAGCCTTTGACAAAGTGCCACATGGGAAACTGCTTTACAAATTACAGTGCTTGGGGTTACCAAGACAAATAGTTCAATGGATTGCGGCTTACCTTCACAACGGACAACAGTATGTGGTAATAAATGATTCATCATCTGCTATTCTTCATGTCACGTCTGGAGTTCCACAGGGAAGTGTATTGGGACCACTTTTGTTTTTAATTTATGTTAATGACTTGGTTGATATTATTCCCGAAAATGTGTCTGTACGTTTGTTCGCGGATGATTGTATCATTTTTAAACAAATTGTATCCCCCAGAGATCACATTGAATTGCAACATGCACTGAATGTTATTGACGACTGGTGTCAAAAATGGGGCATGCAACTAAATACTCAGAAAACAGTACTACTTCGTATCACCAGGAAACTAAATCCGAGCCAGTTCTGTTATACCCTTAGGAACAATAGTATCTCAATTGTAGGCAAATATAAGTACTTAGGTGTCACCCTCTCAAGCAACTTAACTTGGTCAACCCACATTTCTGATATCTGCACATCTGCACTACGTAAGTTATGGTTCCTTAAAAGAAAACTGAAATTCGCACCCTCGCAAACAAAGCTTTTAGCTTATAATACGTGTGTTCGTTCTAAGCTTGAGTATGCTTCTATCATTTGGGATCCATATTTAAAGAAAGATATCATGCAACTTGAACGTATTAACCGAAAGGCTGTTAGGTTTATATTTGGCAAATATCGTAACTTGATTCCCCATCCAACCTAATGCAATTAAACTGTATTTCTACGCTAGAAGCTCGCAGAAAATTTAGTCGCCTTTCATTCCTTTATAATTGTATGTTTGGTAACATAAAAATAGATCTACCTGACAGTATAAAACCCTTAACAACACGACGCACACGCCATGGCCATGAATTTGCACTAACCCCAATCTTTGCCCGATCAAAAGCTTTCAAATTCAGTTATTTTCCAAGAACTGTGGAAGAATGGAATTCTTTGCCGTCTGATATTGTTGGTTCCAATAGTTTTCTCGCTGAGTTGGAGTGTTACCTTCTCTCTTAGGCTTTATTATTTTTTTCTTTTGCTTTTCTTCTTTCTTGCTTGCTTTTTTGTTGTCTGTTGCTTTGCACATTCATGTTGGATGTAACCCACACCTGCTTGGGCCATCACATTGGCCTGCAGTATTTTGAAATAAAATAAATAAATAAATAAATAATAAAAAGAATGCGATGGCTATTTTTGAGGACAAAATTTCCGTAATACGTGTGAATGCGTCTTAAAGAACGGAACGAACACAACCGAAAAAAAAATTTGGTTATCATCCTCTTTTTCGAAAAAGCAAGAGAAAACGGGCTAACGCCGTAATACAACCTCGCATAGTCATGCCGCACAACATTTAGAGATATATAACCGCTGATGCCGTATGCTTTAGCCATGCGGTATATAGAACAAAGATGTGTGTAAGCCAGCACTTACCACTGTTTAGGACGCTCGCGCAGTTCGTAAACAGTCCCTTCGCTGGATAAGCTTAATTCAGACTGTAAGGTATGCTGTTATTACAAGCCAAAATTATATTATTCAGGGGCGGAAACCTCATCCATCGAACCAAGTAGTCACGCAATGTAACCTGGAGCGAACAGGGAACGCTAGTCAAAGTATAACATCACAGCTCCTATCGTAGCAGAATGGTACTCACGATGTTACGATCGTCGCGTATGTTTCATGGCTCCTAAACCACAGCTTAGAAATAGAGGATAATGCTAGAGATAATAGAGGACATCGAGGGCAATAAGGTCACATTAGTGAATGGAACATTCAAAAATACACAATTGATCTCCGAGGCTGATTGTAGGCTCAAATATGCGCGCACACATCGCGCTGCCTGTTCCGTCCACCTCAACGCCAGCAGAAACTCCGGCCATGACGCCTTAAACCACATCAGCATGTCTCACAGAACCGTTTACCACGTAGAAGACGCACGTCATACTAAACAGACCGCACGACCGCCAAAACAAATGCCAGAACCTACCGCCGAGCGTATAGCTGCCATGCAAAGCACCGTTTTCACCCAAGCCAGTATGGCGCTACTCATAGGCGGCGCTACTGCATTCACAGTATGGTGGCGTCCGAGAAAAAAACGTTGTATACGCAATGCCTCATGACCTCGAGCGTACCGGAATCTTAGCAGAACGCCAACATAATGTTAATCCATAAGAAACAGGACGCCAAAGACTTGAAAAAGATATAGGCCGATCAGCTTACTGTCCGTTGCCTACAAAGTATTTGCCAAGGTAATCGCAAATAGAATCAGGAACAGCTTAGGCTTCTGTCAACCGAAGCACCAGGCAGTATTTCGTAAAGGCTGCTCAACAATAGACCATATCCACACTATCAATCAGGTGATAGAGAAATCTGCGGAATATAACCAACGCTTGTATATAGCTTTCATTGATTATGTGAAAGCGTTTGATTCAGTCGAACCCTCAGCAGTTATGCAGGCATTACGAAATCAGGGTGTAGACGAGCCGTATGTAAAAATACTGAAAGATATAGCGGTTCCACAGCCAGCGTAGCGCTCCATAAAGAAAGCAACACAATCCCAATAAAGAAGGGCGTCAGGCAGGGAGATATGATCTCTCCAATGCTCTTCACAGCGTGTTAAGAGGAGGTATTCATAGACCTGGATTAGGAATAATTAGGGACAAGAGTTAATGGAGAATACCTCAGTAATTTGCGATTCGCTGATGATATTGCCTTGCTTAGTAACTCAGGAAACCAATTGCAATGCATGCCCACTGACCTGGACAGGCAAAGCAGAAGGGTGTGTCTAAAAAATTGATCTGCAGAAAACTAAAGTAAGGTTTAAACGTCTCGGAAGAGAACAGCAGTTTACGATAGGTAGCGAGGCACTGGAAGTGGTAAGGGAATACATCTACTTAGGGCAAGTAGTGACCGCGGATCCGGATCATGAGACTGAAATAATCAGAAGAATAAGAATGGGCTGAGGTGCGCTTGGCAGGCATTCTCAGATCATGAACAGCAGGTTGTCATTATCCCTCAAGAGAAAAGTGTATAACAGCTGTGTCGTACCAGTACTCACTACGGGGCAGAAACCTGGAGGCTTAGAAAAGGGTTCTATTTAAACTGAGGACGACGCAACGAGCGATGGAAAGAAGAATGACGGGCGAAACGGTAAGGGGGACAAGAGAGCAGATTGGGTGAGTGAACAAACGCGAGGTAATGACATCTTAGTTAAAATCAAGAAAAAGAAATGGGCGTGGGCAGGGAATGTTGTGAGGAGGGAACTTAACCGATGGTCATAACAGGAAGCTTTAGCTCGGGTGCTTCTATCTAAATGCATGTAAAAGGAGAATTCGTTTTTCTCTGCAACCACTGCACCAAATTTGACTAGGTTTGTTGCATTTAAAAGAAAAACTTAAAATCTAGTGACGGTTTGTTTCGAATTTTTTATTTAGCTTGTCAAATTTTAATTAAAAATTCGCAGAAATCGAAAATTTTCAGGAAACAAAACTATCAAGTTTACAACTTTGTAACTCAGCAACGAAAAATGATATCAAAATTCTGTAAATTGCATCTAATAGTAAATCTAAAGCGGACAAAATTGATATGTTACACATGAATCTCGAAAAACGTGGTAATATGAAAATAAAGCTTTCGCAGAACCCTTGTACACAACATAACGAATTCACGTAAGATATAAATTGACATACAGAATTTGTCCGCTTTGAATGATCTAATGGAAGCCGTTTACAGAAACGCGATATCGGTTCTTAATACAGAGCTATTAATTTGTAAACTTCGTGCTTCTATTTTTTTCGAACAGCCGAATATTTGAAAAGCGTTTTAACAAAATTCGGGAAATAAATCGAAATTCCGCTCCCAACAGTCACTAGAATTTAACTTCCTCTCTCAAATACAACAAATTTCATTAAAATCGGTCCAGGGGTTATCTCAGAAAAGCGTTTTTGCGTTTTACATGTATTTGAATAGGCCGCGTTGGAGTTGGGCCCGAGCTAAAGCTTCCTCTTAAGGGTTACGGACTGGATTCCAAGAGAAGGAAAGCGTAGCAGGGGGTGGCAAGAAGTTAGGTGGGCGGATGAGATTAACAAGTTTGCAGGGACAACATGGCCACAATTATCACATGACCGGCATAGTTGGAGAAGTATGGGAGAGGCCTTTGCCCTGCAGTGGGCGTAGCCAGGCTGATGATGATGATGAAACTAGGTTATTGACACATGCGAGTGTAATTGCTATGAGCTCCATTACAATAGTCAGTTTTCAGCCGCAAAAACTGCGAATGACGCTCCGATGCACGGGTAAAAAAATAGCTCAGGTGCGAACTGGATTTCATACCCAGCCGGCGCGCATGCGTAGTCCAACATGAGCTCCGAGATTGCATGCGCTGGCAGTCAGCGCACGCAATCTTGGAGGTCATGGATCCAATTGCTGTCTTCACCTCGACGCTGCTAGGGCACAGTTCGGCAGGGGCTTTATTTCACCCGCTGCTCGCGTGCTGTGCGTCATTTTGTTTTGCTTCCGAGTAAGATTCGTGAAGTTATGCTTCAGTTGCAGATTTAAAGCAATTCTCGTAAAAAAATATTAGATTCCGTAAATCTCTCTTTATTGAAATTAAATTAACAGAAAGAGATGTCGTCGCCCTCTAATGGCGATAGCTACTCCTTTTCTCATAGCAGAAATAACAGTATATATAAAAATATTATTAGGATATTATCCGCGAGATGCCCAAGAGGCGAGCCGCCACGAGAACGACGAAGTGGCTCTGTGCCCTTGGCGCGAGCGAGTGTCGGCCTGGCTCTCTGGCCCCGCGGCAAATAGCCTGCAAATAGCTTCATTCGTCTGTGTCTTTCCACACGTAACATTCTGGTGGAGGTTAGCGGTCCCCGTCCTCGCCACGGAACTCCGAAGTGATCGGTAAATTGAGCTTGTCACCATGCCTCCCGGTGACGAGACCGCCTCTGCAACGTCTTCAGCTTGTCCGACTGCTCCAGTCGTCAGGGTTGCCCAACATCGCGACCCTGGTGTGTCCTCTGGCCAGGAGGGACAGGATGTTGACGAATGGCTCAAGCTTTATGAACATGCCAGCGCTAATAACAGGTGGGACCCAAGCATTATGCTCGCAAATGTCATCTTTTATCTCGGCGGCACCCCACGCGTGTACCACCAAACGCATGACGACGAGGTAACCAGTTGGGACAGTTTCAAAGAAAAGCTAAGGGAACTGTTTGGCGACCCCATTGGGCGCAAGGTTGCCACGAGAAAGGCTCTTGCATCTCGTGTTCAGACACCTACAGAGCCATACGTTTCATATATACTCGACGTCTTGGCTCTATGCCGCAAAGCTGACGATGCTATGTCTGAAGCAGAAAAAGTGGCGCATGTGCTAAAAGGCATCGCCGACGACGCTTTCAATTTACTTGTTTTCGGCAACGTTTAGACTGTCGACGCCATCATTAAAGAATGTCGTCGCCTTGAACAAGCGAATAGCCGCCGCATCTCACACCACATTGCGCGCCTACCCAACACTGCTGCTACGTCGACATGTGAGGGTCGACCGCGTCAGGCCACCACCTGTGACGACGTAACCCGTATTGTTCGCCGCGAACTCGAGGCGGCCTGTTCGCCAGCTTTCTCAGCGACGCCTCCCGATCCACCAGCAACCACGATTGCAATGATTCAGGCCGTCGTCACACAGGAATTTGCGAACATGGGTGTGAAATTTGTGTGTTCACCTTCTCTACCCCAGTTCTCTAGCGGCCCTCTACGTCCCCGGCAGTCCTTTTCTGCCACATCTCGCCGTAACCCGTCCGAATGGCGTACCCCTGATGACAGGCCGATCTGCTTCCACTGCTGTCGCATCGGCCACGTCGCTCGTCACTGCCGCAACCGATGGCCACCATCTCCTCGGACATACGCCGGCGCTTATTCCGCACCTTTGGACCTTCTGTTCCCTATACTACCCGCCATGAACCCACTGCCGCTGATGCTCCTGCTCCGAACCTTCGCTACAGCCGCTCGCCCTCACCTCGACGCCATCAGTCTCGTTCGCCCCAACCCCGTCGCTTCTCTTCGCCGCCTATCGCCTCCCGGGTCCAGACGGAAAACTAGGCACTGCAGCTTCTGGAGGTGAAGCTGCGTTGTCGACCCTGCCCTCAAATCCTCTGCTCACGTTACCCACAAACCGAAACCTTCTTGATGTTGACGGCTATCCTGTCACGGCACTCATCGATACAGGAGTACATCTTTCTATTATGAGTGTTGCCTTCCGACGACGACTAAAAAAACTCCTCACCCCAGCGTCGGCACGCGTCGTCCGCATTGCGGATGGCGGTACTGTGCCTACCATCGGAATGTGTACGGCACGTGTCAGCACCGTCGGCCGCCACACTCCTGTGCTCTTCAGCGTGATTTCTCATTGCCCCCACGACCTAATTCTCGCCCTCGATTTTCTCTACGCGCATTCGATCTGCTCTTATTGGCTGCTCTGCCAGTACCATTCGCCTTGAGTTACCGATTCTCGCCGAACCTTCTGACACACCCCAGTGCCGCTTATGCCCCACCGGCTTTCTTCGCCTGCCGTCAAAGTCATTAGCCTATATTGAACTGTTTTCTTCCCCACCAGTTCCTGGTGGCCAGTACCTCATTACTTACTCCTCTGCCCGACATTCTACTACAGTTTGATGTTTCCGTGCCTCACAGTATACTTACTATTACTGCGAACCGCACTCGCATGCCTGTCTTTAACTTTGGATTGGCAAAGCAAATTCTACCGCAAGGTATTTGCCTTGGCAACGTTGATTGTCTCGGCGATTATCACGTGGCAGCGGTATCGACCGATGGTCCTTGCGAGCTCAGCAGGCCCACCGCGCCAGCCTCGGGCGCCGATCCCAACAAAAAGAAAATGGTTGCGCCGGACCTGTCCTCTGCGCAGACTGCAGACCTTTGCCAAGTATTATCGTCCTACCGAGATATTTTCGACTTCGACGATCGCCCTTTAGGCCAGACACTCACGGTCAAGCATCGGATTCTTACTGGCGATGCTACACCTATTCCCCGACGACCGTATTGAGTTTCTGCGTCGGAACGCCGAGTAATTCAAAGTGACGTGAACAAAATGCTAGATAAAAACATCATTGAGCCTTCTTCGAGCCCCTGGGCGTCACCTGTGGTGTTGGTTAAGAAGAAGGACGGTACGTGGCGCTTCTGTGTAGACTACCGTCATCTGAACAATATTACAAAGAAGGACGTCTACCCGCTCCCACGTATAGACGACGCCCTTGACTGCCTGCACGGTTCCAGCTATTTCTCTTCTATTGATCTTCGTTCGGGATACTGGCAGATTGCTGTTGACGATATGGACAGAGAAAAAAACCGCGTTCATCACACCTGATGACCTATGCCAATTTAAAGTAATGCCGTTTGAATTATGCAACGCCCCTGCCACCTTCGAGCGTATGATGGACTCCTTGCTCCAAGGTTTCAAGTGGTCCTTGTGCCTCTGCTACCTCGACGACGTCATCGTCTTCTCGCCAACATTCGACATTCGCCTTGAGCGTCTAACAACTATACTTGATGTATTTCGAAAAGCAAAGCTGCAACTTAACTCATCCAGGTGTCGTTTTGACCACCGCCAAATTACTCTTCTGGGCCATCTCGTTGACGCTTCCGGAGTACAGCCTGATCCCAACAAAACTCGCGCTGTCCGAGACTTTCCGGTTCCGAAGACAGCTGCAGACGTTCGAAGTTTTGTGGGGCTATGCTCGTACTTCCGTCGTTTTGTTAAACATTTTGCGGCAATTGCTACAGCCCCCGCTCTACTTTTGAAGAAAGGCGTCAAATTCTCGTGGGGTACTTCGGAAGCCACCGCCTTCTCTGGTCTCGTCGCTCGTCTCGTCTCGTCGGCCTGATGCCCCTACAGAATTGCCTACAGATGCCAGCGGTCATGGCGTAGGTGCCGTCTTAGCCCAGCGTCAGCGTGGCCAAGATCGCGTTATTGCTTATGCGAGCCGCCTCCTAGCACCTTCGGAGCGCAACTCTTCAATTACAGAATGAGAATGCCTTGCTGTTGAATGGGCGGTTGCCAAGTTCCGTCCTTACCTTTACGGTCGCCCTTTTTCCGTAGTCACTTATCATCATGCTCTCTGCTGGCTCTCATCGCTAAAAGATCCTACAGGCCGGCTTGGTCGATGGGCTTTGAGGCTACAAGAATTTTCATATTCCGTGGTGTACAAGTCTGGTCGCCTGCACCAAGACGCTGACAGCTTGTCGCGTTACCCTGTTGACGACTCTGACTGCTCCAATATTACCAGTGCTGCTTGCGTATTTTCTGTATCACAGCTGCTTCATTTCGCCGATGAGCAACGTCGTGACGCTTACATCAGAGCACTCATCGACCGTTTTAAACACTCTCCGGCCGATGCTACTCTACGCCTCTTCGTCCTCCGCGACGGTACTCTGTATCGTCGTAACCTTCATCTGGACGGCTCTGAGTTCCTACTTGTAATACCTGAACACCTACGCTCCACCGTTCTAGAAGAGCTTCACGACGCACCAACGGCACGCCACCTCGGCATATCTCGAACCTATGACCGTGTACGTCGCCGTTTTTTTTCTGGCCGGGCCTTGCCCGTTCCGTACGACGTTACATAGCCGCTTGTGAACTTTGCCAACGACGCAAGAAGCCTTCCCAGCTCCCCGCTGGTTACCTGCAGCCGCTCGACATCCCTGCCGAGCCCTTTTATCGTGTCGGCTTAGACCTTCTCGGCCCATTTCCGGAATCTACATCAGGAAACAAGTGGGTTGCAGTCGCGGCTGACTACGCGACCCGCTGCGCCGTAACCCGCGCTCTTCCGACCAGCTGCGCAACTGATGTTGCGGACTTCTTCCTACATGATGTCATTTTGATGCATGGTGCTCCGCGTCAATTGCTAACATACCGTGGCCGTACGTTCTTGGCCAAAGTTATTGACGACATTATGCGTACCTGCTCAATACAGCATAAAATTACCACCTCCTACCACCGTCAAACGAACGGCCTGACTGAGCGTTTGAACCGCACCCTTTCAGACATGCTATCCAAATACGTTTCAGACGACCACCGTGACTGGGACCGGGCTCTACCTTAGATCACATTTGCGTGCAACTCTTCCTGTCTCGACACTGCTGGCTTTTCTCCTTTTTACCTCTTGTATGGCCGAGAACCGACGCTACCACTGGACACTGTGCTTCCGTCCACCACATCTTCAACTAGCGGTTATGGCCGTGATGCAATAGTCCATGCTGACCATGCTCGCCAACTTGCGCACGCTCGTTTACAAGTGTCTCAAGACAAACAGAAGCAACGCTACGACCTCCGCCACCGTGATGTCCATTTTGCGTCCGGCACCCTGGTGTTGCTTTGGTCACCATCGCGTAAAGTTGGCCTTTGTGAAACACTGCCTTCCTGTTACACAGACTCGTATCGCGTGCTTCGCCAAGTGGCCGATGTCACCTATGATATCGTTCTAGCCACGCCCACTACGTCCTCCGCTGTGACAGCCAGTGACATTGTCCACGTCGCCCGACTCAAGCCCTGCACCTTTCCACGCGCCTTGGATGTTTAACAGCACCGTGACGGCACTTTTGCCGCCGGGGGGGAGTGGGGGAGGGGGTAGTATTACGATATTATCCGCGAGATGCCCAAGAGACGAGCTGCCGCGAGAACGACGAAGTGGGTCTGTGCCCTTGGCGCGAGCGAGTGTCGGCCTGGCTCTCTGGCCCCGCTGCAAATAGCCTATAAATAGCTTCTTTCGTCTGTGTCTTTCCACACGTAACATTCGTAGCAGGAAAAGGAAAACAAGCGACGTCACAGGGTCACAAATCCACAGTCCACAGTCCTATACATCCATGAACATATATATATAAAAGGCAAAGGCAAGTCGCACCTGTAAACAATGTCACAAACAAAGTCACACACACGGCCGCGATATAGACTGCGGTGAGCATGTGAACAGATGAGTAATTACAGTTAAAACAATACACGCACATAATATTGTTACGTGGATGTTGGGAGTATAGAAGATTATATTTACAGTATATGTACAAAATGAGTCTGAGTAAAGATTTCTGACCACCAACAACCCGCAGCAGCCAACGTCTCACGATCTTCTTCCTCTCTTCGTTCATCCTTCCGTAACAGGAACACCGGGTGGTGAAGCGCCGTCTCGGCGCATGGTAGGCAAAGACTGCGAGCGAATTATGGCTTCAGCCGCGAAACGTGGACGACGTCATCAGGTGTCGGACTTGAGGATGGATCAAACTGTAACGGCGAGATCTCGTAAATTACGTCGTTAACTTGACGTAGGACTTCTTAAAGCCCTGTGTACAGAGAGAGAAGCTTCTAGGAGAGGCCGACCCGACAACATGGTGACCAAAGCAGCACCCAAGCACCTGGGGCGAACTGAACATCGCGATGGCACCGGACGCAAGACTGTTTTTGCAGATGCTGCGAGTCTAATAAGCGATATTGGGCGATTTCACGCACCATGGGAGCGGGATCGATGACTTTGCGAGTGTACTCAGAGGCGACGCGAGGCACAGAGAGTAGGATGGTGTGAAAGGGCAATGTAAGGCCGCGACCATACAAAAGATAAAAGGGTGAATGTCCTGCGGTGTCATGTCGGGACGAGTTATACGCGAATGTCACGTAGGCCAGCGTGGCGTCCCAGTCGCGGTGATTGTTTGAAACGTACATCGACAGCATCTCTGTGAATCTTCGGTTGAGACGTTCGGTAAGACCGTTCGTTTGTGGGTAGTAGGCGGTGGAGAGCTTGTGCTCAGTGGCACAAGAGCGGAGGAGTTCGTCTACAACTCGAGACAAGAGCGAGCGGCCGTGGTCTGTAAGCAACTGTCGAGGTTGACCGTGCTGCAAAATGACGTCGTGAAGGAGAAAATCGGCGACGTGTGTTGCGCAACTAGTCGGCAACGCCTTTGTTATCGCGTAGCATGTCACGTAATCAGTAGCGACGGTGATCAACTTATTCCCTCTGGTCGTCGTCGCAAAAGGACCAACCAGGTCAAGGCCTACGCGAAAGAACGGCTCAGAGGGAACTTCAATTGTATGGAGTCGGCCGACAGGTGGCAGTGGAGGTTCTTTCCGGCGCTGACACAATTCGCAAGTTGCGACATAACGACGCACAGAGCGGTAGAGACCCGGCCAGAAGAACCGGCGTCGTACGTGGTCGTATGTATGCAATACTCCAAGGTGTCCCGCCATCGGTGCATCGTGAAGTTGTTCGAGAACGACGGATCGCAGATGACGAGGAAGGACAAGGAGCAACTTGGGGCCGTCAGGGTTGATATTGCGGCGGTAGAGGATGCCGCGTGCAGCACGAATATGCGGCACTTGCCGTCGGTGCTGCCACATTGCACTCCAGCGATGATAGACTGTATGGATGCGTCGCGTTGTTGTTCAGCGCACATGTCGGTCATGTCAGTCAAAGCCATCACGCAGGTCACCGGATCATGCGCAATAGGCTCATGGGGATCCACGGGGTGACGCGAGAGACAGTCAGCGTCCTTGTGCAGACGTCCAGACTTATAGTTGACAACAAATGAAAATTCCTGGAGCCGCAAAGCCCAGCGACCAAGCCGTCCTGTGGGGCCCCGGAGGGAAGACAGCCAGCAGAGGGCGTGGTGGTCTGTAACGACCGAAAACATGCGGCCGTACAGCAATTGGAGGACGCTTAAGCTTCGCCTTCAAGAGTGGAACGCGATGGCGTTATTGCACCCCGTTCGTACCGCCCACTCATTCACCAATCACGCGGTGAGCGACGAGCAACGCAGCCTTTGGCGCGGCAACGAAACGTGCGCCTGAGCAAGCGGAACGAACCGAAAAACTCGGTGTCTAGGAGGGAGAAACGATCTACGCGAGCCAAACGTCGTGATCGGCACAGACAGCCGGGCCGCGACGCGCCATGACGGCGGACGCGATCATGGAGCTGACGCCTCGATGGGATCGTCCTCTATCTCTCTTGGGAGCACCACGCAGACGCATGACTCCTCGCCAACAGCATGGACGCGCTACGGCGCAGCGATCACGTCAGAGGCGTCCCGAGCACCGTGGGTTCGAGTGAAGCACGCTGGAAGTTGGAAGGGGAGAGAGCGAGAAAACTTATTAAACGCAAGGGTATTAGGACATCCTCGCACCGGTCCCCGCACGGCCCCAAATCGCTCAAACGAAACAAAGGGGAGAAGCGGGCAAGTGGCGCGCCACCTGTCGGGGCAGCGCCATACGTTGCCAGGAGGGGGTCTTCTGTGTTTGCCGCAAGATGGCTCTGCGTGTGCGCCAAGCGCAGAAGAAATGTAGCGGAAACGTACTTCGCTGCTCGTGTAACTGCGACTTCTGTAATTTACATGCTCATAATTACCGATATACACCGCCGTATACCTTTCTACGGCACGTCTCTAAGGCCACACCGCATTCACTAGAGACGCGTTTGTCGTGATTTGAACCATTGAACTCATGGCTGAATGGTAGCGTCTCCGTGTCACACTCCGGAGACCCTGGTTTGATTCCCACCCAGCCCATCTTGCAAGTTGTTTTTATTTATGAATTGCCTTCCGCGATTTTCCGCTCACGGCCAACGCCGCCGACGCCGACGACACAGCTTTTCTCCGGCACGAGCTCCTTAATGCTGTCCCGTTAATATGGCCGGAACTTAGTGACAGCCCAAGCCTAAAGCCAAGCACTCCCGCTCGGTGATGGAGTAATTTCTCTCGGCAGGTGATAGGAGGCGGCTGGCTGTAAACTATCACGCACTTGGTACCATTCTCCTGTTGGGCGAGTTCAGCGCCGATGCCGTGGCCACTTGCGTCAGTGTGGACTTCGAGGATCAAAGTGGGCAAGTATGGGAGGGGTGGTCAGAAACCCAATGAGAGCGGCGAACGCGTGGGCCTGCTCCGGGCCCTATGAGAATGACGTGTTCTTCTTTAGAAGATCTGTCAAAGGCCGAGCAACGTCGGCGAAGTTTTGGACGAAACGGCGAAAGAAAACAGGCCGACGAAGCAGCGCACATCAGAAGCAGAACGTGGCACAGGGGAACTGCGTACGGCGCGAACTTTTTCCGGATCTGGTTGGACAGCTGATGCGTCAACGAGGTGTCCAAACACGGTCATCTGACGGCGCCCGAATTGACACTTCGTGGAGTTCAGTTGAAGGTCGGCTTTTTGGAATACCGCAAGAATTGCAGCGAGTCGGGTAAGGTGGCTGCCGAACGTGGGAGAAAAAACAATAACGTCGTCAAGGTAACAAAGACAGCTGGTCGATTTGTAGCCGCGCAGGAGAGAGTCCATCATACGATGAAATGTCACAGGAGCATTGCATAGGCCAAAGGGCATGACTTTGAACTGATATAAGCCATCCGGCGTGATGAAGGCCGTCCTCTCGCGGTCCATTTCATCAACTGAAATCTGCCAGTAGCCGAATCGAAGATAGATGTACGAGAAGTATTTAGCTCCGTGCAAGCAGTTCAAGGCTCATCGATGCGTGGTGATGGGTAGACGTTTTTTCGCCTGATCTTGTTTAAGTGGCGATAATCGACGCAAGAACGCCAGGTACCATCTTTCTTTTTCACAAGGACGACAGGCGAAGCCAAAGGGCCGGCTGATGGCTCGATGACCCCTTTGCGGAGCATTTTGTCTACTTCTGATTAGATAACTCGACGTTCAGCATGCAATACCCGATAGAGACGCCGACGAATAGGATTCGTGTCTCCAGTGTTTATACGGTGGTGAGCGACAGATGTTTGGCCTAAAGGCCTGTCACCGAAATCAAAGATATCGCTGTACCATTCAAGCAGATGACGTATGTCCGTAGCCTGTGCAGAGGTGAGGTCAAGTGGAATCATTTTCGCAAAGTCATCCGTTAAGGAACCAGAGCTGTGAGCTGCAATTGGCACTAATAAGCCACTCTCAGCATTTAGACTCTCAATGACCAATTCGGAACCACTAGAAACGCTGGCCAAGAACATGCCGGCCGGAATCCCTTGAGGGCACAGGCTGAAATTCAGAAGCGGTAGAACGACGTCGTTGTTATTAACCGTGACCAACGTATGCGGAACAGCAACGTTCCGGTTCAAAAGCACGTCGATGGTGGGGCGAATCACATATTCACCGTCAGAAACCTGTTACTAGGCGGCCAGTTGACGTAAGTAACTGCCTCTGGTGACAGACGCACATCGTGAAGCGAGCACAAGTGCGGTGGGGCGGTGCCCGGAGCATCGGCGAGTTGAGGCAGTTCCACCTGAAGAACGCCGGTCGCACAGTCGACGAGAGCAGAATGAGTGGATAAGAAGTCCAATCCAAGGATAACGTCGTGAGGGCAGTTGTCGATCACAGCAAAGAGAACTGAAGTACGGCGGCCGGCTATAACTAAGCGCGCAGTACACATTTCAAGAACCAGCACGCCGCCGTCGGTCACACGAAGCACTCGGGCAGCTGCTGGGGTGAGGACCTTCTTTAAGCGTATACGTAAGCTAGCACTCATCACAAATACGAGGGCTCCAGTGTCGACGAGTGCTTGGACAGGTACGCCTTCTATTTTAAGGTCTATTGCACTTCTCCTTCTGGACAGAGACAGAGGATTTGCTGCGGTAGTAGGCAATGCAGCACCACCTCCGAGGGCTGCATTTCTTAGTTTTCCGGAAGGGTGCAGCCAAAAGCCACAGGGGACGAAAGGTGACGTGGCTGTGGCGAACGGGAAGATGGGCGACGTGTTTGCGGTGAACGAGACTGGTGTCTGCGCGGCGATGGTGAGCGGCTGTACCACGTGTTCCTAGCATAGTTGTCGGCGCTGTTAGACTCGGTGGTGGGCGAAACATTCCGAGCATTTCCATCAAAACGGCTCACGTTGGTCGGCGTGCGAGGTGGTGAGGGCCACGAGTTGTTGAGGGCCACGCGGACAACCAGCCGTGGTTGTCCGCAGTTCTACACTCAATCGGGTTGCGATAACGCGGAAAGAAGCGTCGGGGTGGAACGAAAATAGTAGAAGGGCGTTCGCTAGCTCTGGGATGGCCGACAGTACACACAGAATGTAAACCAATGTTTTCAAGTTCCTGGCGAACAATGGCTTCTACGAGAGGAACTGAAAATGTGATAGCATCAGGTCTACGCGAACAGAAATCTGCGGGCGCCATAGCATCCAGTTCACGTCTAACGATTCGCACCACGTCCTCTGATGGCGACGCATGCTGCTGTGCGATTCGATCTTCACACGTCGACGTTGCGGCAGTATTGGGAAGTCTGGCGAATGGTTGCAAGACGCGTCGGCTTTTGGCCTGCTCGAATTGTCGGCACTGTTTAATGATTGCATCAACTGTAGAGCAGCTTTTGCACATGAGCCGATTAAACGCGTCGTCAGCAATGGCCTTAAGCACGTGCTCGACCTCAGCTTCTGTCATGTGGTGGTGGGCCTTGCGACAAAGTGCCAGCACGTCCTAGATGTGCGAGACATAGGACTCCGTGGGGGATTGGTTACGGGAGGCCAGTTCCTGCTTTGCGGCAATTTTACGGCCGGCTGGTTTGCCAAACAACTCTGTCAATTTCTCTTTGCATTGGTCACAGCTGGTTAGCTCCTCTTCGTGGTTTTCGTACCACACTTTTGCCGTGCTTCTTAGGTAGCACAACAGGTTAGCTAGCATAATCGTGGGGTGCCATCTGTTGATTCCACTCGCGCGTCGTACATGGCAACCCACTCTTTGACGTCGGCGTCATCGGTCCCACAGAAAGTTACAGGATCCTTGGGTTGCACAACGACAACCGAAGGTGACAGGGACGTAGCATGCGACGGTGGCGTAGGAGGCGGCAACGACGTTGATCCCGAGTGCTCACCGTCATTCATGGCGCGGACGGTGATGCGACCTCCACTGCAGAGCTCCATTTCCAGCCGTGGTACCCGCACCTCTCGCCAATATGTTACGAGGATGTTGGGAGTATAGGAGATTATATTTACTGTATATATACAAAATGAGTGAGTAGTTAAGGTGGTCGACCACCAACAACGCGCAGCAGCCAGCTTCTCACGATCTTCTTCTTCCTCTCTTTGTTCATCCTTCCGTAACAATATGACAGTCAAAAATGAGTTCCGACACAGAATACAAGTCAATAGTCTCTTTCCCCTATTGTTGGTACAGTTGCACTTTTTCTGATAAGTACTAACCATTTCATTAAAATCTATCTGTTCGGAAGTTGTCCCATAAAAGCATTTCTGTCTTTCAAATGTACATCAGTAGGGAAATCGTAGTTGGCCGCGAGGTAATTAAAGCTTCCTCGTAAGCCACCTTAGTTATATTTGTTTACGTCCTGCCAGCCGTATTTCTAGTTTTGCATGGCTGTTGAATAAACTTAGTGATACGTATGTTTTGGGCTATGCAGGACTTCACAAGATACCAGTGAGCCTGGCGTTCAAATAAAAAAGAAGGTCCGCCCAAACACGTGTCCCGAACGCGGCAAGGCCCTGAGCAGCAAGAGAAGCCTCCAGAGGCACCTCCTGCGGTCCACGCACCCGAATCGCCACGTGTGCCTGCTGTGTGGAAAGAAGTTTATTTCGCAAGCGCACCTGCAACGCCATAGACGGACGCATGCCGGAGCCAGTCGCTACACTTCCGTCTATTGCGGCGAGAAGTTCAGCCGGAAAATGGACTTCGCGATCCACGCGCTGCGACCCGCGGGAGAGAAGCCCTGCCCCTGGTGCCCGGCCGAAT
Source organism: Dermacentor andersoni (assembly GCF_023375885.2). Taxonomy (NCBI): domain Eukaryota; kingdom Metazoa; phylum Arthropoda; class Arachnida; order Ixodida; family Ixodidae; genus Dermacentor; species Dermacentor andersoni. The sequence continues at coordinate 5,251,393 of NC_092823.1, forward strand.
TCTCTCACAATATATCTTTGAAAGCACACAAGGCTATTCTGCACGATATGCCGTAGGAATCTCTCCAGCGTGGCATGGAATTCGCCGTTTGAATAAACTTCCCGGTACATTATTAATCGGCCGGCTCGTGTACCCGAAAGGCCTTAGTCGTATCACATGTGTGCAGCCGCTATAAACAAGTACTGAAATAATATTTATGACTATTCATTTCATCCCATTAAATTTAAGTCTGATCGAGACCTCTAAATCCTACACAAATGAATACTTTAAAAACTTAAAGGGACACTAAAGGGAAATACTAAATCCAGCGAGATTGACGTAGGCTTCTGTATAATAATATTGTTATTTTTTTTTTCAATCAATCAATATTTATTTTTGACAAAACAAATACAAGATGGGTATAAGTACACATTCGGAGGTCCCGAAGTAACAACTGTCGGGGGGACCTCCTAACAAAACATGAAAAGGGGATAGTAAGATCGTGGCAAACAGTGAGTCAATGTCATATATTATACAGTTTCTACATCGGAAATAAACGATAAGATAGGAAAAAAATCTGTTAGCAATATCACAAGTATATTCACATAGTTAAAAAGAAGAAAAATAATTGAATAAATCTTAAAAATAACATGCAACAATTCAAACGAGGATAAATGGCACGTAAAGCTAACAACGAGGAGAAGTATCAATTAAGGCAAAATTTAGTAACACGGTAATTGAAAAGTACATTGCGTAATGTTAAAGTGAACAACATACTAATTAATTCAAGGTTTGTTAAGTTATGCTACGCGTCAGTTAAAGTGTTCATGAAATGCTCCTTCGTTCTACGCTTGAATGATAATAATGTAGATGTCTTCATGTCAGATGGTATAGAATTCCAAACAGAAATGCCTGAAAACGCGACGGTAAATTTCCCATAGTTAGTTCTTGCTTTTGGAAGATGAAGATTGAGTTGAGCTGAAAATCTTGTGTTGTTATAATTGATAAGGCTAGAGCGATTAAAACCTGGAATATTAAACTCGGTATTTATAAGACGAAACATAAGTAGCGACAGCTTATGATTGAATAACATGCGTAAAGGTAAAACATTTAGGGAACGGAATATTGGAGCAGAGGGATATGTATGCGATTGGAATGCAATTAATCGTAATGCCTGCTTTTGCAAAACTTCTAACTGATGAAGATGTGTGGTATATGTATTACCCCAAGATGACAGGCAGTATGAGAGATTACTGTGTATATACGCGTAATATAAAGACATGAGAATGGTTTGCTGGAAAAAAGAGCGAGTTTTTATTATGATGTGAATACCAAATGAGATTTTTTGAATAAGTGATTGAATATGGCACTGGAACTTTAGGTTTTCATCTAGTACTACACCAAGAAATTTAGTAGACGTGGATCTTGCAAATACATTATTATTTAGAGACACTACAATAGAGTCAATGTGCAAAGATTTAGAAGAATGGAATACCATAAATGTTGTCTTAGATGGGTTGATGGTTAGCTTGTGCGTGCGTAAGCGAGAAAAAGGTGAAAACGAAAAATCAACGTGGCGCCACCTGTTGTGGACTTTCTCATATGCGGCGTCAGCGCCTGTGGTCCACAGAGAGCGGCTGCTGTGTGCCGCACTGCGAGCAGCATCGCGTTGTCTGTTTACACAACCTCCCTCCGCGCAGGCTTAAGCCACTGTCAATGGTGCCATAATTTTGTAAGCATGTCGCTACAGTGAGAAAGAAAAGTCGCTAACTTTCCGCTAATTTCTATCTGCAATGTTGCTAAAACTATTGCTAGAACTTCCTAGTAAATGTTCGTTAACGTAGGCGTTTCGGAACGCGATAATAGGGGCTGACGTGGCGTGAATCATTTCAGTTTCAGTATCATATTCGTTCATGCGATTAGTTACAAGAAATTATATACAGACAAGGGCGCGGTAGTCGGAGACTGCACCGGGACCCTTGATTAATTTATATATATAGAAAAAGCGGAATAAAAACAAAAATGGAATAAGCAAAACATAAGCAAGACATTGAGTGAGGACACAGACAAGAAATAAAAGTAAGAGGGAACATGCACAATCATACCTAATTGTGCAGCTACAGATTAGCAAAATAACATTATACAAAGTTAATCAGACAGCAAATAATCCTTGAGTGGGAATTAAAACGCGTGCAAGGCACATGACAATTTAATGGCATGTGCTAGACGGTTCCAAAGTTCAAGTGCCAAAAAGAGGAAGCCATCTTTCCGTAATTAGTATGACAGAGGTAACAGAAAATTTTCGTGTGCTCCAAACCTTGTGTTAATAGCTTAAGAAGTACATAAGAACTAATGAAGTTTTAAAAAAACCTCTTTAATTAGTCATTTGAAAAATAACATCGATAAATGATAGTTGAACAAATATATAAATAGAAGAACGCGGTTTGTACGTATTTTGAGGAAGCGTAATGCGAATAGCCTGATTTAGAATGTGCTGAATATAGTAACGATGACAATGATAAGTATTACCCCATGAAGCAATTCCATAAATGATATTGCCACATGCAGTATGCGGCACGTAGAGGAAGACGAAGATCTCCGCGCATTGCGGAACAGAAGAAGAAGTCTCTGCACGATCGTTTTTCAGTTGGCTTGCAAATAAGGTGTCCTGCCCTTTTTTATCAGTTCCTGCTGCTTGTGAAACGTGACACTGTTGAAAGCGCTGGGTAAATGTTTGGGACGCCTGTGAACAGCCCCACGTCAAGCCCACGATATTTTCCGCGTGTCGAAACACCCGTTCACCGCGCCAGCCGTCGCCTACTAGGCCTAAGCCCAGAATTTGGTCCCCTACCAGGAAGTCTGCCTGTTACCACGAGTACCCAAGCCCTGGCAGACCCAGGCCCTGCACAGGTGACTCTTTTGACTCCTCGATCTCCCGTTAGCGTCCGCGGCAACGCCTACGAGGATGCAGAAGATTGGCTCGAGCAATGCGAGCGCGTACCCAAGTATAATGAATGGCATGCAGGAATTTCCCATGTGTATTTCTCTCTTGAAGACGGATCCCGCACATGGTTTGTAAATCGCGAAGGAATCTGGCCAAGCTGGGATGAGTTCCGCCGCCACTTCCTCCATACGTTCGGTAGCACTGAAAGGCGAGACCACGCGCAGCGTCTACTCGAATCGAAAATTCAAAAGCCGTATGAAACTGTTGCCATGTTCGCTGAGGACATGGCTCGTCTTTATCGCCGTGCAGAGCCCGATATGCTCGAGGCAAAAAAAAAAACTCGGCCACCTCATGCGCGGCGTAAAGGAGCAGCGGTTTGCCGCTCTTGTGCGGAACCCGCCGACGAGCGTCGATGAATTCATTAAAGAATCGACGGCCATAGACCGCGCGTTACACCTACGCAGCCGCCAGTATGATCACCTGACCAGCACTGGACCGCAAGCGCCGCAGCGGTGACGGTCACAGACGAGGGTTCCTTGCACCGGCTGATACGCGAAATTGTTCAGGAGGAAATTAAGAAGCTCACGGCCACGCCAAATGTCGATTCCAGGCCTCCTCCTGCTTATCAGAATTGTCGCCGTCCATACTGGCGCCTCAACTGTGGTTGCGGAGCACGCCAGCTCTCCTTCTCAATCCTCCAACATGTTATCACGCATGCGACGCAGCTGGTGAAGCGAGCGGAGGCGAACGCAACGACGAGGAACGCGGTTACGAGGAACGCGGTGTGACGTGATATGCCTCCTCAGAGCGCAGCCACGGCGAAATCACAAGTTCGTGGCCAGTAAAGCTTTCGCTTTAAAAAGCAGCGTTTAATGATCTCCGATGACACCTCCTGTACTGGCTCACTTTGACGGAAACGCTCCTACCATGCTTCATACGGACGCTAGCAACGTAGGTCACGGCGTTGTGCTCGTGTAGTGGCAAGACTCAGCCGAGAGAGTCAACGCATACGCAAGCAGGACGCTCTCACGTGCTGAGTCTAATTATTAAATCACAGAAAAAGAATGCCTTGCGGTGGTATGGCCAGTTATGAAGTTTTGGCCGTATCTCTATGACCGTTCCTTCAGTGTTGTCAACGATCATCACTCACTTTGCTGGCTGACGAACTTGAACGATCCGTCCAGTCGACTGGCACGTTGGAGCCTAAGGCTTCAAGGATTCGATATGACAGTGGTGTACAAGTCCGGACGAAAGCACTCCGACGCCGACTGCCTTTTAAGGTCACTGATTGAGAAGGAAGTCACAGAAGATGACGAAGACATGGCTTTTATAGGTGTTCCAAACACAGCCACGTTTGCTCGCCAGCAACGGGAAGACAGCGAACTGATTCTGCTCATTGAATTTTCAGAAGGCCGGATTACAAGCGCGCCCAAAACATTTCCAACGAGCTTGCCATCATTCTGCTTCCGTAATGATGTTATTTCCAAGAAGAACTTATCTGCAAGCGGAAGCAGCCACCTACTCGTCGTCCCAACATGCCTCCGTCTTGAGGTCTTGCAAGCCTGCCACGATGAACCGACATCTGGCCACCTCGGCTACACACGAACACTGGCCCCAGTCAAATAAATATATTACTGACTAAGGATTGCCACCTTGGTGAAACATTACGTGCGCACGGGCCTCGATTGTGAGCGACGCAAACCACCATATGTGAAACCGGCTGGGTTACTACAACCAGTCCAAGTGCCCACGACCTCATTTGCCCAAATCGGTATGCACCTTCTCGGACCATTCCCGACTTCCAATACTGGCAATAAGTGGGTAATAGTTGCAACCGATTACCTGACACACTATGCAGAAATCAAGGCCCTTCCAAGTGGCACCGCAATCGATGCAGCGCTATTCTTTATTGAAAAAGTGGTTCTGATGCACGGTGCACCAGTGGTGATAATAACGGACAGAGGCACTGCCTTTATGGCTACACTTCTACAGACAGTGCTTAGTTTCAGCGGCAAGGCTCACCGAAAGACCACAGCCTATCACCCGCAAACGAACGGCCTAGCAGAACGCTTGAACAAGACTATCGTCGACATACTGAGTATGTACGTAGACGCGGAGCACAAAAATTGGAATGACATTCTACCGTACGTTACATTCGCTTACAACACTGCTCAACAGGAAACAACGAGAGAGACACCATTTAGCCTTCTTCATGGCCGTGAAGTGACGACGATGCTCGATGCGATGTTGCCACATGACTGCGGCGATACAGGCACGGACGCCGAAGCTTTCACTCAACGTGCTGAAGAAACAAGACACCTCGCCCGCGCCAGAATCGCCCTACAATAGGACTACGACGCTCGACGCTACAATCTACGGCCCCGCTACACGACATATCAGCAAGGCGACAAAGTGTGGATTTGGAGTCCCATCCGTCAGCGAGGGCTTTCAGAAAAGCTACTCAGGCGGTACTTCGGTCCGCACAAGGTTTTACGGCGCCTGAGCGATCTGAACTATGAGGTTATCTCTGACAGTCCTGCGTCCTCCGGGGCGAGACCGCGTCTACCAGAAGTTGTGCACGTTGTGCGCATGAGGCTGTATTGTTCGGAATGAAGTGCCTACACCTCGTCTGGCACATCTTCCTGCCGCTAGGTGAGCATCGGGACGATGCTCTCCCTGGAGGGAGGCAAATGCCACATCCAGTTTGCGGCACGTAGAGGAAGACAAAGATCTCACCCATTGCGGAAGAGAGGAAGAGGTCCCCTCACGATCATTTTTCAGTTGGCTTGCAATTAAAGTGCCCTGCCTTTTTTTATCAGTTCCTGCTGCTTGTGAAAGGTGACAATATGACCATGAATGAAAGCAAAGTACAATGATAATAATGCTTTCTTCGAGAAAATGCACGTGATTTTAGTAGCGCTCTAATGCCAAACACAGTTTTTGTATGATGTGCACAATGTGGTTAGTGAACTTACGGTGAGGATCTCATTTAATGTTGCGGAAGGACATACAAGTGGACGCAGGAGTGTCATGCCCTTTGAGGGTTATGGTCAGCGAGCAAGGTAAATGTGGCGATTAGATAAATATAATTAATTATATTACTTATATCAATAAGCAAAGCCACATATTAATTATACAATAACCTACCAAGCCCCCAGTGGGCTTGGCAGCATGCCAGCTATAGCCCGCCTTACCCCGTCACCTTTTGCTTTTACAGAGCCTCCCCTTGTCCTTTCTTCTCACGAGTCTCCCCTGTCTGCCTTGTGCTACCGTCAACGACACGGTGCTCCTTCTCTGGGTAGCACTGCATCTAACAGGCCCGCCTGCCGCTGTTCGTGAAACCTCATAAGCTCCCGGCGACCAGTGCCTGCCACAACGTCAACACTGCTCAACACTCTCACCCTGTTTGTCGTATCTGTTCTTCGGAACTCTAACCTCGGCGCATGTCACTGAAGCGACCATGACGTCATTATGGTTGCATAACAGGCCAGATGTCAACCGCGCGCACTCCAGTGGGCTTGGCAGCACGCCAGCACCTGTTGCTTTTACAGGTAAACAAATCCTACTTGCTCTATGCGCCACGCACTCGTTACACGGCCTTGTTAGTGCTGCCAAGCCCTAGATGTTGCGCTACTATATTATGTGACTCTGCATCTATACTACTTGAGCTCCTCTTCCTCACTGGCCCTTGGAACAACACGCAGTGTTGGAACTAATTCGTGTCTCTTCAAACACAAGCTACACGACCTAATCAAAGCCCATATTCCTGCCATAACCATCACAGAACGATGTCATTCCCCGTGGTTTAATACAACATTAAAAGGACTTAAGAACAAAGAGAAACGTCTATTCCGGCACGAAAAACTGGTGGACACATCACGTGCTTGGGAAGGTTATCGCGACACCGTAAAGTTCTTCATCTCCCTCACTGCTGATGCTCAAAAATCATTTTTTACTTCAACATAACCTGATATGATACGAAATAACCCAAAGAAGTTCTGAAATTTCATGAAACCCACCACCTCTAACATTTTATCTTTGCGTGACGAGCAAGGTCGTCAAACTCCTGCGCAGAACGTTGCGCATGTTCGCCTTCTGTTCAGTATTCACCCATGAACCATCTGAAACCTTGCTTCCCCTGCCACTATCAGATCATCCACTGATGCCAGAAATTAAGTTCGACGCTCCTGGCATTCTTAAAATTATCGATCCTCTAAAACTAACATCATCCCCTGGGGTCGATTGCATCAACTCGAAAATACTGAAAAGTACCAAGCACGTTTCAAGCATTATTTTGTCGTACAGATTTCAACAGTCCCTCTCCTCTGGCTTGGTCCCATTGGATCGGAAAGTTGGTAAGATCATTCCAGTTCCGAAAGAAGGTAACCCATCATCACCTAAACATTACCGCCCAATATCCCTGACAAGTGTTTGTTCCAAACTGATGGAACACGTTCTTTATTCTCAAATTGTAAATTTTCTCCTTTCAGTAAATTTTTTTCACCTTAACCAGCATGGTTTCCAAAAAGGCCTCTCGTGCGACACCGAACTTGCACTCTTTATTAACGATATTAGTTCTAGCCTTAACACTAACACTGCCGTTGATGCGTTGCTCCTTGAATTCGAGAAGGCTTTCGATAAAGTACCTCACTACCGATTATTTCAAAAGCTTGCGATACTAAATCTTAATCATTTTGCATTTGATTGGATACGTAGCTTTTTAACTAACCGACAACAATTTTCATATGCTATTGGTCACTCTTCTGCTCTTCCCCCTGTAGATTCTGTCGTTCCGCAGGGAACTGTACTTGGCCCCTACTTTTCCTTGTATATAATAACGACTTACCGACTAACATTTAATCAGAAATACGTTTATTTGCTGATGATTGCGTGCTCTATCGGCAAATTAATAATAATGACGGCGTACTAGCTCTTCAAGCTGATCTTTCTCACATCGAAATTTGATGCAAAAATTGGTGAATGAGATTTAATACTAACGAGTCATCCATTTTATCTCTGCACCGCAGGCCCTCCTATCCCGTCCGTGAATATGTAATCAATTCTTCCGTTATTTCCTGAGTTAGCGCTTACAAATACATTAGTATCAGTCCTCGCCGCTATATGTCATGATTCACGCACATTAACAAGATAACTAACGACGCTAACCGCATGCTTGGCTACTTGCGCCGTAACCTCCGACTTGCTCCCGCCTCTGTCGAACATGTAACATAGTGTGCTTTCATCAGACCCAATGTCGAATATGCATGTGCTATATGGGACCCTTACCAAGCTAACCATATTAACATGTTAGAAGAAATTCAATATCGCGCGGCGTGGTTTACATTCACTGATTATTCTTTCACTTCCTGTACTACATAACTTCAGTCACGGGCTAATCTACCTAACCTTGTACTTCGCCGGAAAGCTGCCCGTCTCTCGCTATTCCACAAGTTCTTCCATGCACCTCCCCGGTCCTCCAACATTTGTCCAGTTCACCGCCATTCCATCCGGACCAACCATCACAAAGCCGTGTATCCTCCTCCAGCCCGAACTACCACTCATCTTTCTTCATTTCTTGTTCGTAGCCCAAGAGACTGTAATGGCCTTCCCGCTTCAGCTATTCCTCATGAGAACCATCTTCATTTTAAACGCATCATTGAAGAACCAACTTATGTAAAATAATATGTACGCGCCAACACCTCATGTAAAACCCCTGAGGGGGTCTTTGAGGTATCGCAATAAATAAATAAATAAATAAATAAATAAATAGCGATTTCGTAGGGTTTACAATTAGAAAATTGGCATTACACCAATCAGTAGTTTTAGACAGGTCACTGATTAGTTCCAAAATTAGCGAAAATTATTGTTTATCTGAGAGGGTGACAGTCGTATCGCCTGCGTAAAATATAGATAGTGTATGATTAAAGCATTACGGTAAATCCGTAATACAGATGCAGAACAATGGTGAACCTCATGTGGAGCCCGCAGGCACTCCTAGGTTGATGATTTTGCTTTCAGAGAAAGACCCGCCTGTCAATTCACGAATAAATAGATAACTTTTTAACATATTAACTGCTGGACCAGAAATACCAATAGACGGCAGTTGAGTAAACAAAACATTATGGTTTATTATATGAGAGGTTTTAGTAAAGTCTAAAAATACCGAGGCAACAAAATATCCGAGATCAAGAGAATATCTAATATAATCAGCTAATGTTAGCAAAGCCAAGTTAGTGGAGTCTCCTGAACGAAAACCGAACTAACAAAGTTTCAGGAACTTAATTTGTTAAGGTAACTCTTAACACAGATAAGTAATGACTAGTTGAGGACGCAGATAGCAGGAACCACGCAGAAATGAGGCAGCGGCTTAGACGAATCTGCACTCAGTAGAAGTAATATGGATTAGCGGTCATTCTCGTTGTTGCAACGGCTGCTCAATCAGCCCGTTACATTTACCAAACCATATCACGTCTCTGCAGGGTCCATGTCGGTTAGGAACAAACAGCGCATTTATCAAAAGTGTATAGTGGGCTTTTACTTTGATAATATAATTACATGTGAACGGGTGATGACAGCTGGAATTGGGTGTTAACCTTCATATTGGAAGGTTACAAATGCAGCACTATTCAAAAGAACACGAGTAATCTTATATTTCTAGCACGCAAAGGCACATGGTCCCCATTATGCTTGCATATTCTAGGTCTTGAGGCTTTTGAAAGGGGCGTTAAATTCTGCAACACGCACTTATTTGGTAGCGTGCTAACATGGCCATGAAAATTACGTTACCTTTAAGCAGGTCAAATACCTCGCTTCCGCCCCTTGGTCTACCTAAAAGCTCCGTGCAGTATCCATTTGTCCAAACGCCATGAAATTCTCGTGAACAGGCACAGCCACTATAATATCTACGCCTTTCTAGTGTCGATCTATCTTACTATTCACCTACTGGGCTTTATATCTCAGCACAGATAGTTAAATGTGGTTTAGTGGCGCAAAAGCGGCTAAGGCTATGCTGCGCCAAACACGAGGTGCTCTTGAAAATTCAATTTAAATATAATAGGGTGTGTTAATCTATATTTTGTGTAAAAAGCCGGTGTCTAGAACTTTACGCACGTCAGGTAATGGGACTATCGGATCATCTCCTAAAGTTAAAGCAGGGTGCAAGGGTATGTGTAGTTGATATAAGTCATGCAAAAGGTTTCGTCTGTGTAATTCTATATGTGTGCATGTCAGTAATATATGCACACCTGTTAGTGGTTCTTGGCATTTCACGCATATTGGTGGGGTCTTCCTTTGTGAGTAAATAATTGTGTGTGAGGTGTGTGTGCCCAATCCGTAGTCGGCATAGAACTACTTCAAAGAACCGCTCCTGGTGGTTACACGACTTCCACTCACCAAGTACGGGTTTAGTGAGATGTAGCTTGTTGTCTGCACAATGGTGCTATTCGTATTGCCACTTTGACGGTAAGGCCTTCATAATCGCACGGAAACTGTGTTTATATGGAAGTGTTGCTTTTGTTGTGTCTTTGTACGCTGCCATCGAAGTACGTCTATCAGCTGCTTCACTACTCGGTATCCCAACAAGGCTGGAAACCCAGCAGAAACGAATTGATCTCCCGTATTTGTTTAGCGCCAACATATTTAGAATATACCCCAGCAGGGGTTCACACTCACAGTTCAGATGTAGAGCCTTTAGTGTGCTTAAGGAATCAGTGTATATGACCGTACTTTTTTTGTCATTGATGATTTTTTTTAACTACAGCCCATACAGCATAAACTTCAGCAGTGAAAACACAGGCATCTTTTGGTAAACGAATACTTATTTCCTAATTTTCCATTACGGCCCTTACACCCACGTGTCCTTTTGTTTTAGTGCCATCAGTGTAAAATTTCATATAATTTTTATATTCGTCCTGTAGAACACGGAATTCTTGTATGATGTGTTCGTGTGGTGTCTCTTTTCTTTAAATTGGTAATGTCCAGTCACATATCTGTGTAAAGTCGTACTATGGTGGCAATCATTGTGGTTTTTTGGCAACTTGGAGGACTTCATGAGGAATTTCATATTCCCGACAATATTCCTAATATCGCAGGACAAGCGGTCTAATCATATTGGGTTTATTTGTGTAGTGTAAGCGTGAGTTGCAGTGTGTGACGAGGTTATAGCATATGTGTTGTGATAAGGAGTGAACTCTGAGCACGTAGGAAAAAGTGAGTAACGCTCTGTGCTGCTCTAAGGGAGGTTCATTACGCTCAAAATATAAATTTCGGACGGGTGATGTTCTGTAGGCACCACTTGCCAATCGCTGTCCAAGGTTATCTACTGGATCAAGTCGTCGAATATAAGACTGTCTGGCTGAGCTATAAACCACGCAGCCGTAGCCTAGAATGCTGCGCACAAGAGACCGGTAGATACGTAAAAGACACGTTCGGTCGGAACCCCAGTGCTTATGGCATAATACTTCGAGGATATTCAACGCTTTATTTGCTTTAATCTTTAGTGTTTTTATGTGAGCTAGAAAGCTTAATTTGGTGTCAGCGGTTACACCTAAAACTTGTGATCCTGTTTGAACGGCAGTATGGCGTCATTCAATTTTAGGACTGGATCGTTGTGTAGTCCTCCTTTATGAGAGAACAAAACAGTAACTGTTTTCTTTGTCACAATGTGGAAAAATGGAAAGTACTTTTGTTAGCCCATTGTGTGAGTTTATTTATTGTGATTTGAAGCTGCCTTTCACAGGTTGGCAAACTTGAGGCGCGGCAAGCTTGGACATCCATCGTCTACGTATACGGAGTGCATAAGAGACGAAGGTATAATCTCATTAACTAAGTTAATTTTTACTATGAACAGTGTCGTGCTGAGAACATAGCCTTGCGGAACGCCATTTTCCTCTGTAAATGTATGAGAATGTACTGCGCCGAGGCGTACCTGAAATTTTCTATTGGACATAACATCAGCTATTCATTACAGCATTTTACCACGGATCCCGAGGTCAGCCAGGTCTCTCAAAATTCCATATCTCCACATATTGTAGGCTTTTTCTAAATCGAAGGAAACTGCAAGACAGTGTCGTTTGTGTAAAAATGCACATCGAATTTCATGTTGTAGATGGACAAGCTGGTCAGTAGTTGAGCAACCCTTACTGTATCTGCACTGATGGGGGTCGATAAGATTTCTTGATTCTAAAATAAATGAGAGTCTTATATTAATAATTCTTTCGTATGATTTTGCCAAACAGCTTGTGAGGGCAATGGCTCTGCAGCTGCTTGCGGATGTTGGGGATTTACCAGCTTTTAGAAATGAACTACTATTGCCTTTTTCCACTCTTCCGGCTTTATACCAGATCCCCAGATTATGTTGAAAATCTTTAGGATAACATCTACTGATGCTAGAGATAGGTGTACCAGCATGGCGTAGTGAATACCGTCGTGACCTGGCGCTCTTTTTTTTCCCTGCAGGAAGAACTCTTGTTAATTTCTTGTTGTGTTAGGGGGGAATTTTACGGTTCATCTGACGCACCAGCAGTGGGCAGCTTCTGTTCTTCAGCAGACTGTTTGTGCTTTAAAAATTTCTTTGAATAATTCACTGAACTGGAGATATCAAAAAAAAAAAATTCCCCAAGTATGTCTGCCTGTTTTTGTAGTGTTTGTGTGCCTGGACGACTAAGTACCGGCATTGTGTATCATGAGTAATCTCCGCGAAACTTTTCCATCTGTTTCCACATTCGTTTAGATGTGGCTGAACGGTTTATTGAATATAAGTATTTCTTCCACGATGATTTTTCTGCCTGCCTTTGGATAAATCGTGCTTTGTCTTTGGCCAATTTAAAGCATAAGATGTTGGCACCCGCCATGGTTGCTTACTGTCTATGGTGTTGGGCTGCTAAGCACGAGGTCGCGGGATCGAATCGCGGCCACGGCGACCGCATTTCGATGGGGGCGAAAACACCCATGTACTCAGATTTAGGTGCACGTTAAAGAACCCCAGCTGGTCCAAATTTCCGTAGACCCCCCCACCCTCCCCACTACGGCGTGGCACATAATCAGAAAGTGGTTTTGACACGTACAACCCCATAATTTTTTTAGCATAAGGCTGGTATAGGTGGGGTGTCTTAGTAAGATTCCCCAGGCCCTATTTTGAAGCTTTCTTGCTTCTGTACACTCAGGAGTTCACCAGGGGTAGATTGTTTTGCGCACAAAGCTAGATGTTTGAGGTGTTACTTTTCCGCCGCTGAAATTAAAACCGCACTGAACTCGGAACAGCCTGAAATCGGTGAGAAAGAAACTTGGCATAGCACAAACCAAGATTTATGCACTGAAAGGTAAGCAGGCTAATATCATCAGCAATCTCAAAGATATAGTAAAAGCAGTGGAAGAATTCTATACTGACCTGTACAGTACCCAGAGTAGTCATGATACCTCAATTAGAAACAGTAATGAACAGGATACAGGAACTCCTCCTATAACTAGAGATGAAGTCAGAAGGGCCTTGCAAGACATGAAACAAGGAAGAGCGGCAGGAGAATATGGAATAACAGTCGATTTCATCAAAGATGTAGGAGACCTTATGTTTGAAAAACTGGCGGCTCTTTATACGAAGTGTCTATCGACTGCAAGGGTCCCAGAAAACTGGAAGAATGCAAACATTAAACTAATCCAGAAAAAGGGAGACGTTAAAGAATTGAAAAATTACAGGTCCATTAGCTTATTCCCACTATTATATAAAATATCCACCACAATTATCTCCAATAGAATAAGGACAGCACTGGACTTTAGTCAACCAAGGGAACAGGCTGGCTTCAGAAAGGAATATTCAACAATGGACCACATTCGTGTCATCAATCAGGTTATCTAAAGATCCGCAGAGCAAAATAAGCCTCTCTATATAGCTTTCATAGGTTACGAAAAGGCATTTGACTCAGTAGAGATACCAGCAGTCATAGAGGCATTATCTAATCATGAAGTACAGAACGCTTACGTAAATACCTTGGACAATATCTACAGAAGTTCTAGAGCTACCTTAATTCTACACAAGATAGGTGGAAGATACTTATAAAGAAAGAGGTCAGACAGGAAGACACAATCTCTCCAATGCTATTCACTGCGTGCTTAGAAGAAGTATTGAAGCAATTAAACTGGGAAGGCTTAGGAATAAAAATCGACTGCGAATATCTCAGCAACCTTCGGTTTTCCGATGGCATGGTTCTATTCAGCAACAATGCAGAGGAGTTAGAACGAATGATTGAGGACCTTAACAGAGAGAGTGTAAGAGTGGGGTTGAAGATTAATATGCAGAAGACAAAGATAGCGATAAATAGCTGGGCAAAGGAATAAGAATATATACTGAACAGACGGCAACAGTTTTATATGATATAGCATTGATGGCTACAGCCTCGAAAGAGGTATTTAATTGAATGTTTCGGATAGGAGTGCCGCCTTGCACGACTATAGCGACTCCTCCTGACAAACGGCTGGAGTGTTCGAGGTCCGTTCGGACAACAATAATATCTTTGAGGAATTAACTGTGTTTAGGGCCTAATTTTGTTTCCTGTAGGCAAAATGCAACTGGCGCAAACTTATTTATTATGTGTTTCATCATCATCATCAGCCTGGTTACGCCTACTGCAGGGCAAAGGCCTCTCCCATACTTCTCCAACTACCCCGGTCATATACTTTCAGCGATACTTTCAAGCGGCGCCACGTCGGATCGCCCAAGCCAGAGAGGAGGAAAGGCTCGCCGCGCGCCCTATCCTCCTCGCCCGATGAAAAGGTTTATACACGGTGGCCAGTTTTTCTTTAATAATCTACCCACCATCCTTCAACAAATCTGATGTTACCTGATTCTCCCCAGCTGCCTTGCCCCTTTGCATAGCTCCCAAGGCTTTCTTTACTTCTTCCGGCGTTACTTGTGGGATGTCAAATTCCTCTAGACTATTCCTTCTTCCATTATCGTCGTGGGTGCCACTGGTACTGTATAAATCTCTATAGAGCTCCTTAGACACTTGAACTATCTTATTCATATTAGTAGTGATATTGCCGGCTTTGTCTCTTAACGCATACATTTGATTCTTGCCTATTCCTAGTTTCTTCTTCACTGCTTTTAGGCTTCCTCCGTTCTTAAGTGCATGCTCAATTCTGTCTATATTATACTTCCTTATGTCAGCTGTCTTACGCTTGTTGATTACCTTGGAAAGTTCTGCCAGTTCTATTCTAGCTGTAGGGTTAGAGGCTTTCATATATTGGCGTTTCTTGATCAGATCTTTCGTCTGCTGCGATAGCTTACTGGCATCCTGTCTGACGAAGTTACCATCGGCTTCTATTGCACACTCCTGCGCTCACATCAGGCTACGCATGTTTGGTTTTTCGGGTGGACCACCTTCTGGGACCGGCCCGAAACGATCACCACCATCTCCAAGAAGTGGTCACGCGTCTGTGGAGACCAGCTGCAGGTTAGTCGGACCATATTTCGGCGTTTTACGGCCGATTTTCCACCTTCAGAACGTGGCGAGCTGCTAACGCTAACTTCAGTTAGGGGAGCAGCGCCGGCGCCGGCGGACGAGCGCGCACTCGAGCATGGCGGCCTTAAGAACTCCGGCTGCGACCTCGAACCCGCGACTTATTACAACGTCGCGACTTGAAGAACAGATGGATTTCACTGCATCTCAGGTGGGTGATGCAACACCGCACCACGAATGCAATAAGGCAGCTACGATGAACAACAAAATGCAAACCGCTACCGTGGTCGACGAAACGACAGCAGAAGCCGGATGGGAGCGCGTTCTTTCCCTGAAGGAAAAGAAAAATTTCGCTCAGGAGCAACGCTCCGCGCAAGGATGGTTGGTTACAAACTTTATTTCTTCTATTTACAAGAGAGCTGTGAGCTGAGCCCTAAGGGCCCAGCCCTTACAAAGTCTAGGGGGCGGTCCCTAGTCCGGCACCCCCGTGGCTTCTGCAGAGGCTTTGGCTCGGGCCACCAGGGCACGTTGTTCCTGGAGGGTTGAGCGGCCGAGCAGGGTGGCCTCCCAGTCCTCTCGGGTAGGGTGGGGCTTTGGGGGGAAAGCAGGGTTGGAGGGGCATGCCCACACCATGTGGTATGTGTCCGCAAACACCTCCCCACAGTGCGGGCACTGGCCCGAAAATGCCGGGTTGAAGTGTTTCAGCACCGCCGGGCACAGTACTGTATTTGTGTAGAGACGGAGAAGCCAGCGCTCCTCCGTCTTATTGAGGCCTTTGCAGGGGGGAAGTATCAGCCGTGATTAAGCTGATACAGCTGTATGATTTCTTTAAAGGTGATTGCCGGTTTGAATTCATGGACCTCGTCGACGGGTGATAGAGGCGACGCCCGGAAATGAAGCGCGCGGGCTGTAGCGTCGGCTACTTCGTTCCCCTCTATTCCCTGATGAGCTGGGGCCCAAATAATGGAGCGCCGGGGTTGGAATCCCTGGTTCTCACATTTCTTAAGGATTTGGAAGGCACGATATGGAATTTGGCCTTGTTCTATATTGCGGCAAGCACCCCTCGAATCAGTGATGATGACCTGAGACGCTGGATCTGCGGCAGCAAGCGCGATGGCCACCTCCTCCGCGTAAGTAATATTGGGGGCCCGGAAAGTGAGACCATTAACGGGTGTGTTTTGATGGACGACTGCCGCCGTAAACCAACCCCCGTGGTGAGGGCCGGCAGCGTCCGTATAGAATACTCCCGGGCGATCTCCATATGTTCTGGTGATCCCTGTAGCGTGCGCTTGGCGGCAGCCCTCGTGAGTATCTCGTGTCACGTTATAAGGGAGAGGGTTTACCTGTAAGGTGAGACGCCATGCGTCTGGCAGTGAGACTCTGGGTTCCGTGTGGGTTATATAGACCGTTTCATCGGGCGAGGAGGATAGGGCGCGCCGAGAGCCTTTCCTCCTCTCTGGCTTGGGCGATCCGGCGCGGCGCTGCTTGAAAGTATTGCTGTCGCGTGCTGCGGAACGATTTCGAGATGTTTTAGATCTTACTTTGTGAAATTTACGCCATGTTAGTTCATATAACGTCATCAGGGAAGCCTTTCGGTGCATCGTAACTATAGTATAGGCAGAAATATGTCTTGGGGGCGCAAAAATGTGACCCGTATAAGCAGCCGCGGTGTACGCGCATTATCAGTCGCGGTGCGTGTATGTGTTGTTTACTATATTGCTTATATCGATTTTAATTCAACAAAGAAAACCGGCGTCTCTGTATTACCAGCATTAAATAGTAAATCAGCTCACTGTCTGATCGATTGGCGTAAGGAGTAAAACATAAGAGCGCATGCTCGTGCGCGGCCAACCTAAGGCAACCACGAAACATCTGAGCGGCAGGCGCTATCAAATATTTGTGATACACTGGCACCGTTTTCACGCATTTCAAGTCTAGCATGCTTGAAATTACCATATGTCTACGCTAGCCTTGCTGCATGAGGCCCATGGCGCTGCTCAACACAGTGATCACTGCGGTTGGTGAGCCAGCACGATACATATATAAGCTGTGTGCTTCGGCATTGCCTTTTTGGCCTGTATACAGTCATAATATATGAGAGAGTTCGCATAAAAAGAATGCGATGGCCATTTTTGAGCGCAAAATTTCCGTAATACGTGTCAGTGCGTCGTAGAGAATTGAATGAACACAACGGGAAAAAAATTCGGTTATCATCCTCTTTCTCTAAAAAGCAAGAGAAAACGGGCTAACGCTGCACAACGTTTATAAATATATAACCGCTGATGCCGTATGCTTGGACCATGCGCTATATAGAACAAAGATATCTGTAATCCAGCACCTATTACTGCTTAAGATCGACGCTCGCGCAGTTCGTATACGGTCGCTTTGCTGGACAAGCTTAATTCAGACTGTAAGGTATGCTGCTATTACTAGCCAAAACTATTTTATTCATGGGTGGAAACCTCATCCATCCAACCAAGTAGTCACGCAATGTAACCTGCAGCGAACAGTTTCAACGCTTGTCAAAGTATAACAGCACAGCTCCTATCGTAGCAGAACGGTACCCACGCTGTTACGATCATCGCGTATGTTTCATGGCTCCTAAACCACAGCTTAGAAATAGAGGATAATACTGCAATAAGGTCACATTAGTGATTGGAACATTCAGAAATACACAATTGATCTCCGAGGCTGATTGTAGGCTCAAATATGCGCGCACACCATCGCGCTGCGTGTTCCGTTCACCTCAACGCCAGCAGAAATTCCGGCCATGACGCCTTAAACCACTTCAGCACGTCTCACAGAACCGTTTACCACGTAGAAGACGGACGTCATACTGACGTTATAGACGGACGTCAGCGCCAATGTGTGTCCGTCTTTCTTTTTGTGGCTCGTCTTAGTTGTTTGCGCTGTTACGTTTAGTTCAGGAGTCATACTAAACAGACCGCACGACCGCGAAAACAAACGCCAGAACCTACCGCTGAGCGTATACCTGCCATGCAAAAGACCGCTTTCACCCAAGCCAGTGTGGCGCTGCTCATAGGCGGCGCCACTGCGTTCACAATATGGCGGCGCCTACGAAAAAACGGTCTATATCGGATGTGCAAGCGGGACAAGAGGCGGCTTCCCGCTGGTGTTTTGCTCAACCGCAAGAATTGATTGTTAAGATGAGCCTCGCGTAGTTCCCCGAAACTATTCGTCATCCCCAATTCGAGGAGACGTTTGTTGGACGTAGTTATGGGAAGATCGAGGGCTCTCTTATAGATTTTGCGTAAAATCACCTCAAGGGCGTTTTCATCGCATTTGCGTAGGTGGAGATAGGGCGCCGAGTAGAGTATTCGGCTGGTTACGAATGCGTTCGCTAGCCACAAAGCGTCTTTGCGTCGCAAGCCCCCCTTCTTATTGGATACCCTGCGGATCATACGACCCACTTGGTCCCCCACCTTACGGAGCTTTTGAATAGTGGTATCAATTTTGCGATTCCTATGTATGCTAAGGCCCAAAACTCGGATATCGTCGCGTTCCGGGATGGGGCCTGTACATAGGGATAGGTTGAGTTTAGTGGTGCACTTCGGGTTGGGTCGTAAGTGCACAAATTCCGATTTGGTCGGGGAGCATTCCAGGCCGCATCGACGGGCATATTCGTCCACAATAGCCGTCGCATGCTGCAGGTTGGCCTCGATTGCTCCAACCGATCCGTGAGTAGCCCACAACGTGATGTCATCGGCGTACAGAGCATGCTGCACGCCTGGGACCTCACCCAGTAGGGCAGGAAGCTTCATCGTGGCCAGATTGAAAAGGAGTGGTGAGAGTACCGCTCCCTGCGGGGTACCTCGCGTACCGAGCTGGTACGGGCCATGTTCCGGCTTTGTATCCGGATAAAGGTTTGGCGGTTTGTGAGGAATTGTTTAATGTAGTTGAAGGTGTTGAATCCACAGTCTACCTGGGAGAAGTGGGTTAGGATGATCTCGTGCGTGACGTTATCGAAGGCACCCTTTAGGTCTAGCGCAAGGACTACCTTACCGTCACTAGGGTGTTCGACTGGCTCGAGAATCTCCGTATGAAGTTGTAGGAAGACATCCTGCGCGGACCTGTGTGGGCGGAAGCCGTACATGGTGTCTGCAAAGATGTGTTGGATTTCTAGATGGGTGGACAATCTATCCCGTACCATAGATTCCATCAGCTATCCCACACAAGAGGTGAGAGAGATGGGCCGGAGATTGTCGGTGTTTATGGCTTTTCCTGGTTTAGGGATGAAGGTGACCAACGCCGTTTTCCAGTCAATGGGAAGAGGGGTGTCACCTTGCCAGATTGCATTAAAGTAAGTGAGGAGCTGCTCATAGGCTGGGTCGGGGAGGTTGGCTAGAAGCTTTACCATTACCTTATCCCTGCCCGGAGCTGTTCCTCGTTTCATTTTGGCAAGTGCCGCTTTGAGGTCATGAAGCTGGAACGGTCGATCCAGCTCAGCGTTCTCAGAGCCTGCATATGAGTACGCTTGACCTCGGGCATCCTGGTGTGTGGAGAGATATTTCTCTCTGAGGGAGACAGCCAGTGCGGCTGTGTCTCCGTTAAAGTTGTGGATCACTCGCTGGAGGTGTTTATGGGTTTCTCTCCGGGTGTTCGTAGGATCAATTAGGGCGCGGAAAAGACGCCATGTACTCCGGTTCGACATTTGTCGAGCGGCCGTATTGCATCGGTCTACTCACTTGGAGTCGGCGAGCTGGGCCGCGTACTCTGCCGCCTCCTGGGTGAGTTCGGCGATGCGAATTTTGAGTTTACGGTTGTGTTTTTGCCGGCGCCATCGGCGGACAAGGCAGTGCCGGGCCTCCCAGAGGTGAAGGAGGTGGTGGTCCACCGCCGGATTCGCCTCAGAGAGCTGAACCTGCTGTTCAGTGTCTGTGAGTTGCGTGATTAACTGTTGTGACCAGGTGGTGTACCCCTGTTCCACTATAGGTTGTGGGTTGTTGTAGTTGGAACGAAATTTTGGCCAGTCTGGAAGGGTTGCCTTGTGGTGAGGACGAGTGAGGGGTGAAGTGCGAATTCTGGTCGTGAGAATGCAGTGGTCGCTACCGATGGTTTCCTCGGTATAGTGCCAATCTGCGTATCTTATGTTTTTAGTAAATGTTAGGTCCGGGCAGGTATCCCGAGTCACGGAGTTCCCAATCCGAGTGGGTTTGGCAGGGTCCGTGTGAAGAGTGAGGCCCAGCGTAGACGCAAGCTCCGCCAGCTTGTGTCCGCGTTTCTCTTCGCGGTGGTAGCCCCATAATCGACTGGGGGCGTTGAAGTCCCCAACAATTATGAGGGGTTCCCTATTTGCCACCTTTAGTGCTCTGCTGAAGAGATCAGCAAAAGTGACGTTTGGTAGTTTTGGTGAGCTATACACATTTAGACTGTGAAGCGGGGGATTGTGTTTTTGAAGCAGAAGAAGGGTGACCATCGCATACGAAAAAGCTTCGTTAGAGTCCAGGTCCACCGGAGAGGCCGTATAATTTTTATGGACACAGATACAGCTCTGTGCGTCCTGCTGATATCTTGTGTAGTTCGTGAAAGTGACGCCCTCTCCCGGCTCTTGGAGGGCTACTACAGCAGGAAGTTGAGGGAGGCTTGTAATGAAGAGTCTAAGGTCAGCTCGCTTGGTGCGCGCCTTGAAGCCTCGACAATTCCACTGCAGAATTTCAGCAGTATTCGAGTTGAGTTGTGACACTCGGAGGGATTTAGGGTGTCCCGCCATGTTGAGTACTGGGATTTAAAATGGTCAGGTGCGGGGCCTGTTCTGAGCCGGGGGCCCCGGTAGAGAGGATAACCGACGGAATCGGTCCTGCCGGAGGAAGAGCCTCCTCCTCGTGCGGAATTGTGGTTCTGCTCTCCTTAATATTTTGACCGACAAGGCGCTTGACTGTGCCTCTCCGTCGGGTAGCAGGAGTAGATATTGAGGTATGTGCCGCTATAAGGCACGGGATGTTGCCGAGGGCTGCGTCGAGAGCGGCTGTGAATTGCTTTTCGAACGCCTGAAGTCTAGCGTTCATTTGCGCCTCCAACGCGTTGAACCTCGCCTCTATCACCGAGTGTCCGTGGTCAGGGGTCGCGGGAGGGGAGGTATTGCTATCCATCGCCTCTACTGACAGAGGGACGGGCGGTGGGGGAGATTTTTGACGCTCTTCTGCAAGAGCTAGCCGTTTTTGTAGGTTAGCTATTTGCTCTTTAAGAGCAATGATTTCGATTTGCTCCGGCGTGCGGGGGGAATGGGGAGAGGAAAAGGGAGGACGTGAGGGGGCCACCCCACCCTCGCTGCTCACCTGTGTTCCCTGTTTGACCGCGTTGACCCAAGCTCTTTGCATCTCCGGTCTCGCTCCGGTGGCTTGTTTCCCTGCCTGCTGCTGTGGCAGGAGGGGCGCGTCCCTGGTCAATGGGACCGGCCGGGGGCGCCCTTTGTTTTGGGTGGTCAGAGTCGTCTCTCTGGTACACGGGTTGCTTTGGTCGCCGTTTCCCACTTTTACGACGGCCGCGCTTTGGTTTGGGACGGTGACCCTGTTCCGAGCGCTGGTGTTGCAGTGGGCGATATTTAGCAGTGCAGGATCTAGTCCCCGTGGCATGGGCTCCTCCACACAAGGTACACTGAGGGACGCATTCGTGCGGTTCGCGTTCTCCGTCTATGAGATGGGCCGCAGTTCCACACAGCCCGCACTTGTCCGGCCTGGGGCCGGGACAGACGTCAGTACGGTGGCCGACCATGCCACAGTGGGAGCAGGCAGGGATCGTGCGCCGACACGGGCGGACTTGTGTAAGCGTAGCGTCGTAGTGAATGTAGCATGGTTTGTTCTTGCCAGCAAAAGTTACTCTTGCCTTATTTGACGCTCCGAATTTCCGGACCTCCAGGATTTCTCCGGAGCGCCACTGGAGACTGGAACGCAAGATTTCATCGGTATCCGTGTTGCGCACCGTGACCACACCATAAGAGATATTGCCGCCCCTCTTGCCGGAGATGTCCGAGTAGGGGGATTTTTTCAGTGGGAGAGTCGAGCTCGAAATCTCCGAAGATGCGGTCAGCGATCTCGGGCTTTGCAGTGTAAACCAGTATAATGTTCTGCTCCTTAATTGGGAGAACCGTGATGACTTGTGCGCATTCCGCGCCCAGGTAAGCAATGAACGCTCTGCCGTATCCGGTTTCATGAAACTTCTCGTGCAGAGACACCCGTGTTCGCGGCTTCACAACAACCACGAAGTCCTGCGGCGCTGGCTTGGGCATTGCAGTCGGTCTGCAGGTCACCCGCGGCCGAGATTTACCGTCCGAAACGCGCGAGGCGGGCGGTGGTGGCTTGCAGGGGCGAACGCCTGCAGTGGGAGCGTCCGAGGAGGCCGCATCCATGGCCGCAGCGTTCGTCGAGCCCTGCGTTCGTCGAGCAATCGCGGACAGAGCGCGGGGCTCTTCAAGGTTGAAAGCGGCTGCTCTCTATTGCCGCTGGGTTGTATGGTGGCCCAGTTCATGGAGCCTGGGTCATATCCTCGGTGTGTGGCTTGCTGAGACATCTTGTGGTGTAACGGTTGCACCGTTACACCACCGCCCGGCGCAACGGTTGCACCGTCGCGCCGGGCGGTGGCTCTGCCATTAGGCTTAGCCGACCCGCCGGCGTGGCCGACCGATGAAACACTCAAGAAAAGCTTTAAATGGGCCCACCTCGTTGGAAATCGTATCCAGGGATGCCGGATGACGTTCGGCGTCCGATGGTCGTAGCGTGGATGGGCTCAGATGAGATTATCCGCGGCTCCTGCCGCAAATCGGCGGAGCCGATACGCTGCACTTCCGAACAGCTCACGCTGGTAGCGCGGCTCCCCGCGCAAGGAAGCGCACTGCCATCAGGTCCGATTACCAACTCATCCAAACCCGTGGCGCATCGCGGGCGCCCACGACTCAAGCGTCTTCCGCCGCTAGGTGGTCATCAGACGACACCAAGGGCTACCACTCAACAATGTTACCAGTCAGGCACTGGCAAGAGCCGTCATGGTGGCGTGCCAGGACAGAACCACCGACAACAATTTTATTCTAAGGATCAAGTCAGGTTCCAACATTGCAGTGATATCCACCCCGAATCGGTATACGGCCAAGGTCATGCAAGCCATTAAATCCTTGAACGTCAACGGACGACAACACCCGGTCAATGCGTACGTTACGGCAGGAGAAGACACGACGCGGGGAGTAATCCACGGGATAGAAGCACACACCCCTTCTGACGTGCTGCGATCGAACCTTCGTATCCGAACGCAGGGACTGGAGTTGATCGACGCAAGAATGATGGGCGACTCACAAAGTGCTTTGCTCACGTTCTACGGCGGCCGAGTGCCAAGGTGTGTTTATTACTTTGGGAGGGAGAAACTCTGCGCACCCTACCGAAATTCAGTACAATTCTGCCGTATCTGTGGCACCGTGGGACACCGCACCGACGTATGTCCACAGCCCGACGAACAGGTGTGCCGCTGGTGCGGGGTGCGGGAGCCTGCCGATGGACACACGTCCACCCCCAAATGCGCCATTTGTGGGAGTGATCATCCAACGGGTGACCGCAGATGTCCCAAAAGACTTAAAGCCAGTCAGGCAGATATCAAGACCACGGCCAAAGAAACCAACGAAGACCGAGCTACGGTGGTTCGCCACCGAAGACGGGGACTCCGAGCTGCAGTTCCTTCCGGCGATGGATCGTGGCAGCCGCTCCAGAACCCGCTCGCCGTCGCGGAACCGATCTTGTTCCGGGCAGCCGGGCCAGAGAAAACGGTCGGCATCCCGACCCAAGGTGCCTCAGCAGCAACATCAGACAAAAAGAAGGAGGCCCCAAGGAGCAAGTCACCAGGGGTCCCACTGGCATGCAGCACCCCTCAAAATAATCAGGTGAGCTGGGCGCAAGTCGCATCTCTCACTGCCAATGCTAAGAATACACCTACACCAATCACACAAAACCTGGAGTACAAGAAAATAGTAGAAGAAAACAAAATACTTCGAAACAATTTAGCCTAGCTACGAGCCGAGTTTGAAGCTTTTAAGCGCATGGCAGACAACAGCACGTCACAGCAACCCATACAAATTGCGGACCACACTTCCAAATCACCACCGCAGACATCACTGCAACAAAGTACCGCCTCCAGCGCTCAATCGGTAACGCTGGAACAGTTAGCACAAAACTTCAACTAATGTTCGCAGAGCTACACAAACTCAAGCGAATGGTAGAGGATGTGCAAACAAAAGCCGCAGCCGTCCCCCGAAAGAGGTTCAGTCAAAGTCCGGGAGCTCCTACCAGGACACCGAAAGCTATAGAGCTCACTGATAGTCACAGTAATATCCATGCATAATATGGCAAACAACACAAAGACCGGACATATTGAAATCTGGCAATGGAATACCTGCACACTACGCACTAAATTGGCTAATTTCACGCACTTCATAGAATCGGCGCCAATCCCTCCCGACGTTATCTGTATTCAGGAAATAGGGAAACAAAATCCAAAACTCAAAGGATACGAGCTTTATGCTCACCCAGATTACCCTCAAGTAGCCACCTTTGCCAACAAGGATGTCGCGATTAGCGTAAATTATTTTTTTTTGGGAACCTATTCAGCACCAGATAATCACGATTTGGCCGCAAAAAAGGGGAAAACCTAAAACAATTATTGTCAACGTTTATAGTTCTCCCAGAGAAAAACAGGCAGATTTCGAAAACGTGGTGGCCACCGTGGGGCGACTCGCTCAAGGTGGGGATAAATTAATATTGTTAGGCGACTTTAACGCACAGCACTCAAACTGAGGCTACAGTAGAGACAGTCCCAAGGGCATTTTGTTAGCTGACGTTGTAGAGCACTACGGATTTTTCCAGCTAACTCAACCGAATCTCCCAACGCGAATCGGGAACAGCGTGTCCAAGGACACTTCCCCCGACCTCACGTTCACCAACAACGAAAGTGAGACGCGATGGACGAACCTAGGTGAAAACTTAGGAAGCGATCACTATATCTTAAGCATATCGGTTAATGCAGCCAGGATTCGAAGAGCTATTGGCAAGGCAAGGCTATCCGACTTTACTAAATTTCGTGAAAAACAGAAAACAATCGGCAGCATAACAGACGTAGGAGAATGGGCCGAGCGGATCCGAGTTATTCACTCTGAGGTCCCAAAAATAATTCAAACGACAACGGAGAAGACTCCAGCCCTGGATCGTCATCTCTGGGAAGCCCGGAGAGGCCACACAAAAAGATGGAAAAGGCAGAAGCTTAATCGCAAACTCAGGATACGGATAGCTCAGCTAGCGCAGAAAGCTAACGAATACGCACAAAAGTTAAGCGACAGCAATTGGCGTCAGTTCAGCGACTCGCTTCGGGGCACGTTGACTACAAAGAAAACATGGCGCATTCTTCGAAGTATGATTGACCCGGGAGGAACAAAACACTCGCGAATCGCACACTCAAGCTGCTTGAAAATGAGTTTGAAGGTCGGGAAGCTGACATGATAGACAAAGTTAAAAAGATATACCTAGGAACTGTTTCGACCGGGCAATCCACCAAACCCGTTTACGAAGGTCAGGACCAACCAGAACTGGACGCCCCCACAACCTTTGAAGAGGTTTATGCAGCGGCACACTCCTTCAGGAAAAACACGACCCCAGGGGTAGATCAGGTCACGAACGCAATGATTCGCAATCTAAGTGACGACACGCTAAAGAGCTTGACCAAATTCTTTAACGACACGGTCTGCACAGAGGACGGCGTCCTTCCAAGCGAATGGAAGGAAGCAAAAATTATTCTAATTCCTAAACCAGGTAAGCCTCGTAACATCAACAACCTTCGACCCATCTCCCTAACGTCGTGCGCGGGGAAACTCTTTGAAAAGGTTGTGCAGGTCCGGCTCTCGAATCACATTGAGCTAAACAGCATGTTCCCCTCCAACATGTTCTGTTTCCGGCCCCACATGTCGGCGCAGGACGTTTTTCTGCTACTAAAGCACGAGGTCCTGCACCCCAGCAGAGGGTCGGACGATAAATTTGTACTGGCATTGGACATCAAAAAGGCCTTCGAAAGCATCTCCCACCATACTAGTCTGGAGGGACTGGAAGCTGTGGACTGCGGAACGCGAATTTATAACTACGTGCGCTCGTTCCTCAGCGACCGCACGGCCACAATCGGATTAGGCTCCACGAGGTCCGACACCTTCAACTGTCGCGACAGAGGTACCCCTCAGGGAGCTATACTCTCTCCACTGCTATTTAATGTAGGGATGAGAAAGCTAGCCCTGGAGCTAGATAAACACCCGAATCTCGGCTGTGCGATATATGCCCATGAAATCACGTTCTGGGCTCACCAGGGGTCCTACGGGGACAAGCAAGAAACTCTTCAAAAGGCCATATACGCAGTCGTGGAATACGCGAGGGCGGCGGACATGGCATGCGCACCCGAAAAATCGGAATTCATTCGGGTGCGTGCGAAATACACAAGAAAGAAGGACTGGGTGCCATTCACTCTGACTCTCGACGGGGCGCCAATTCGTGAAGTGGAGACACTCAGAATATTGGGGATGTGGATACAGCAGAATGCAGGAACATCCCACACCCTTCAAAAACTAAAGGCGGTCACAGGAAACGTGGCCAGAATGATACGGAGAGTGGCAAGAAGCAGAGACGGCCTTACTGAGAGGGAGACCATCAGCCTGGTTCACGCATTCGTAATTACCCGAATCACATACGTCCTTCTGTATCAGGCCTTGACAAACCAAGAGAATATACAGGCAAACACAATAATGAGAAAAGCCTTCAAAGCCGCCCTTGGTCTTCCCGAATGTGCTAGCTGAGAGAGATTCGAGGGACTGGGCCTGCACAATACTTTCGACGAGTACGCAGTCGCGACGTTATATGCTCAGAACGAACGACTTTGTTCTTCAACTCAGGGCAGGGAAGTATTGGCGAGGTTAGGCTTTCCCCTGAGACCCCAGTATTGCGGAGAGGAAACGGCACAGATAAACCGGAACGTTCGATCGCACATCGCGGTGGCACCCATTCCCAAAAACATTCACCCCAAGTACCATCCCGGACGACGCAGAGCAAGGGTAAAGACTCTTCACAAACGTTTCGGCATGGGACCGGGGGTGTATTATACGGATGCAAGTCGAGCCAGCTCAGATACTTTCACCATAGTCTCTACATGCAACAACAACATAACAACGGCATCCTTCAAAACCGCCTCGGCATGCGTGGAAGAGGCTGCAGCCATCGCCTTGGCCATTCAGGACGCCGAGCGCCAAACCAAGTCGGCTGTCATATTATCCGACTCACAAGCGGCTTGCCGCCTGTTTGTACATGAGACGGCACCCAAATCAATAATCAAAATTTTAGGCACTCAACTAGAGGGGCACCACACTATCGTATAGTGTCCGGCACACGAGCGACTGGCAGGAAACTCGAGGGCAGACCGTATTGCTCGAGGATTAAACGTCCGAGCAACGGCATGGCCTAGCGACGACCTTCCACCGAATTCTCGTGACATCCTCCTACAGCAAAGGCAGGAGCGGAGACGTTTTGCACATCCTCACTCAGATTTAAACAGCCAACAGGAGAGGGACTCACGTCGTATTCAGACGAATACATACCCCAACCTGCACCACCTACACAGAATACACCCCACGAGGTTCACTGACGAGTGCCCGTGGTGCACAGACACAACCACACTAAACCTCATCACATGGGAGTGCCCCAGGAGGCCTCCGCACATAGACAGCCCCATATTACACCAACATCCACTAATGAGGAATAGGCAGAGGGGCTTGCGGACGAGGGTCGGGAGAGCCAGTTGGCTCTTCTGGACCAAGAACAGCGAGCCGCTCGTGCAAGTGGGGCCCTGGAATAGGGGCTCCAACCGTCGTGGCTTATTTTATTTATATGCAGTAAAGTTTTACTCTCTCTCTCTCTCCTTAATGATGCCCATAAGATTGTCGTTCATATCTTCAACACTAAGGTCCTCTTCCTGAGTTAAAGCCAAATACCTGTTCTGTAGCTTGATCTGGAATTCCCCCATTTTCCCTCTTACCGCTAACTCATTGATCGGCTTCTTATGTACCAGTTTCTTCCGTTCCCTCTTCAAGTCTAGGCTAATTCGAATTCTTACCATCCTATGGTCACTGCAGCGCACCTTGGCGAGCACGTCCACATCTTGTATGATGTCAGGGTTAGCGCAGAGTATGAGGTCTATTTCATTTCTAGTCCCGTGATTCGGGCTCCTCCACGTCCACTTGCGGCTATCCCACTTGCGGAAGAAGGCATTCATTATCCGCATATTATTCTGTTCTGCAAAGTCCACTAATAACTCTCCCCTGCTATTCCTAGAGCCTATGCCATATTCCCCCACTGACTTGTCTCCAGTCTGCTTCTTGCCTACCCTGGCATTGAAGTCGCCCATCAGTATAGTGTATTTTGTTTTGACTTTACCCATCGCCGATTCCACGTCTTCATAGAAGCTTTCGACTTCCTGGTCATCATGACTGGATGCAGGGGCGTAGACCTGTACGACCTTCAATGTTTACCTCTTATTAAGTTTCACAATAAGACCTGCCACCCTCTCATTATTGCTATAGAGTTCCTGTATGTTACCAGCTATATCCTTAGCAATCAGGAATCCGACTCCTAGTTCTCGTCTCTCCGCTAAGCCCCGGTAGCACAGGACATGCCCGCTTTTCATCACTGCATATGCTTCTTTCGTCCTCCTAACTTCACTGAGCCCTATTATATCCCATTTACTGCCCTCTAATTCCTCCAATAGCACTGCTAGACTCGCCTCACTAGATCACGTTCTAGCGTTAAACGTTGCCAGGTTCAGATTGCAATCGCGCCCTGTCCTGATCCAGGGATTCTTAGCACCCTCTGCTGCGTCACAGGGCTGACCGCCGCCCTGGTCAGTTGCTTCGCAGCTGCTGGGGACTGAGAGCCGGGGTTTCATTGTTGTATTCATATAGGAGGCTGTGGCCAAGTACTGCACCAGGGTGGCCAATCCTGCTCTGGTGAGGGAGTGCTTTACCGGTTTTGGTCACCGGGATCAGGCCGCACTCCAGGCTTGTTTATGCAATTTTATCAACACGCGGATTTTTTTTAATCCGGTGGAAAATTGCGCGACACCGGGATTAAAACCACGGTCCTCATGCACGCGAGGCGGATGCTCTACCTCTGCGCCACCGTTGCATTTAATATCACCTAAATTTTGCATCTGTCCTCGACAATTCCAGTGTATGGTAAAAGCCATAGCGGCGGAATTGAGAATCTTAATTTATGTGTATGTACTCAGCAATTTCAGGTGACTTGTGTTAAAGGTATTGCACTATTGGAAGGACTGTACCCGTTCAGGCTACCAGTCCCTTTCTTGGCGCAGTTACTAAGAGCGTATCTTTCATAGCGCGCTCCATAGAGCGCTCATCTTTTGGCGTCGTTGACGCCGGAGTTTTTGCGTCGACTCCCATAGCCTTCTCCGAGGCGCTGGATGATCGAGAACCAGGCGCTGAGATGCGCGTCTCAGGCCTTGGAGTTCGGTTTAGCCTAGGGCTCTGCGAAACCGGGGTCTGCAGGGTAGTCTTTGATGCTGATGGAGCAGCACTGGCTGCTGCCACCACGGGGGCGGATGGCGTTACTGCTGGGCCACTGACTGCGGTCCCTGTAGAGCCCTGGGACCACTGGGGCGATGGCCCCTGCTGCACCGCACTGGCATAGGTTGTTTTAGGTAAGTGTGATACCTTCTTTCTTGCTTCATAAAAGGAAAGCTTCTCTTTCATCGTAATTATCTCTTCTTTTTTCTTCCAGCGAGGGCAAGATCGCGAATACGCTGGATGATCTCCTTTGCAGCTTGTACTATGTGGAGGAGCGTTGCAGTTGTCCGACTGATGATCACTGGCACTAGACATTATTTAACATATACATCACACAACTCCTCCAAACATTAGACCATGACGGACCAGGCCTCTGTCCATCGACGACAACGACTAACAAGCAAGAAGAATACACCAAAATTTCATGTCTGGCATTCGCTGACGATATTGTGCTGCTAGCAGAATCAGCAGCTGACCTCCAACACCAGCTCCACATCTGCTCCCAAGCTGCAGGATATGACCAGCTAATGTTCAACGCTGACAAAACAGAGTGGATGGGAGTAAATACAAGCAACACTAGCGACGAATTCACCCTCCAAGGGAACCTCAAAAAAAAAAACATCGGAATACAAATACCTCAGCGTAACTCTCAGCGACCAACAGAATTTTCTGAACCCGCACCAAAAGGCATTAATAAAGAAATCTAATCGCCTCTAAGGCCGCATCTGGCACTTGGCCAGACATTCGTACAACCCATACACTGTTGGACGCACACTGTGGAAGGGAGTACCAGTACCAGCGACAACATACGCAGACGATGTGCTGGCCTACTCCAGTGAAACCGTAAAATGCCTGGAGCGTCACCAAACAGAACTAGGCCGCTGGCTGCTAGGGAGCAGCATAGCCACTGCAAACGCAGCAGTAAGCGGGGAGATGAGCTGGTTCTCGTACGAGGCAAGGGAGGTGAGGTCCAAATTACAATACGCCGGCAGACTCAAATTCATGGCAAACACAATTTACAGTCTCAGAATAATTATCTACACCTAAGATACAAAAACATCAAGACGGCTTGGATTCGGAAATACACGTCCCTAGACACGAAATACAGCCAAAATTCAAAACACCACGACACTAAGACAGAGCGAGAGTGGCGCAAGGTGGTCATCAAGGAAATCAATGATGCTGAAAAAAAAAACGATTCAGCGCACGAGACCAGACTACCGAGGAGATAGAGGTAGCGCCCTGCTGTTTCGAGCCCGCACTGGCGCTCTCCTCACAAACCAACGCCGCCACGAACTATTCGGCGTGGATATGACGTGTCGCTTGTGCGGTGCACCAGAAGAAACCCTGCTCCGCGTGCTGCAACAATGTGGGAGGCTTCCCGCATGTGCCCGATCGTGCCCCTGACCGAGAGCCTGGCTCTGGCTGATCTCACCGAGGAGCAGCGAACTGCACGCGCCGAGACTACGAAGGCCCGGCTAGAACAGTGGGAACGACTGGGCAGGCGAGCCGAAAATCTGGATGAAAACCCCAGACAAACATCGTCCAGCTAGAGCCACCCCATCACAGTAACAGTGAACTCTGACAGCGAGCGGCGGCCGACGCCGACCACCTCAGCTACGCGGCTGAGACGCGCTGACTTGGCATGGCTGGCGGATCGTCGTGGCTTTGGTAAAATCAGAGGCGACTGAAGCCTAGAGTACAACGAACCGGACCAACCAGACAGACTCAGACTGCGACTTTGATAAAACTGTGTTTTATGTTCGTTCTCTGCCTTCTTTCTGCGCCTTGCTTTCTTTCCTTTTCGTGATTTCAACTGCTCCTGTGGCGTTGGCAAACGCCTGGCCTGAGTCAAAAGGGATCAGGACCACTTACTTACTATCTACTCTACGTAAAAGAGCGCAGCTATATATACATGCAACTGTAGTGCGTATGCGCAGCTTTTGCTTTGTGCACGGCAGGGCTTGAGTACGTGCTCGCGCTCGTATGCTAGTCTGACCGTGCTGCGTAGTGCGGCTTTGTCTTTCACCAGTTCGACCGACAAACAATGGCCATGACTTCGACGGGGCGGCCGGGCGCGGGACCCAACGGCCGGGGCGCGAAGCGCCGCACACGAACTGCTGAAGTCGGGGACAAAGGATCAGTTCATTCCGACGAGGGGACAGGGCACGCTTACAGGCTTGGGCGCGGAGTGGCGCTAGCGGTCACAACCAATTACGAAACTGAAACAGGATATCGAAACACGATATAAGATCACCCCTTCCTTAAAATTGGCCAGTCGCTCTCCTCGCTCAAGAAAAGCACGAGCCATGAAAGACGCAGTAACGACTTACAGAATAACACAGAATTGTAAGCAGTTATCCAATGAATAGGGTTTGAAAATAGTATAACTTATGGACACATATCATTTACACATTATAGTTGGCGTTGGCCAAATAGAAAATAAATGCAGTGGAAATGCGACTCACTGCACGCCATGTGTTATCTAACTTCAAATGAGTTGAATATATATCACATGTAAGCACCGTAACAAAAGTGTTTCGTGGACATCTTTTTACATGAGAAAATTCAGGTACTTGCGCCCATCACAAGAATGTTTTTTCCAAGCAGATATTTTCCCAATGCCTTTAGAAAAAAGAAAGCATACATGTAAAGACATTGAAAATGAACACAACCTATAGTGCATATCACATTGCACAGAAATTTGCAAAAATACTCGTCTTGCAGGGTGGACGAAGGGTTGCATACTTGCAAATACATGCCATACATTTATATTTATTTTTTTATTTATTTATTTATTTATTTATTTATTTATATATACTGCGATCTGAAATCAGATCATAGCAGGGTGGGTATACATAGAAATACGCAAGGCATGTAAACACATACAAATTTTATCAGATATGCAGGCATTTTTCAAACATTGATGAAAAACACATAAAAATAAACAAGCAAATAACGCATACAAATTCATAACATTTGCAAGCATTTTTCAAACATTGATAAGGAATTCTGGGTAACAATATCAGAATTAAGATTATTGCAGTGTGTTATTTTCCCAGGAAAAAAAGAATACTTGAAACAGTTATTCCGTGCGTTCAAGGGGGTTATTCATGAAGTATGCCTTCGTCTCGTGTTATAACCTGATGAGTAAGTAGAGAACTTAGAAGTGTTAACCTTATAATGGCCGTTTACAAGTTGAAAGAACAACTTTAATCGGCAGATAAGGTTGCGCACAGTCACCGGGGGTAATCCACTGCGTCTTACGAGTTCACCAAGACACACGGCCGTATGACTTAAAAACAAACCTAACTACCTTATGCTGTACACGTTACAGTTTTTTTAATATTGCTTAAAGTGAATGGGTCCCAAATAATTACGGCATATTCCAACAACGGACGAATGTAGGAATTGTACGGCAATAAACGAACGCTAGGCGTAGGTTATTTCAGTGAGCGCCTCAAGAAAAACAGTTTACTCAAAGAATTTGCAATAACAGTATCTATGTGCTTCGCCCAGGAAAGCTTTGGTTATCCATAGGCCCAAATATTTGTACTCTGTTACCTCTAATAAAGATACGTTGTCAACACTATATGCAAATTGAAGAGTTTTTTTCTTATGTGTGATTCTCATAAAAACAGTTTCTTTTTTTCAGATTAGTAGACATTTGCCATTGTTCGCACCAAGCAATGACCTTTGCCAGGCCATTAGACGCATGATAATAAGAATTTACTCAATACAAGAAAGAAATAGCCAATGCAAACATCCATGTACCACCTTCGACAACACGGATAAGTTCATTCACCTGAGTCGAGTCATCTCTGGGCCGTCGTGGATTTAAGGATGTGCGTAGTTAACGTTTACTCTGCGAGAAAGCAAGGAATCCCCCCTGTGAGGATTCTGAAGGACCTAAGTAACTGGAAAAGACTTTTTGCATAAATAGACGAATTCGTATGACGGTCATTACCGTAGTGAACATGACGTTATGCGTACTGCAAGTTTACACTGTAAGAAATGTAAGGTACTAGAAAGGGCATATATCCCGTCTGTGAGGATACTGTAGAACCTGGTTAACATGAAAGAGTGTTTTTTTTTTTGCATAAAGAAAAGAATTGGTATAACGGTTATTTACCGTAGAGAAACTTAGAGATGTTCGCATTGCACGTTTGTGACCAGCCGTGGTTGCTCAGTGGCTATGGTGTTGGGCTGCTGAGCACGAGGTCGCGGGATCGAATCGCGGCCACGGCGGCCGCATTTCGATGGGGGCGAAATCCGAAAACACCCATGTGCTTAGATTTAGGTGCACGTTAACGAAGCCCAGGTAGTCAAAATTTCCGGAGTCCCCCACAACGGCGTGCCTCATAATCAGAAAGTGGTTTTGGCACGTAAAACCCCGTAATTTAATTGCACGTTTGTGCTGCAAAAAATCCCCCCCCCCCCCTTTGAAGGTTACTACGTGTATGCTATTTAGCTAACAAACGTTTAAGGAAAGTCATTTTGTCGCATAAGAGCAGAATTCCCATGTGAGGGTTGAAACCTCTGTAGAAAATAAACCAGGACAGTAAAGCTACTTGGACACATAACCCTTAAACCGTACCGGGGGTTTTCTGTGACGTGCAGACCTACGAAGAACTGATTCTGGCCAGGCAGGCAATGAACAGTGTTCAATGTTCTACGTGGCAGTGTTCTACTCGCGTAAGCGATAACTCGCTCAGTGCCGTCTTGCCGCTGAACAAGGACGGCGCCTAGACCCACGTTGCTGGCATCCACGTCAAAGTGGGCAAGAACAGGCGGAGTTTGTAGGCGGTGCTGCAACTCGTTAAATGCCGCCTCCTGGTCCTCGCCCCACACAAACGTGACATCTTCTCTGGTTAAGCAGGTGAGCGGTGAGGCGATGCGTGCAAAACCTGCAATAAATCGCCGGTAATATGCGCATAAGGCCAGGAAGCGTCTGATCGCCTTCTTGTTCGTAGGCCTCGAAAACTTTGCGACGGCTGCGATTTTCTCAGGATCAGGTCTGACACCTGTGTAACTTACAACGTGGCCCAAACACTGTAGTTATTCATAGCCAAAGTGGCACTTTTCAGGTTTTAAGGTAAGCCCAGCGGACCGTATGGCTTGAAGAACTGACCATAGCCGTCTGAGATGTTCATCAAATGTGGCAGAATAAACAATCACATCGTCTAGGTACACTAAGCAAGTCTTCCACTTAAGGTCTGAGAGAGCAGTATCCATTAGCCTTTGGAACGTGGCTGGGGCGGAGCACAAACCAAAAGGGAGAACTTTGAATTCATAGAGCCCATTAGACGTCACAAAAGCAGTCTTTTCGCGATCCCGCTCATCGACCTCTATTCGCCACTATCCACTTTTTAAGTCCATCGATGAGAAGTAACGTGCATACCGTAGCCTGTCGAGGGAATCGTTGACGCGTGGTAAGGAATACACATCTTTTTTCGTAACCCGATTGAGCTTGCGATAATCGATACAAAACCGCAGGCTACCATCCTTCTTCTTAACAGTACCACGGACGATGCCCAAGGGCTTTTTGACGGCTGGATGAAATCATCTAGCATTTTCTTGACTTGCTGCTGTATTGCTTCACGCTCTTTCTCAGCCACGCGTACGGATGCTGTCGGGTGGGTATTGCTGTTTCCTCCGTAATGGTGCGGTGCTTCGTCAGCGGCATTTGGCGCACTGGGGACGTTGTAGAGAAGCAGTCCTTTAAATGGTCAAGCAGTTTCCTGAGCCTTTGTTTCTGTTGCGACGCTAAACCTGGGTCAACGTCGACGACGGGTGCAGGCGGCATCGTATCGGTGGTCGATTCCTCTTTTACAGAAAAGCAGTGTTGGACATGGTCAATTTCGTCAAAGTATGCCACAGCGGTGCCTTTACTGATGTGCCGGCAATCATTAGTAAAATTTGTCAGTAGTAGCTCTGTGCGACCACCGATTACGCTCACGATACCGCAAACGATGGCAACACCTTGATGGAACAGAAGTGCAGTTAGTTGTTCGGCTATACCGTCCTTGTTAAACTGTTCTCCGCAACTGATGGAGACACGACTGCGGTATGCAGACGTCGCCGTCGGCGACACGTAACGATGTACGTTGGCGCTCTTCGTTGTTGCTGGTCTCTGTACTAGTTGACAAGGTTATCTCGCCGTCCCGTATGTTAACCACGGCGCCGTACTCCCGCAAGAAGTCCATTCCAAGGATGAGTGATCTGCAGCACCCTTTTAAAATCATAAAAGTGGCAACACAATCTGTATTTCATATCTGGAGCCGTGCTGTACATTTTCCTGTGGGTAGCATTATCTGGCCTCCGGCATTTCGAATATAAGGGCCCGTCCATTGCATTTGGCTTTCTTAATTAGGCCGGTCTGCCAACTGCTCACTCATTATCAAAAAGTCTGCGTCAATATCAACTAAAGCTCTCAGGCCGTGCCCATCAATCGTTAAGAGTAGCTGGGCACTCACAAATTCGTCGACCTTCCGTTTCTCCGGGTTGCTCTGCTCGTTTCTTTGTAATGTTGGGGGACTTTCGGCGGTTCAACGACTTGCAACCTTCCCCCCAGAGGTCGGTGATTTCAGTTTCCCCGACGTGGGCTTGTAGAGCGGCCTCTTACCACGTCGGCGAAACTGTGACGATTCGGCGAAGAATAACGTAACGGAGATGATGAGCGCGACCGAAGATTAGCTGAGCTGCCTTGTTCCCGAGTGACACTGTCGTCGAAGCGTGGATGTCTCTCTGGAAACTGTCGCGGAGTGGCAGGTGACAATTCCTGGATGCCACCCTGGCGATGGGGGCAAAAACGATAAACGTGCCCTGGTTCGCCACAGTGAAAACACAATGACCGGCGATCAGCAGTGCGCCATACGTCGGTCCTGCGAAGCTGGGGTCGCCGGAAATGCTCCCTCTGTATCCAGGCACCAATAGGTGGCCGTTGGTGGTACTGCTGCACTGGCACGGTAGAAATCGGGCGACGGACAGCGTCTGCGTAGCTGTATGCGCGTGGCTCGAAGCGCGACTCGGTACACGGTTCAGGGAGTGGCTCAGGAGATGCTAATGCTTGCCGAATTTCTTGGCGAACAACTTCAGCGACCAAAGCAACAGTAAACTCCTTCGGTGTCGCAATTTGTTTCGCACTCTCCTCGCGCACGATGTCTCTTATCAGTTGACGCAGCGAGGTCTCGTCTTTCACTGTCAGTACTGCGGCTCCTGCAAGCGCATCGTTAGTCAGGCGTTCGTATTGCCGGCAACGCTGCTGGGGCGCCCGCTCGATAGCTGTGTATTCCTTAATAAATTCCACCGTTGTAGGCGGCTTACACACGAGACCAGCAAACACATGTCCTTTGATGCCGCGCATGAGATGGCTCAGCTTCTTCGAATCAGGCGTGTTGGGATCCGCGAGGCGATACAAACGAGACATGTCCTCGGCAAACGTGGATACATTTTCGTTGGGCTTCTGAATGCGCAACTCGAGAAGGCGTTGTGCATTATCTCGGCGATCAGTGCTTCCGAAGGTATCAAGTAGCCGACGGCGAAATTCGTCCCACGTTGTCAAATGTGCCTCGCGGTTTTGGAACCACGTCCTTACGCTACCTTCAAGAGCGAAGTACACATTGGAAAGCTTCTGGTCCGGACGCCACTGATTGACCTTAGCTACGCGTTCGTACTGGTCCAGACAGTCTTCGGCGTCTTCATACGTGTCACCGTGGAAGCTTGTGGGGGCCAGATTGTTTTGAACAGTCGCCTGTGTCGGACTTGTAAGCGCCATTTCCCGAGTCGGTGAGGTCGCTGACAAAGTTCCTCGCAAGAGACCGGGCACCCTGGCGCGGTGCACAGGTCTCTCGACGCGTGGAGGATGTCTTGAAGGACGCAGGGCTACTCGCACTCCCTATCACTAGGCGATGATGCGATACCCAGCACGTAGAGCAGTGTCACGGCTCACTTGAGACGAGAGCGGAGAGCGGTATTTAATGGAGACAATTAGAACAAGCGTTCAGTTCAGGCTTCTTCTTCTCTAGCACCTCGCTTGCACACTCGAGGTCGTCGTCTTCGTCGTCAGCGCAGTTGGGCACAGATGGCGCCGCGGTAATATTTTACAATTGGTGCAGGTTGGTCAGACTAACTGCGATATTGGCTGATTTGCAATGAAAATAATAGTATTAGACAAGTGGACGCAAGCGACTTGTGTTCTGCTTGGTTATGCAAGCCACATGGGCCGCAGCAATATCCAAACAGGGTCCTCGTTTACGCATGCTGCTTGCGTCCTCTAATCTAAAGCTCTCTAATGTCAGTAGTGTAAAGAGAGGCTGTAGCCATAGGGCTTTGAACTTCAGAACTCCAATTTTGTTTCATCTATACCCATTACAACCTAAACATTAGGCTGTCGTGACAGCATCTGCCTACGTCATTGCCACATTTTGTGACGAAAGCAGTGCTCTCTCAGAGTTGCCTGTTCTAATATTACTCCAACAATTCTTCAAACAATTTTTTAACACGGAGCATGTCATGCCTCTCAAGTAAACTGTTCTGCACTGCACCACATGATGCCCGGCTAGAAAATTAACCACGCTATAGGCTATTAGCAGTATCTAAAAAAACAGCAAAGCCTTCTTAAGCTAACTTGACTTGCAGCTCCTAAAGTTGGTTATTGTTGCCTTAGAGTGCGGAACGAACAGCTTGAATAAACACGTGTCTGCATTGTCAGCAAACAAAAAGCGAGGAATTGTGTGAAAGATATATAATCAGTTGCCCTTCTCCATGCACCCTCTCTTTAATGCATTGTAAGCGTCATCGCGATCAAACATGCATATCTAACAGAGTGTTGGAATTTAAATGCCACGAAGCTTGTCTGAGTTGGTAAGGCTGCAGCAGTAGCAAACCACACGAGCACAGCATCATTGCCTGTAGCTGCTAGCTCTCTGGGTCATAGATGAAAGCAATTGGTGATGCTTGTCAAGGGGAAAGTGTTGCTGAGAGGATGAGATGTTTTGTAGAAGATAGCAGCTCCGTGCAGTGCTGCTACGAATCCTTGAACGTGAGGCAATGGCTAGTGGTCGGGGACGGTAGCATCAAACACTGGTAGGTCTCGGTCAAGCGCCAGTCACCTGGAGTCTTCTTGCATACCATGTGCAATGGACATGCTCAGGGGCTGGAAAATGGATGCACAATTTTAGTCCCAGCATGTGCTCAAACTCATGGCGGGCGATCTTGAGCAGGTCTGCAGCTAGGCAACGTGAGTGGGCACGTGCACAAGATCCAGTAGTGACAGGTGTATGCGCAGAGGAATACAAAAATATATAAATGCAATTAAGGCTTCCTACCTCTTGTGTCTCGGTAGCACATCCATTCTCGGTGATTAGCCAAGAATGACCCAGTTGCACATACTCTGTGCCAAAGTTGTCTACTATGCAATACAATAACCAGCTGCAGGTTGCAGGGGCGTAGCCAGGGGGGGAGGGGGGGGGGCTTATGGGGCTTCAGCCCCCCCCCCCGAAATTTTTTCGAGCTGTCCATGCACGGCCGACCAAAGCAACCTCCGGCGCAGGAAATCATTCTGGATTTTGTCTAGAATGACCTTTTGACGCTCGAAAATACATTTCACCGCGAACATTGCAAACTCTGGCTGGATTTCGCGGCAACGCCCATGCACCGGGAGTCCCATAATGCAAGGAACCCCATCCGAGCACCAAATTTCAAGGGCATTTTGATGGGGAGCGGGCTCGCCGGGGTATCTCACGGAGGCCGCGGAATCTACGGAGCGCATGGATGTCAACTCCGAAACTTTATGGGTATAAACGTTTCATAAACTTTTGATGCGAAGGGTGCACTGACATTTCCAAAGTTGTGCTTCAGATTTTCAATTGTGGAACTTTGTGGGTTTAATGCAGTTATGAACATTTGACGCCAAAGGTGCACTGACTTTCCTAAAGTCTTGCATCGGAACATACAACGAGACAAGCCTAATCAACACACTATCAGGCAAGATAAACAAATAAAGGCTCAATCAATCAAGTTGACAAAGCACGCAGCGAGGTCCCATGAAAAGAAGCGTTGTGGTGGTTCATTCGTGCCGTCGTGTCACATAAAAAAATATTAACTTTTTTTTTTTCACCTACGCCAAGGCATCCATGCCAACACACTAAAGCCAGCCAAGGCAGCTACGTTCCTATTTATTTTTCTACTTTGACTTTTACTCGCGAAGACACATTGAGCCTCCTCAATTTTTTTTTGTTCTCGCTACCCTACCTGCGGGCTGCGATAGGCAGCCAGAGTGCATGCGTTTTTCTCGTGTTGCCCCGATCATCACGCAGCGCACTTTGGTGCGCGTTCGTTTTTCTCTGGCCGAGTGAATTTGCGCCTGGCAGAGTTTTGGACATCTTGTGGCTAGCAGACGAGAAAAAAAAAAACAATGGTCGCTAGCCCCCATCACTGTGGGGACCCGACGGATTGCACCGCGTATGCTTGAGCGCAAACTCTCTCGGAAACTATTGTCTCGCTGTTGTAGGATAACGAGCAGTATGCGTGTGGTTCTCGGTGGACCAAGCGTCTCACGTTTCTTCGATATTCCTTCGGTAGCCACATTAGGTGCCCAAAGTAGGCATTCGATTGTGGCCAACATACTTTCCTTCGCGTTTTTTTTTTTTTTTTTTTTCATTTCGGTGCTACATTCCCACAAAAGAAACAAAAATACATTGTTGCGGCGCAGCGCATTGTGGCATGGTGAAAGTTCGATTTTGTTTCTTCTTCTTTTGCGGAAAGAAATGAGCCGCGGTAGGCTTCAGTTGCCGGATGCTATTATTATATTATTGCGATAGCAATTATATGGACACTCCAGGCGCATTTCTGCCGTCGCCCTCATGTTTCGTATAAAGTCCAAGGGCGAAAACATCGTGACTGCGCGCCGCATGCTGCATGTGCGAGTGATCGAAAGCGTGGGGGTGGGAGGGGGGTGGAATGGGTGGAATGGCTAAGTCTTGTGTGCGCAAAGGAGTAAAGCGGGGAGCTAGCGCGCCGCTTTCCGTCGCGCGCGATACATCAAGGAGAGTGGATGGAATGGGGGCGGGATCTAGGATTCTGTGAATTGGTGATTGTGCAACATGTTTATTTGCTTTGTTTGACGCATCATATACTGCGACTTTTTCTTAGATCGGTAGATTTATTGGAGACTTATGCGTATACTTAAATATCTTGTTGCCAGCTTTTGTGTA
This sequence comes from Dermacentor andersoni, assembly GCF_023375885.2. Classification (NCBI taxonomy): domain Eukaryota; kingdom Metazoa; phylum Arthropoda; class Arachnida; order Ixodida; family Ixodidae; genus Dermacentor; species Dermacentor andersoni. Next base: position 5,292,583 of record NC_092823.1, read on the forward strand.
TACATGCAGTGAACTTTGTTACTAGTGACACTTTCTTGCACTTTATCAAGCTGTATCTTCGCATCTGTATATGTCATTGTATCTTCGCATTTCTAATGTACGAGGGCGAGCGAAATGAAAGTTAACCTACCCACCACGCGCAATAATAGGTCGGTTCATTATCTGCGAGGCATGCGCGTAGCACACAGGCATCTCTCATTTACAAGTGACACGCAGGTGGGAGGATGAATGTTCTTTAATGCTCCCGTACACGGGGTTGAACATGGTTGCGTGACGTAATGGGTGCTCCAGAAGTTGAGCAGCGTGGTGCCGTGAGGTTTCTGACAGCTGAAGGTGTTTCCCAAAAAGAAATTTTGCGCCGTATGGCTGCCTTGTTCGTTGAACATTTCATTTCATTGGCCACTGTGAAGCGTTGGAGCAAACGGTTCAAAGAAGGACATGAATGTTGCAAAGACGATCCAAGGCTGGGCCAAAGCCATCGTGCAATCACCCCCAACAAAATTCCAAAGGTTGATGCTCTGATGAGACAAGAACGGAGGATAAGCATCGATGAACTGGCAGAGCGTGTGGACATCAGTCACGGTTCGGTTCCCGCCATAATTCATGAACATCTCGGTTATCGGCTCTTGTGTCCGCAAAGGATGTTGGGGCACCTGAAAAGACAGCTCAAGGGAACCAGATTCGTGTCGGACGATGACGTAAATAGGTCAGTTGCAGGCTTTTTGAAGCAGCAACCCAAGGAGCTTTATGAGACGAAAATCACGCGACTCGTTAGACAACGGGACAAATGTCTAAATGATCATGGAGGCTACTTTTAAATAAGGTACCCAGTTTGTCATATATTCGCATTGGCTGACTTTCATTTGACTCGCCCTCGTTTATTTTGCAGCACTTCTGCTCTCTATACCTGCTCTCTGTTGCGGCTATAATTTTGGTGCAATCACTCACGATACACGACCGGTGACAGCTGCTCCTGCGTAATACATTGGAACAAATGAGAGCGTCATTGAGGTTTTTCACTGGCCGTTGCATATGTACAAAAATCTAAACAAGGTTGTTGAATGACAGAGTTTCATTACAATATTTGTCCGCAGCTTCTTAATTTCGTGGCCTTTACATTTTTCATATCAGCGGCATGCACTGCCTAGCTGGTTTCGAACTGATATAGTTTTAAAGTTCTTGTGATATTTCCTTTACTTTTTAAATAGACAGAAAACATGGGAGCGTTGACATCAGGAATTCTGGGCACAATTTTTGGCACCATACGAGTATATTCTTTTATGAAAAAATACATTTTACTTGTTTTGACAGTGCGTAGCGTTCAAGAATTTGTTTGCAGCATTTTTGGCAATGACAATGCAGTTATTATTCATGTATTTGAAACCTCGACAAATTGTTTAAGAGGAAGCTTTAGCTCGGGCCTTACTCCGACGCGGCGTATTCAAGTACATGTAAAACGCAGAAACGCTTTTCTGAGATAACTCCTCGATCGCTTCTCTTGAAATTTGTTGCACTTGAAAGAGAAAGTTAAATTCTAGTGTCTGTTGGAAACGGAATTACTATTTAGGATCGGAATTTCGTTTAAATGTCTCCAAAATTTCGAAAGTTCGAAAAAGAATAGAAGCACGACGCTTAAAAGCTAATAGCTCTGCATCAAGATCAGATATCGCGGTTCTGTAAACGGCATCGATTATTATAGTCAAAGCGGACAAATTTGGTATGTCAATTTGTATATTACGTGAACTGGTTACGTTGTGTACAAGGGTTCTGCAAGAGCCGTATTTCCATGATACTAAATTTCTTGAAATTCATGTGTAACATATCAATTTTGTGCGCTGTAGATGCACTATTAGATGCAATTCACAGAATTGCGATATTATTTTTCATTGTTGAGTTACAGTGTTAAACTTGATAGTTTCGTTTTCTGAAAATTTGTGATTTTTTACCAATTTTTCATAAAGAATTGACAACTTAAATGAAAAAAATCGAACGAGAAGTCAGTAGAATTTAAGTTTTTTTTTAAAATGCAGCAAACCTTGTCAAATTTCGTGCAGTGGTTGCCGAGAAAAACGAATTCTCCTTTTACATGTATTTTGATAAGAGTACCCGAGCTAAAGCTTCTTCTTAAGGAGGAGGCCGAGCGGCAAAGTGAGCCCCCCCTGAACGAAATTTCTGGCTACGCCACTGGCAGGTTGTCTATTTGTGTACATACCCAGTGACCCAAGTTTTGACAACTATATACTGCAAGAGAACGACGACAAATACCTTGCCTTGGGGTAGCGGCAAAGAAAATGTCGTTTAAAAAACTGGTAACAATGAAAGAGGGTGATGTGCACGGAGCTGGTAGTGCAAGGTACTGTATAGCCAAAAACATATTCAAACAAATAAAAAACAACAGAGTTGTGATAACTTTTGTATACCTTGAAAACCCACATTACTCGCAATTTTTGTACAAACACTGCGTTCTCTTGTACGGAAAGCTTTTAAGGTAGCAGTGATCTTTAGCTATCCTGCCTTGTGTAAATCAACTCCATACTATTCCTGCAGATTTCTTAATAGTACCATGCTCATATGGCCTCTACTGCCATCGACCATGTTCCCCTCCCATTGACAGACATTGTGTTAAAATAAGAGTGCCGATTCTCTGCTCTCTCCATTTAATGACGTGCCCAACTCCAGTTCGGTTACTCTCAACCAGCATATTGGTACACTCATTTGCTGTCTAATAAGTAGTGTACAGTTCTGGTCTCATAATGTTAAACCTGCCATAGCCTAATCCACCACGCATTGCACGGTACTGTTCGTTTTAAAGTTTCTTTCTTGTGCACTAAGTTTCAGCCCTGCAGCTTAGTACTGGTAGAATGCACTGATTGCGTAGTTTCTTTTCTAGGATAACAATGGAGTTAACTAGGCCCTCCAATCTATTCTTATTTGGTAATATCCTCATGATCCAGGCCCGCTGTGACTACTCGGCCCAGGCACACATACTTCTGCAAAAGGTTGAAGAGGCTTGGCTAAAACACGTTGGTGGGCTAGTTGGTTAGAATCCATGATAGAGTGTATAAGCGTGACTGAACGAGAACGTAGAAAGTCTCTGTGTATCTCTTTCTTTCTACGCCCTAGTTCAGTCGCGCTTATACACGATATCATGGATTCATGATGCTGTTTACCAACCGAGGTGTCATGACAATGAAAAGGCCAATAGAGAAATATGGCACCAAACAGATAAATCTGGCCATCTGAAAAAGCGCATGGCTGCATGAGAGGTGCAAGCAGATGGTATTCCGAACATAAGAACGTCAGACGTGTCGGTCGGTACTGTGTCCAGTAACATCTAGTGGGCTCGGTGGCACCGCAAGGCGCACGATGCTAACTTTCGTGCTCTACTATGTACAGGCATTCCTGGGACCCGGTTTGCGCGGTGATGCCTCCTTTCCGGCTCCCTTCGGACACACTGCGTCTGTGACATCGACAGCATCGTATCAAGTTGGCCTGGCCCCTGTTGCAACCATATCGCTCTTGCGGTTTGATTCGGCAACGCCCAACGTGATCCATCTTGATAAATGTTTCGGCAATCCAGCGACTCCAGCGACCTCCGAGGAACTGCATAAATTGGGACAGCGCCTGCTACCACCCTTTAGTGGGCTCGGTGGCACCGCAAGGCGGACGATGCTAACTTTCGTGCTCTACTATGTACAGGCATTCCTGGGACCCGGTTTGCGCGGTGATGCCTCCTTTCCGGCTCCCTTCGGACACACTGCGTCTGTGACATCGACAGCATCGTATCAAGTTGGCCTGGCCACTGTTGCAACCATATCTCTTGCGGTTTGACTCGGCAACGCCCAACGTGATCCATCTTGATAAATGTTTCGGCAATCCAGCGACTCCAGCGACCTCCGAGGAACTGCATAAATTGGGACAGCGCCTGCAACCACCCTTTAGTGGGCTCGGTGGCACCGCAAGGCGCACGATGCTAACTTTCGTGCTCTACTATGTACAGGCATTCCTGGGACCCGGTTTGCGCGGTGATGCCTCCTTTCCGGCTCCCTTCGGACACACTGCATCTGTGACATCGACAGCATCGTATGAAGTTGGCCTGGCCCCTGTTGCAACCATATCGCTCTTGCGGTTTGACTCGGCAACGCCCAACGTGATCCATCTTGATAAATGTTTCGGCAATCCAGCGACTCCAGCGACCTCCGAGGAACTGCATAAATTGGGACAGCGCCTGCTACCACCCTTTAGTGGGCTCGGTGGCACCGCAAGGCGCACGATGCTAACTTTCGTGCTCTACTATGTACAGGCATTCCTGGGACCCGGTTTGCGCGGTGATGCCTCCTTTCCGGCTCCCTTCGGACACACTGCGTCTGTGACATCGACAGCATCGTATCAAGTTGGCCTGGCCCCTGTTGCAACCATATCGTTCTTGCGGTTTGACTCGGCAACGCCCAACGTGATCCATCTTGATAAATGTTTCGGCAATCCAGCGACCTCCGAGGAACTGCATTAATTGGGACAGCGCCTGCTACCACCCTTTAGTGGGCTCGGCGGCACCGCAAGGCGGACGATGATAACTTTCGTGCTCTACTATGTACAGGCATTCCTGGGACCCGGTTTGCGCGGTGATGCCTCCTTTCCGGCTCCCTTCGGACACACTGCGTCTGTGACATCGACAGCATCGTATCAAGTTGGCCTGGCCCCTGTTGCAACCATATCGCTCTTGCGGTTTGACTCGGCAACGCCCAACGTGATCCATCTTGATAAATGTTTCGGCAATCCAGTGACTCCAGCGACCTCCGAGGAACTGCATAAATTGGGACAGCGCCTGCTACCACCCTTTAGTGGGCTCGGCGGCACCGCAAGGCGGACGATGCTAACTTTCGTGCTCTACTATGTACAGGCATTCCTGGGACCCGGTTTGCGCGGTGATGCCTCCTTTCCGGCTCCCTTCGGACGCACTGCGTCTGTGACATCGACAGCATCGTATCAAGTTGGCCTGGCCCCTGTTGCAACCATATCGCTCTTGCGGTTTGACTCGGCAACGCCCAACGTGATCCATCTTGATAAATGTTTCGGCAATCCAGCGACCTCCGAGGAACTGCATAAATTGGGACAGCGCCTGCTACCACCCTTTAGTGGTCTCGGTGGCACCGCAAGGCGCACGATGCTAACTTTCGTGCTCTACTATGTACAGGCATTCCTGGGACCCGGTTTGCGCGGTGATGCCTCCTTTCCGGCTCCCTTCGGACACACTGCGTCTGTGACATCGACAGCATCGTATCAAGTTGGCCTGGCCCCTGTTGCAACCATATCGCTCTTGCGGTTTGACTCGGCAACGCCCAACGTGATCCATCTTGATAAATGTTTCGGCAATCCAGCGACTCCAGCGACCTCCGAGGAACTGCATAAATTGGGACAGCGCCTGCTACCACCCTTTAGTGGGCTCGGTGGCACCGCAAGGCGCACGATGCAACTTTCGTGCTCTACTATGTACAGCATTCCTGGGACCCGGTTTGCGCGGTGATGCCTCCTTTCCGGCTCCCTTCGGACACACTGCGTCTGTGACATCGACAGCATCGTATCAAGTTGGCCTGGCCCCTGTTGCAACCATATCCCTCTTGCGGTTTGACTCGCCAACGCCCAACGTGATCCATCTTGATAAATGTTTCGGCAATCCAGCGACTCCAGCGACCTCCGAGGAACTGCATAAATTGGGACAGCGCCTGCTACCACCCTTTAGTGGGCTCGGTGGCACCGCAAGGCGGACGATGCTAACTTTCGTGCTCTACTATGTACAGGCATTCCTGGGACCCGGTTTGCGCGGTGATGCCTCCTTTCCGGCTCCCTTCGGACACACTGCGTCTGTGACATCGACAGCATCGTATCAAGTTGGCCTGGCCACTGTTGCAACCATATCTCTTGCGGTTTGACTCGGCAACGCCCAACGTGATCCATCTTGATAAATGTTTCGGCAATCCAGCGACTCCAGCGACCTCCGAGGAACTGCATAAATTGGGACAGCGCCTGCAACCACCCTTTAGTGGGCTCGGTGGCACCGCAAGGCGCACGATGCTAACTTTCGTGCTCTACTATGTGCAGGCATTCCTGAGACCCGGTTTGCGCGGTGATGCCTCCTTTCCGGCTCCCTTCGGACACACTGCGTCTGTGACATCGACAGCATCGTATCAAGTTGGCCTGGCCCCTGTTGCAACCATATCGCTCTTGCGGTTTGACTCGGCAACGCCCAACGTGATCCATCTTGATAAATGTTTCGGCAATCCAGCGACTCCAGCGACCTCCGAGGAACTGCATAAATTGGGACAGCGCCTGCTACCACCCTTTAGTGGCTCGGTGGCACCGCAAGGCGCACGATGCTAACTTTCGTGCTCTACTATGTACAGGTTGGTGAAAAATATCGTCTTACGAAGTGTTTTAGAACCAGTTGTACATGCCTGGTGGTGTTGCCGAGCCCTGCCTGTTTGTGGTCATGTTGTATGAATGTGTCTCGCATGGTTCACTTATTCCTAATTATGTGTGGCAACATAGAGGAAAACCCAGGTCCTGATTCTGATGTAAAGGGTAATCTTGATCCTGATTCTGATGTTCTGCAACAGATTTTACGTACTGTCACAGAAATTAAGGCTTCCCAAACTGAACTTCAAATCGGTATGCAGGGCGTCCAAACACTGCTGTCTGTCATTGAGAACACGCTTGCAACACTCAAAGACTGCAAAGAAAAAGTTGAAAAGTGTGAAACAACTGTTAGTGTGGTTCAAAAGCAAGTCGCACATTTATACAGTAAAATGGACGACTTAGAGAACAGAAGCCGCCGGAACAATATTGTGATATATGGTATTCCAGGAAGTAGCGATGAAGGCCCCGCATCTTTGAAGAAATATGTCGAGAACGAAATCTTCAACAATTTGCTTGAAGTAAAAGTAAAGACTGTGGAGCGCGTCCATCGCGTTGGCAAAAGATTAGCTAATCGACATCGACCCGTCATATTGCGGTTTTTTGATTTTGCCGAAAAAATGACAGTTCTGCGCAACTGTTCAAAGCTCAAAGGCACAGACTTGTCGGTGTCGGAGGATTTTTCGTTTGCAGTTCGTGAAACGCGCAGGAAGTTATGGGAGTCCTCAAAACCAAACCGAGCATGCGGTGATAAAGTTGTGCTTCTTTTCGATAAGCTGAAAATAAATGACACGCTGTACGCATGGGATAAGCACGTGGAAAAAAGGATACCTCTTAAACATGCGCGTTCTGAGATGACTGGTCACGAGGGTAATAGTTCAAATGCATGATGCCAAGAAAGAACACCGTCGTTTTCTTTATTGTGTTTCAACGCTCGAAGCATAGTGAACAAAACAGATAAACTAGAGGAGATTTTATTGGCTTACGAACCTGACGTTTTAGTGATTACAGAGACGTGGCTTCATCCCTCTATCCACGACTCAGAAATAATTCCAGAAAACTATAGCCTAATTCGCAGAGATCGTGATAGCCGTGGAGGCGGAGTGGCCATCGCTATAAAGAATGGTCTAAAGTTCCAAGAGGAACAAGGTATACCTAACCACGAGAGTCTCTGGTGCACAGTCACATTTCAAACCACACCTCTACTAATAGGTGGAGTATACAGACAGCCTGGGGCACCTGAAACTCACCTTATGGAATTACACAACTACCTCCTCGAGAAAATGCATGCTCGGACGAAGCAAGTACTTCTTGGCGACTTCAACTTGGCAGGAATTGATTGGGATAACCTGACCGTCAGCAATAGGGAAGTAAACAGCTGCGAACGACTTTTTGATACCATGTTAAGTTTCTCTTTATCCCAACGCGTAACGCAAGCGACACGCATCCAAGGGCTTGTTTCTAATATTTTTGACCTTGCTTTGATTTCCTGCACAGTAGACACTGAAGTTAAGGTGGAAGATGGAATATCTGACCATAAATTGATTCTAATTCACTTTCCTAATCTTAGCCTGGCAAAAAGTAACACTGAAAATTCACATAAGGATTATTGCAGGGCAAACGATGAAAGCATTATTGATTACCTGGAAATGAACTTAGACGATTTTTACGCTGAACCTTCCGATGATGTCGAGAACTTATGGCTAAAATTTAAAGCGGCAATTTTTCACTGTGAAAAAACTTATATACCTACGAAACGTAAGAGGACAAGGCGAAGAAATCCTTGGATAACGCGAGAAATTATTCATATGAAACGGAGACTGAAAAGAATCCGGAAGCGTAAATGCGATCCAACAGTAGTAACTAAATATTACCACGGATTTAAAAGCTTGTTACGGCAAGCAAGAAATAACTTTTTTTCGCACACTTTAATAGATTTCATGAAAAAGCAACCGAAAAAATTTTGGCGTTACCTTGCTAAGCCGGACAGTCCAATCCGTAAGATGGAAATCAACAGCATCATTACTGAAAATACGCACACAATAGTTAACTCATTGAATTCTTTTTTCCAGTCCGTATTCACCCAAGCATGCCCAGTGCAAGTACCGCTTGTTCAACGTGACTCGGCTATGCCGGAAATCGAGATAACCGAACGAGGTATCTTGAACCTGCTTCTACAACTAGATGTTAAAAAATCCCCGGGCCCAGATAAAATCCCAAATGCGTTTCTTAAGCGTTATGCAGAACAACTTACCCCCTTTTTGCATAAAATATTTACGCTTTCACTGAAAAATGGTGCAGTTCCGACAGACTGGCTTCGCGCTAGAATAACCCCAATTCAATAAAGTGGTAACAAACTTTCTGTGGAAACGTATCGACCCATATCACTAACTACTTGTTGTTGCAAATCGATGGAGCATATCCTCAACAAAGCCATCATGGACTACCTAGAGTCTAAGAATATCCTGTACCCTAAACAGCACGGCTTCCGTAGAGGGCTGTCCACGGTAACGCAACTCGCTGAAATAACTCATGACTTCGCTGGCATAATTGATTCTAAACTTCAAGCTGACGCAATACTCATAGACTTTGCGAAAGCATTCGATCGCGTACCTCATTCTAAATTAATAGCCAAGCTTGAATCGATTGGCATTAATAGCAAAGTAATAGGATGGATTTCGGCTTACCTTACAAATCGTACCCAGTATGTAAGTTTAGACAGTGTAGATTCTGACTGCCTAAGCGTTTTGTCCGGTGTACCCCAAGGGTCTGTTTTAGCGCCAACATTATTTCTTATATACGTTAATGACATCTCTTCTTGTGCAGAACCAGGTGTAACATTGCGACTTTTCGCAGATGATTGTGTCATTTATACTGCAATTCGTAGTACTGACGACCAACTAAAGCTTAATTCTTCTTTACAAAACATTGCCCAATGGTGCAATACGTGGGGGATGGAAATAAATATCTCTAAAACAGCGTTCATCAGCCTAAGCAAGAAAAAACTACCTTTATCATTTACGTACAATCTTAAAGGCTTGAATATTACACAAGTCGACAAAGTCAAATACTTGGGTGTCACATTCTCGCAAGACTTAAAATGGGATAAGCACATCACCGATACATGCGCCGAGGCATTCAAGCAATTAGGGTTTCTACGCAGAAGACTGAGTAAAGCACCTCAGGCCGTAAAATTAACTGCCTATAAAACTCTGGTCCGACCTATTTTAGAATACGGAAGCATAGTGTGGGACCCTCATCAAAAGTACCTTCGCGATAAACTTGAAAGATTACAGAATAGGGCTCTTAGGTTTACCTAAGCAGTCATGGAGTCAAGCAGTCATATAGCAGTCATGGAGGCATTGCGGAATCAGGGTGTAGACGAGCCCTATGTAAAAATACTGAAAGATATCTATAGCGGCTCCACAGCCACCGTAGTCCTCCATAAAGAAAGCAATAAAATCCCAATAAAGAAAGGCGTCAGGCAGGGAGATACGATCTCTCCAATGCTATTCACAGCGTGTTTACAGGAGGTATTCAGAGACCTCGATTGGGAAGAATTGGGGATAAGAGTTAATGGAGAATACCTTAGTAACTTGCGATTCGCTGATGATATTGCCTTGCTTAGTAATTCAGGAGACCAACTGCAATGCATGCTCACTGACCTGGAGAGGCAAAGCCGAAGGGTGGGTCTAAAGATTAATCTTCAGAAAACTACAGTAATGTTTAACAGTCTCGAAAGAGAACAGCAGTTTACGATAGGTAGTGAGGCACTGGAAGTGGTAAGGGAATACATCTACTTAGGACAGGTAGTGACCGCGGATACGGTTCATGAGACTGAAATAATCAGAAGAATAAGAATGGGCTGGGGTGCGTTTGGCAGGCATTCTCAGATCATGAACAGCAGGTTGCCATTATCCCTCAAGAGAAAAGTATATAACAGGTGTGTCTTACCAGTACTCACGTGCGGGGCAGAAACCTGGAGGCTTACGAAAAGGGTTCTACTTAAATTGAGGACGACGCAACGAGCTATGGAAAGAAGGATGATAGGTGTAACGTTAAGGGATAAGAAAAGAGCAGATTGGGTGAGGGAACAAATGCGAGTTAATGATATCTTAGTTGAAATCAAGAAAAAGAAATGGGCATGGGCAGGACACGTAATGAGGAGGGAAGATAACCGATGGTCATTAAGAGTTACAGAATGGATTCCAAGTGAAGGGAAGCGTAGCAGAGGGCGGCAGAAAGTTAGGTGGGCGGATGAGATTAAGAAGTTTGGAGGGACAACATGGCCACAATTAGTACATGACCGGGGTAGTTGGAGAAGTATGGGAGAGGCCTTTGCCCTGCAGTGGGCGTAACCAGGCTGATGATGATGATGAGGTTTATCTATTCAAAGTATTCTTGGCACGACAGTGTAACGGACATGCGCAATCAAGCGCATTTGGCAACTCTTTCCAGCCGGCGTCATGTTGCATCTATGTAGTTCTTTTTTATCTCCTCTTTAACGGACACATCAAAATCGGAAAAGACGAGTATATTCATCCGCCTCGCCGCCGGTCTAGTAGGACAAACCACGATAAGTGCGTGCGGCCATTTAATACGCATTGCAATACGTTTAAGTTTTCCTACTTCCCTCGCCCTGTGAACGCTTGGAATGCGCTACCAAGCGAAGCTGTAAATAATCCAAATTTAGATCAGTTTTGTTCTCTAGTGGAGCAGCTAATGGACCCTGTATAACTACTTTTCCTGTTGTAAAACCCCAGAAAGTATCTTGTAGTGTGGTATTATTTTCGTGTGTACATTTTTCTCATGTATAGCATACGATACATAATGCTAGATTTTCTGTTTTCGTGTACGCGAAGCGTAACCATGTAGCTAATATAATATTGATGCATTTGTTGTTGAAAAGTGTTCTGATCTACCTCATGTTTTCCTGTTGTCGTTTTGAGAACTTGTATCTTATTACATGCCTATGATGGTGAAAGCCCACTCCCTGTATGCGTCTGCAGAAGACCTACAGTATTGATAAATAAAAAAATAAATAAATAAATACATAAATAAATAAATAAATCTACAGACGTTTTGATGTGCTGGTCTGGGTTTCGCCCACCTCCACAGTTGATGTCACCTGCTTGGCAAGGAGGCACTACTGTTGACAACAGGCACTAGCACTGGGCTTCCCATCCGGCTTTCATTAACAAGAAAAAGTCGACAGAATGAGCCTTACAACCGTCCCTTCGGTATTGCCGAATTGAGAGCTGCCTTGAGCGCATGCAAGAGCGCCGCACCAGGATGTGATAGAATCATGTACGAAATTCTGAAAAACTTACACAATGACACGCAAATTACACTACTTAAACTTTTCAACGCTATCTGGGACGCAGGGTACCTTCCGACCGCATGGAAAGAAGCCATTGTGGTCCCTGTTTTAAAACAAGGCAAAGATCCTTTCTCAGTGGCAAGCTACCGCCCGATAGCCCTCACAAGTTGCATGTGTAAGGCATTTGAAAAAATGATAAATCGGCGACTGATCCATTTCCTTGAACAGAACAAAATGCTTGATCCCTATCGGTGTGGCTTCCGAGAAGGGCGCTCCCCAACCGACCACCTTGTACGTATTGAAGGAAATATCCGGGATGCATTTATACGTAAACAGTTCTTCCTCTCGATATTTCTCGATATGGAAAAGGCGTATGACACGACGTGGCGATACGGGATCTTGCGAGACTTATCGGAAATGGGCATTCATGGTAATATGCTCAACGTAATAAAAAGCTACTTGTCCAATCGTACCTTCCGGGTGAAAGTCGGCAATGTGCTGTCACGTCCTTTTACACAAGAAACTGGTGTACCCCAGGGGGGCGTGCTCAGTTGCACACTCTTTATTGTTAAGATGACAACGCTTCGTGCTTCCTTACCACCGGCCATTTTGTATTCCGTATATGTGGACGACATTCAGATAGGTTTCAAATCCTGTAACCTCGCAGTGTGCGAGAGACAGGTACAGCATGGTTTGAACAAGGTGTCAGGGTGGGCAGAGAAAAATGGATTTAAAATCAATCCTCTTAAGAGTTCTTGTGTGCTGTTTACAAGGAAGAGAGGCCTGGTTCCGGATCCTTGCTTGGAAATGTGTGGACAACAGATACCTGTAAACAAAGAGCACATATTTCTAGGTGTTATACTTGACAATAGACTCACTTTCGTGCCACACATTAAACATCTTAAAGAAGAATGTCTGAAAACAATGAGCCTAATGAAACTTCTATCCCAGACTACGTGGGGTAGTGACAGGAAATGCTTCATAAATATCTATAAGAGTCTGATTCGGTCACGATTAGATTACGGTGCCGTGGTATACAACTCTGCCGCCCCAAGCGCGCTAAGGATGTTAGACCCTGTTCACCACCTAGGTATCCGCTTGGCCACGGGCGCTTTCAGAACAAGCCCAATTGCAAGCCTATATGCTGAATCGAATGAGTGGTCACTCCGCCTGCAGAGTTCGTAGATCAGCTTTACATATTTCCTCAAAGTACGTTCTAATCTTGAACATCCATGTTTTGGCATCGTTACCGATATGACGTGCGCTACACTTTTCAGCAATCGCCCCTCTATAAGACAGCCTTTCTCGCTGCGTGTGAAAGAGCTTAGCGATGAAATGCATGTCCCACTCCTCGAGCATCGCTTAATCCACCTAACCAAGCTCTTACCTCCTTGGGAGTGGCAGGTGATACAATGTGTTATAAAAGTTACAAAGCACGCTCCTGAGGCAGAAATCCGGATGCATTTCCTAGAACTACAGTACAAGCACTCCTGCGCAGAGTTCTACACAGACGCTTCGAAATCAAATGCCGCGTTATCCTATGCAGCCGTCGGCCCATCGTTTTCGGAATCCGATGTACTGCATCCGGAAACAAGTATCTTTACGGCCGAGGCCTATGCATTACTCTCTGTTGTGAAGCATATAAGAAAATCAAAACTTCCAAAAGCAGCGATCTATACTGGCTCTCTAAGCGTCGTGAAAGCCTTAATGTCACTCAGCAAACATAAAAATCCCGTGTTTGATGAACTATATTCGGTCTTGTGCAAAGCGTACTCATCTAACCAGAATATCATAATATGCTGGGTCCCTGGCCATAGGGGAATCGAAGGTAACGTTCTGGCGGACGAGATGGCCACGTCAATCACATTGCAAGCTGTTAACCCTACCGCTGCGGTGCCTGTCACAGATCTGAGGCGTTTCTTGCGAAGGAGATTGCGAGACCACTGGCAACGCATGTGGGACGCGGAAACGGATAATAAGCTCCATCTGATAAAACCACAGTTAGGATTATGGCCCTCAACTACAAAATCGCGCCGAACAGATGTCCTATTCTGTCGTCTCAGAATAGGACACACGTTTGGCGCCCATAATTTTCGACTCACCGGAAGTGAGCCTCCAACCTGTGGTAGATGCGGGGAGAGGCTGACCGTACTCCACGTCCTCCTGGAGTGTCGGGAAGCCGAATCTGAGAGAAAGAGACATTTTTCATTAGCATACTGACAGCACATTCCTCTTCATCCTGCAATGCTTCTTGGTCGAGAACCGCTTTTTAATACAGACACAGTGCTAGGTTTTCTTAGAGATGTCGTCTTACATGTTATTAGTCCCATGAATTCGTAGCGCCTCCTCTCTCGAGAGGATGCCACTGCGATAATTGTTTTGCGTAGCACATGCCTCCAGGCCCTTGTGTTTCAAGGGCTCTAAGGAGGCAGTAGTGCTCTGGCATTTCTCATAATCTGATATATTTTACCTATCGTATCATTCTTTTTATATGTATCTAAATTTTCATAGTACAAGTCATACGTCATCGCCATAATTTTATCATACAGATTTTACGTACTTTAGAGCGTATATTTTAAGGCCTGTTTACAGCCACCTCACACCAACTTCATAGTAATCATAATTACACTGCAGACTCATTAGCACAGACATGGCGCTCTTTGGCCATTCCTGGCCCTTGCGCCACAAAACACCACACATCATCATCATCATCCCATCCAGCTTTGTCTACAGCCGACGGATAAGCAGCAGGAGTTCACGAGACAGGTCAGCGAGCATGGCATGTTAAACATCGCAGACTCTACCGGGTGATTATGGTCAATTCACTTTGACAGTACTCGTACGCCAGCCATATTCACTGCTGCATGCTCTGTTCCTGCTATCAATTTTGAAGATTCGTATAATAGTGCTGCAGCCTTAAGCATTTATAACACAATGTAAAAATAATTACTCTTGTGTTTCCTCTATATTCATTTTACTGTCTCTCTCACGGCCACTCGATGAAAGCATACATCAGCGTGCCTTCTGTGTCGCGCAGGGGCAAGGGTGTGAAGCAGAAGGTGGCAGTTGCTGCCACCAGTTTGCTGGGGATGCCACTGTTAGGTCTGTGGGTAGGCGCTGACCAGCATGGTGGAATGGATTCCTTGAGTGTGTTCAATTAAGTTTGTGTCATGCTTGCGCTTGGTTCTTATCATCATTCTAGTAAAAAAAAAGTGTTGAGGCTTTCATAGGAATGGCTGAATAAACGTACACTCGCCAACTGAAAAAATTGAAAACACAGATTGACGTTTCGGCGCCCAATACGGGTGCCTTGTTCACAATGAACGAAAGCATGGTGGTCTTTATTATATACGCGTGGGAAGACGTAATGCGCTTGCGTACAACACAGGGAGGGGTCCCCGTGTCCGGTTTATCGTCTTAGTAGTAGATTGTATGCAGAATGATTCAAGGAGCAAACGGGATGTTAATTTTTTCTCTCTTTCGGTGATAGAAGCCGAATTCCAGTTAATATTGTGTCCAGTCTTTTCGTGATGCTCTGCCAGGGCGCTGGAGACCGTGTATCCTTTGGCTACATCATTGCGATGCTGCTGTAGCCTTCATTTAATGTTCCCCGTCTAGCCTACGTATCTCAATTTTTTCAGTTGGCGAGTGTACGTTTATTCAGCCATGCCCTTTCCTCGCCAGACGAGTTTTCGTCAAACCCTAGACTTTCATAGGAATGTGTTATATGATGGTGCTATGCCATGCAGCTGCTGTGTGGCACAATTACATCAAAAGGGTCATTAGTCTAGTACCACCACTTCCATGTGACTTAATTAGAAGAGAACAGCGCAGTAACGTTAAAAAATATTTTCTCAGCATGGTACATGTGCCAAAATGTGCAGATAATTACTGCGTGAAAAGACTTTCACATGTTAGCCTCACTATACCGATAAAGATTACCAAAGACAACGAAGCTGATGATAGTGCTTTCAGCTTCTCTTATGTCTTTACAACCTACCACAGTACTTGCGAAAAGAAATAACAAACAAGAGTATGCAACGTAAAGAAGCTACTGTCATCATTTTATGTTGTAAGGAAAAGTAAATCACGTTAATGCAGAGGACTAGGAAAGCCTCTGAAAGTAAACGCACCGCATTTGCGTGATGGCGGCGAGCCGCAGAACATTGTTGTGTCCTCTGAAAGCATTCAATATAACGCTCAACGTAATGGAAGAGTTAAATAAGATGAAAACGGAGCATTGGTCCTGCACAATGCTGAGATAGGTGCAAAGAATGAAGTCATATCCATTTTTAATTCTCACTTGAGCCTTTCCAAGTCCACTAGTCCCCAAGACTGCTCTACACTTCTGTTATGTCTTGTTCTATATCCGTTGGGCAGAAAATTCGTGCAGTGACAAAATTGATCGTGTAGCGAGATGTGCCCATCAGAATCAGACTTTATTATCCCAAGATTTGGGACGAACCCCATACAAAAAGCTACCCTAGGTAACTTAGTCGACTGAGTCTGGGTCCTTTGGGCACATAGCATATACGTATAGTGAAAGTAGTACAATCCACTACCGTCAACCGCGGGTTCCACTTCTCCCTTCCCCTGTCTGCTAGTAACGTCCGTAGGTGACCGAGGCGTCAGGAGCCGTAAACTCGGGAAAGTCACCGTTCGAGGATGCCTTCGCAGCGTGCACCCACGCCCACCATCGCCCGCGTTTTATCGCACTACCTTAAGCACTACCTTCTCTCAAAGCACACGCTCATCAAACCGTCAAGCTCGGCGGCGGTGCCGCCTGCTATCGAGGAGGCGCCTATTATGTTTTGAGCACAGACCTCATCTGCCGAAGGTCCGAGCACCCACAGACATGCCTACAATCATCAGCGTATGAAACACGATACTGCGAGCGCTGTTTCTCCGCAGCACATATTATCACGCTGCAAAACATACTACATAGAGTAACTCAAAGCACACGAGTTGCTCGTAATTCTGGACGCCTCCTATGCGGCCACTATGCTTCAGTGATTCCCGGTACAAGATTTGCGTACAGTCGTCAGCGGATGAAAGACGATACGGCGAGCGCTGTTTCTCCGCGGCACATATTCTGACGCGGCGAAACATACGACGGCGAGTAGCTGAAAGCGCACGAGTTGCACATCAATGTGAACCCCTCTTACCTTAATAGCGCACGTATGTATCAGCGATTTTCGGTACACTAAGATTGAGCAAAGAATCTATTTCAGAGCTCACGGTCGCGTTGTCGCATTTCATTCTTTGACGACTGCACACACAAGGAAGAACTCGCGTACCCAGCACAACAAGCTAATCGCCGCGCCAGGAACATGCCGGGTGCCGCTTCCTAGCCAGATATTTACATCACGTGGTTTATAATCGAGCGCATACAGCGCCGCCTTCTGTCTCGTATTTTAATTGGCTGCGATAAATCGGACGTTACTTTTTCCAGGTAGCAAGTGTATATCTGCATTTCATGCGTCGCTCGCTCTTTTATTCGCCGAGTGCGGACACGTGGCTCAAGTCATGCAATGCGGAGAAGCCGTCACTAAGGCACTGCTATAGAGGCTCACACAGATAAACAAATATGGTGATAACAGCGTGCCGTGCAATGCATCGCCACACCTTGGCAGCTTTTGTATGGGGACGAGTGCACACACCAGTGCTTCTGGAGTTGGTACCATCTTTTCTATGCAATATTTGATAAAGGCCTTTTCTTTGTCATTCAGGTTTGCTGACTGCCACGTACGTGTTTTGTTAGGTGGCCTTACTGTACTGTCTACAGCAAGGTGTTATAAGAAAAGCTACGTCTGGCACATACAAAATTATTCTGTTCATTGTAAAGCAGCAGCCTACCATTGATCAAATATTAAAATGTGTTTATTTTGTAATCAGGTAATCCTCAAGTGTCCCAGATAAAGCGGGTTGAACATGCAGCTGTTGCTGATGTTGCATTGGTTCTAGCTCTTGCAAGCATGGGCCATGCTTTCATTCATAGTTATGGTTCAAATAAAATAAGGCAGACCTTTATGCAAGTATGCTCCTGCCAGGAGTGTAATAATGGAGTAACTTTAATCTTGGACTTATTGTGCACACTATCTTGTTTTTCCTTTGCTTTGCGCGCTTTCAATGCAGTGTGACAAGATGCCTAGAACTGACCGGAAAACGATGACTTGCGTGTGATGTGTGCATGGAATATCGAATGAATTTTTCCAATCAATTAGACTTCAGAGAGCACCATGGCAAGGCCAATGGAAATCAGCGGCATAGCTTCTGGTGCAAGAGGGGTGAGAGTGGCGCACGGTGTCTCAACTAACAGCAAAAAACAGACCCGCAAATGAAGCTCGCCGAGCGTAAAGATAACATTGTTATGCATGGCATTCAAGCCATCTGATCTACAAGCAACCCAGCTGCATTAGACAAAGGCATATGGGCGTCAGCAATACCTACAACATCGACAAAGGCTAGAAGAAAGCGTGTTCTCTATACTGCCCAGAGGCAGGCAGGCAATGTCAAAGATATTTTCTGACAGCATCTACGAGATGATTGCAGCCCATACTGACTTGCTGAAACTTCCAGCATTGTTACCATAACCAATTACAACTGGCAACACGCTATTTGCATCCGCCAACTCACAAAAATTTGATTGTATTTGATTTGTATGGTTCTTTTGAAATCAAAGTACCAGCAGCCCAGTAAAGGCATGTCTCGAGGTAATATGCAAGTAGAAGAAGCCGCATCGCTAGTGGAAGCACTGAGCTCGCAAACAGCCACGATACTAGAAAGCTACAGTATAGTGTACGCAATTACAGCGTACGTTTAATACAGCTTTAGCTGGCCTGCGAGATCATCCAATCTCAGAGGCCATATGCCGCCTTCGGGGCTATCTCCCGACTTCACCTGTCGCCGACATCTGGAAGGTTTCTGCCGTTAGGCTTCAACTCGTTCGAAACGAGAAGCGATCTCGAAAACTTCACAAGGTTATCCATAATACTCTGTCGTCTAACCGGCCTGAGACTAAGCAAAAGCCGTGTACACAGTCAGTTGCTACGAACGAAATTAATTTTACGAAAGCGACGCCAAATTCAATTCGAAGCGGGCAGCCGGGACCGCCGCCATGTTTTACGTGAACTACGTATACCACGCAAAAACGTTAACTACAGAGTTTTCGGAATCGAATTGGAATCAGCGGTGTCTAATGAATCTTTCTTCATAACACGCACTAGCTAAGAGAAAGCGATAACAGTGGTCACTTCTCGTAGCTTGTGAACTTCACGCGTTACCACAAATTTAAAATTAAATTATGGGGTTTTACGTGCCAAAACCACTTTCTGATTATGAGGCACGCCGTAGTGGAGGACTCCGGAAATTTCGACCACCTGGGGTTCTTTAACGTGCACCTAAATCTAAGTACACGGGTGTTTTCGCATTTCGCTCCCATCGAAATGCGGCCGCCATGGCCGGGATTCGATCCCGCGACCTCGTGCTCAGCAGCCCAACACCATAGCCACTGAGCAACCACGGCGGGTGCGTTACCACAAATCGAGCCCAGTTTCGTACTAGGTCAGAGCCGTCGCTTCGATGGGTGCCGCCATGTTTGTTGACGGAAAGGTTTTGGCGCAGCTTTTGGGGCTCCCGCTAAACCAGTGAAATAGCGTGCCCGACGCGAAACCCAAACGCATTTCGTGTCTTGCGCATGCGCAGTGGCTTTAATGCTATTACGTTTGGGGCCCCTGTTTTAAAACTCCCTAATTTAGCGTGTGTATGCCATACGCTATGGGTCGTTCAACGTTCTGGGCATGTGCAGTGACAACCCGCTATTTTATAGCGTGCACTAAACTAAAACTGTCTACTACCAGTCAAATACCAAAGGCACTGCCTTTGGTGCTTTGCCAGCCGAATGGCGCTGCTCACTTCACCGACGCCTCCTGTTGTGCAGCACTGCGGCTGGCTGACACCTGTGTCACACTACGAACCCAGAATGTTGCCGTGCTTCAGATTCCAGGGAACTGGCTAGAAACAAGAAATATGCGCCCACCTGTTTGCACAAAGTGAGGCACAGAACACGAACCTGAAGACTGCCCCACCATGGCTTCTCCTACGTTCTCACACGGACACGAAATACCCAGAAGAGGCTTGTCAGAAAAAAGAACTGAAGAAGAACACGGAGCAGCGGCCGCGTAGCCAATCAATGCACAATCGTATTTCAGCTTCCGCAAATGCTAATACACCGAACAAGAATCAAGTGACTATGCTGCACGATACAGACAGAACAAGGTGCCCACACAAGCAGAAGACTTCTGTGACCTTCGAAAAGAATGAAGAGCTATACACAAGCACTGTCTGGATAATGAAAATGGAAACCTGGCCACCGCAGTACATTGAGACATCACAGTGAAATGATGGGTCAAGCGCGTCGGCTTTTATACATTAGTCGTTGAACGTTCCAGAGTAATCGCTGGGACCCGCGTTTCTTCCACAAAGTTCTACACTATTCGCGTCGCGCATATGTGCAATCAGATTATACAAGGTTCAGTGACAGACAGCGAATGGAACCATCGATAACACCCCAGAAAATTCCCATACATGCAGGCGCGTCCTGCGCTATGCGATAACTTTTGTTGAGAGGTGACAAGCGGTCACCCGGAAAAGATAAACAAGCACACGTGTCAATATTCACAAAATCATGGTTTCAGGCTGGCAGCATTTGCGTGACGCACTTGAGTATGCAGAATGAGAAAGTTTAGAAGAATCGCTAGCAACATGCTTTCATTGCACAGTGCAATGAGCGACATGCGAACTAGAGCTTACTGAGGCAACATCCAGCCCTGACAAGCACCTGCTGCAACTTTGGGGTGAGCAAGCCAAGCTGCTTACCGCATACTTAAATTGTAGCTGGAAGCAACAAACCGTGATCAATGTTCTGCACAAGACTGAGCAGGCAAGTTGTCATGCTAAGCAACTTGCCAAAGACTAGATGATGGACTGCTGCGCATCATTTGAACGCATAGGTCTCAGTAAGCCGTAGCACACATTCTTGGCTATAACAGCATGAACCAAATACTATAATAGTTTTGAAGACATGCTGCTCGATCTTAAGTGCGCATCTGAGAAATTTGTGCAACAAGCTGCATTTGCTTTCCTCAACCGCTTCACAGCGACCGACCGTCACCAGACTTATACGCACTTTAATTACCACTTTTCGGGGAAAGAATTAAATGCCTCTTGATGGCAGAACCTGTCGTTGCTCTCGAGCGTGTCAACACTTAAAGCGCACCTGACAAAGATGGAGTCATGCAGATTTTGAGGAATCTTGCCAAAACGAGAAAGCAAGCACTGCTGCTTGTAATCAATGGGATCTGGAATATTGGAATTCCCTACAGAGTGGAAACACTCGGTCATGATACCATTACTAAAACCAGGCATGAAACATGACACCATAGCCAACCTTCGATCAATCTCACTGACATTCACAGCACGTAAATTGACTGAAGGAATGTGCCTCGCGACGCTGAACTATCACCTGGAAAAGACAAGACTATTTCCACCTGTGCCAGATTGACTTCCGGCCTAAGGTTGACATGTGCAACAACAGCGTCTTTCTGCATCAAAGCATCGCCAATACCAGCCGCTTCAGAGGAAAGATATCTGGGTTCTTAGTCCCAGTCGAGCTAACAGAGATGTTAAGCACAATCTGCAACGAGGCAGTACTGATGGCCTTTCGTGAAGCCTGCCCACGTAGTAGGGTTGACAGTGTTGTGAAAGCCTCTTATGCAACCGAACGTTTGAAATATGAATCGACAGTAAACGGCCAATGATTTTCACCAACTGCACAGGTGGAAATGCAGGTAGAACACGAACCAGCACACTTGATTGCAAGAGTGGTTCGCTGCTGAGGTAAGAAGGTGACTTAACAGTTGGCGATAATGTATACCAAATGCAAGTATGTGCTGTATGTGTATATGCTGTTAGGCTGAAACGAATGGATTTTCTCCAAAACAATATCAAAAGCTCATTTTTTTTCAGGAAGCCACTCATGTGCTTTAGGTAAGGGCATACAGGGTTATATAAAGCTGCATAGGCAAAATTATACAACTAGATGCAACTGTTAAGCGGTAACATTTTTTCCAGGGTAAATTCTTGCTCGTTGAACTCATTTGAGATCACCAACTGTAGCACCAAAGTAGTGGAGAACTAGCAGAACAAAGGCATGTAGTATGGTATGGTATGAACAACTTTATTTAGGTACTCAGGGATCAGTCTGGGCCTGATGCGGGGCGTTCCCACGTCGGGACAGAGGGGCGGAGCCCCTCTGCCGTCACACGGGCCCTCTGGACAGCCTGAGTTGCCCCGCCAGCACTTCACTGTGCAGCATCCGCTGCCACCATTTTTCACCTCGAGAACCATCCCCGGCCAACGTCAAGCAGCGCCAAAGCATGTGCTCTAAATCGAGTCAACCCCCACAGTTACTACAATAGACTGAAACCCCGCAGTCCGGATTCATTTTATTCATGACGGCCGAGTTAGGGTACGTTCGTGTCTGCAGAAGCCTTAATGTAACCGCCTGTGGCCTATTTAATTTAGAATGCGGCAGGGGGAATGCCGTGCGCCCTAGGTAATAGTGCTTGGTGTTCTCGTTGTATGTTAACAGTTGGTCCCTGAACTCAGGAGCGGGAGATCCAGCCCCTTCAGGGAGTACACGGCACACTAATCCTCGTGCCTCCCTGTGTATTTGTGCCTGCCTCAATTCTTGTGCATGTGCCACTCTTCTTTTTTACAGCAGTAGCTGTTATGGGCTTAATCCCCCAGTTGTTCTCATGCCTACTGGTGTTGTCATCGGAATTCCCAAATTTCTTGCTAGAATTTTGCAAATAAAGAAAATTATCATTCTGCCGTGAGGATTCAAACTTACGACTAAAAGATTGGCACTCCACAATTCTACATTTCAGCCACTCTGCTGAAGCTACAGCCTTGGTGAATACTGATCCTGGAGAACACGATCTAGCCAACAGGTGCCATGATTGGCTAACACCTGCTCTCAATATCTGCGTACTGCATATAGAGCTCGCGTCCACGCCTTCAGGTTCTGACACGTCACCTACGCACTTGTAAAGGCAGTTCTACGTTAAATCTTCTTACACGTATAAACAATTT
This sequence comes from Dermacentor andersoni, assembly GCF_023375885.2. Classification (NCBI taxonomy): domain Eukaryota; kingdom Metazoa; phylum Arthropoda; class Arachnida; order Ixodida; family Ixodidae; genus Dermacentor; species Dermacentor andersoni. The sequence continues at coordinate 5,315,468 of NC_092823.1, forward strand.
GATCGGTTGCATCAGCTTCATTAATCTTCTACTAGCGCTTGGCTTCTCATGTTTACTGGATGGGGCTGTTGGTGTCTTCTTTTCCTCAAGCACAGTTTGAGACCTAGCAACGGGTAGCCCAAATATGATTTGAGAAAATCAAAACGAAATCAGCACTAAGAAGCTACAGGGTTTATTTATTTATTTCATAAATACTGCGAGCCTTCAGAGAAGGCCGTAGGCAGGAGTGGACAGTACATATGAAGAAATGACCCAAAATAAGAAGACAAGAACACATTACACAAGGCTCGCACTACGCACTGAAAAGCAGCGAAAGACCGACAGTTTGCACATCGCTTGCATACAAACCCGTGCTACAGACATAAAATTGTACAATGATATACTGACAGAGTGCTTGACAAGAAAAAACTAAATCATAACACGGACCATTCAAGCTGCGCATGCGCGTCGCTCGATATTACAAACTGCTGTAATTCATCACTTATCGAAGCATCTTGCGGGAGAACCATAGCATATGTCGCGAGATGACAAGTGTTGCTGAAAATCGAAGGCTGATGAAATTATAAAGAACTTAAGAATGACTGTATGGTGGGTTTCTCGACAATGTGTGCACTGAGCCGGTTCCATTCTCGAATAGTTCGAGGAAAAAATGAATTACTGAAGCAATCGGTTCTGCAGGCGAATTCTTTAACTTTTTCTGAGTGATTTCCTCGTGTGGAGTCACGAGTCACCTGTTGAATGTACAATTCCTTATTGATACGCGGATGATCATGATATATTAAATACATATATTTCAACCTATCACGATTACGTTTTAATTGAAGTGTTTCTAAATTAGCTTTTTCTAGCAGCTGAGTCGGAGATGTGTGCCAGCTGTATGAATTAAAGACGAATCTTATTGATTTTCTTTGGACACTTTCGAGTTTTCTTATATTTACTTCAGTAAATGGGTCCCATAAGACGGAAGCATATTCAAGAATCGGCCTAATAGATGTTTTATATGCCAGTAACCTTATTTCTTCTGTCGTCTGACGTAGGGAACGTTTCAGATACCCTAGCTTCTTCATGGCCTTTTTTTGTATGTAGTTAATATGTGTGTTCTACCTGAGATCAGACGTGATCATGACACCCAAGTATTTATAACTCTCTACCGAAGAAAGACTGCGGCCATTTATTGAATATTGGAAGTGTAGGCGAATGCGTTTTCTTGATATTGTCATTGATACGGTTTTCTTCTCATTTACCTTCATTTGCCACTCAGAACACCAATGGTCTATTTTAGATAAAGATGAATTTAGAAGAGCCTGGTCATTCGGACACTGAATTCATTATACAATATACAATCGTCAGCAAACAACTTAGTTTGCACTGGTATGTCTTGAGTAATGTCATTAATAAAAATTAGAAACAGTGGTCCCAGGATGGATCCCTGCGGTATGCCTGACAAAACTGGGGCCGGACTGGAACTAATGCTGTCGATGGAAACACTCTGCTGTCGCAATGAAAGATATGCTTCTATCCAGTATATTAATGTAGTGTTCTTGAATATTGATTTCATTTTGACGAGCAGTTTAGGATGGGACATGCGATCAAAGGCTTTCTCGAAATCTAACAATATAATGTCTACTTGGCTTTGCTTATCTAATGATGCGGCAAAATCATGAACGGTTTCGAGCATTTGTGTTACCGTTGACAGGTTCTTGCGAAAACCATGCTGTCTGGAATCTATCAGGTTGTTATTTTCAAGAAACTCCGATATGTGTTTAAAAATGACATGTTCAAGTGTCTTCACACATGTGCATAAAATGGAGATAGGCCGATATATCGCAATATGTGATGAATTTTGTGATTTAGGAACGGGGACGATTCTTCCATGCTTCCAATCATGTGGAAGTTCCGCTCGCCGTAAGGATTCTTTAAATATTATGGTTAAATATTTCGAGCACCATTCGGCATACCTAATGAGGAAGGCGATTCGGTATGCCGTCTATTCCAAGGGATTTCTTGTTGTCCACTTTCAAAAGAAGCGAGAAAACGCCTTCCTCAGGTATTGATACGTCACCTATAGCACGGCATTCGTGAGGTAGTGTAAAGTGCGGCTGATTGCCGTCATCTTTAGTGAAAACTGAACAGATATAATCATTGAATGAACTTGCAATGGCAAATAGATCCGTAACAGGTCTACCATCAATACATAGATTCGATATCGTACTCTTTTTTTGTTTGAAATGACGCCAAAATTTTGCCGGGGACGAAAGAAGAAAGTTTTTCATAGTTACACTGTGATAATGTAACTTAGCATTTTAGATAGTGTGTTTTAACTGTCTGCGCATGTCGAAAAGTTTTTGCGCCGTATCTTCGGAGTGCCTACGAGGAAGTTTCCTTCGGATCTTTTTCGTCTTTCGTCCAAAGCGTACAATGTCTTTAGTCATCCATGGGTTTGAGCGTTGCACACACTTCACTCGGAATGGTACGAAATCTTGTATGCACCTTAAGACAAGGTTTTTGAAGAAAAGTCACAAGTCATCAACGGAACTTTCCCCAGACTCGGAGAGGACAACAAATTGTGAAAACGAGATATCAAGTTGGTCCAATATGCTAACATCATCAGAACGCGCAAAAATCGGTACCATAGATCCCCGTTTCTTGATTTTCTTTATACAATTCAAACCTACATATAAGCTTACCATCTTATGATCGGATATACCGTCAAGAATATACGTTTTAGGACTGCGATTAAGGATGCTATTGCTGACAAGAAAAAGATCTAAAATAAACATGGTTTCCCCTTGTATCCGTGTTGGTTCGGTAACTAATTGTGTTAGGTCATGGAAAATGATAATATCAACAAAAGGCTCGGCAGAGCTGCAGTTGTTCTAATAAACATCAGTGGCTATGTCCGGATATGAAATAGGAGGAAGAAAATTCGAGTCTTTCCACTTCATCACTAGGAGGCACAACACCCACTAACTTATGACTCGTACTTATTTTACTTATCTAAAGGAGATTACTGACTTCCATTGGCAAGTGTTCACTCCGACAAGCAACGCATGAAGCAAGCTTACTGCCCATATTTCACTAGCTATCGCATCATTATTTCGCAATAATGATGCGATCAGTGAAACTGCAATTTTCTTTATTCCACAACTTGCACAATTTTGTGTTTTGCAGTAGGATGTTAGCAGTGCTATTATTGTGCTTAAATAATCCTGAATAGTAGTAGAGAACAAAAAATAAAGCAAGAAAGTAGGGGCTTTTTGTGTGTAGACTATGCATACACCTGGTGCTCTAATGACAATTTTACCCCATCTGCTAAACCATTCTAAACAAAAAAAGGTTATACACAATTATTTTGCAAGGTCAGACCACAACTAAATCAGACGTATTCTTGGTAAGCAAGGTGTATTTATTTGGTTACAATTTCTGCGGCCCTGCTACTGGGCTTTTTCCTGTTCAGCTCTGCAGATTTATTACTTAAAGGAGTACTGACACAAAAATTCAAAATCGAGTTAACGTATGAGATCGATTTATGTGGGCACACACACATCGTATGCAAAATATAAACGGCGAATATAGCTTAGACCATATTTAAAATCAATTTTAAAGTACGCGTGCGCGCAGCCAACTACAAGACGTAGCACCTCACGACATCGACATCAAGAAAGGAATGTAAGCAACAGAGAAAACGTTACGTCACAAGCTTTCGCTGCCGTCGGGCGGGCGCTGCGAGCAATTTCTCGCCGCTCCGATAGTCCCGTTGTACCTTTTTTTTTTGCAGCACGAAAAAATCTACTAAAATTTATTTCCGACACGAAGTAACTCAGAAGTAGTGACCTCGAAATTATGCATGTCATAAAAATTGGAGGACGCTTAAGCTTCGCCTTCAAGAGTGGAACGCGATAGCGCTATCGCATCCCGTTCGCACCGCCCACTCATTCGCTCGGCATGCTCTTGAGTCACACAAAGACGAAACGTGCGCCTGAGCAAGCGGAACAAACCAAAGAACTCAGTGTCTCGGAAGGAGAAACGATCTACGCGAGACAAACGCCGTTATCGGCACGGACAGCCGGGCCGCGACGCGCCATGAAGGCGAACGCGATCATGGGGCTGACGCCTCGATGGGATCGTCGAAGCGGGCGAGTGGCGCGCCACCTGTCGGGGCAGCGCCGTACATTGCGAGGAGGGGGTCTACGCACGTTTCCAAGGCAACACCGCATTCACTAGAGGCGCTTTTGTCCCACTTTGAAGCATCGAACTGATCGCTGAGTTGTAGCGTCTCTGTCTCACACTCCGGAGAGGGTACCCTGGTTCGGTTTCCACCCAGCCCATCTTGCAAGTTTTTTTTAATTTATGAAGTGCCTTCCGCCATTTTTCGCTCACGGCCAACGTCGCTGACGCCAACGACACCGGCTTTTCTTCGACACGAGCTCCTTAACGCTATCGCGTTAAAACGTTGCACGAAATAGTAAATCATTGGCGTGATTCTGACTCGCAAGCGGTCAGCGCAGCCGGCGCAGCAATCGTCTATTCGAAGCGGCTCGCCTGGCTAACGTGTTTTCTCATCGCTACCAACGGCGTCGGGAAAACTAATTGTATTGTCACTTATAAGCGACATAAATGTGGAGACGGTGATTGTGTTGACGAATATAGGTGCTTTATTACGAGCGGCGGACGGATCGCATGTGCCGTCGGCTTCGGATCCGACGGCCAACGGGCGAGGCCTATGCCGTTTCCTAGCGATCGCCAGCGCGCCTGGCTTGCTTGTTCGTTACTGGTGGCGTGGTGCGCGCCGCTGGACGCTTGGAATGGACCCCGTTGAAGAGCAGCTAATTTTGCTCATTTCGAGCGGGCCTGGTATAAACAAAACTCGCCGAACTTAGAACAGTGCGATGATCTTCCACCAAGACTACGTACCACCAAGCCTGATGCTGGGCCGACTTTCACCCCGCCTTGTGTCCTGCTCCGGAATATGCTTCATTCCCAAAGCGCCCTTGAGGAATGGTTCGTACTATTTGTAGCAGTGCGTACGCATATTGATAGCTGTCGCTGGCCGTACTTTCCGAGTCGCTGCTTTGTAGTGGATCCAATCAAAAGTGGTTGGCCACGTCTAATACGGCGGCAACTCTCGCCTGCAGGAAATAGTCGCCGCTGGAGGACGAAAACGAGGACGATGATGATGGCGAGGACATCGCAAAGCATGTGCAGGCGTAGCAGACAGACTAGCAACATAAAGCTCGCGCGCTGGCGTGCGTACGTCACAGTTTTCTGCGATCACGTGCCCAGTTCTGTTTACATTCGTTCTTTGGCCATCTCGTTGCTCTCTGAAACCGACACTTGGACTGGTAGCTACAAACATGACTCCAAATAATTACCTGTCCTGCTCTAAAGCAAATGATGTTTCGTGCCCTGATTACTGGGTCATTAGCAACTTATTGCAGCAGAAAATTCAAGACGTAACATTTTTGTGTCAGTACTACTTTAAGAAGTGACGAGATAGTTTGACTACTTATTCATTGCAAGACTTAGGGAAACCTTTTTCGGGTTGTTTCTTGGTTTCAGATTTAGCACATTGCATATTAAGTTATGTCTTACATGGTCTTTTTGCTTTTGTGTTTGTTTCAGTTCTTTTATGGGGGCAGATGTTAACATTGTGTGTCTTTTACACCAAGTCAAGGATATGGTTCCATACTGTTACGTTTCGCCTACGACGCGCGGTATAGCCGGCGCGGATGCAACGGACGCCGGGGCTTCGTTCAAAGCGGCGGACATTTTGGCCCGTTCGGAGCTGCCGCAAAGCCTCCCCGCCAAGCGCGTCCAGGCGTGTTTCAGTGCCACGTGTCTTCGTGTGTGCGTGTGTGTGTGTGTGCCCACGCTTGTCAAAGCGCGGCAGCCGGGGAGAGGAGCTCCCCAAGTGTGAAGCGAGGAGGTCTGTCCGGCGCCGGCTTGGCGGATGCGTCACTACACTCGTCTCAACGTGTCTCTCAGCCTGTCCTTGCATCGCCGTCACGTGGCCTCGTCACGAGGCCTTCCTCTTGCCCTCGACTCCGAGAGTATAAGAGCAGCTGCCCCCGGACGCCAAGAGAGAGGCTCCGATTTCTTCCGTTGAGTTACGTGCTCTCCCGTCTCTCCACTTCGGTCGACCTGACCGCCCGCTCTTTTGCGATGCTAGAATAAACAAGTTGTTCTGTTACCAGTCGACTCATGCTTTGCCGGGACCTTCGGATGCTTCCAGTTGTGCCCCAGGCCGCCAGGCCAATGCTACACTTGGGGCTTGCGACCCATTTGGAACAACGGGCGTCTGCGCTGAGGTTCCAACAATACGGTGTTCTTAGATGGAGTCTTGCCCTTTCATTTTGTACAATGCACTGTCGGTTTTCTGTGTCCAAGGCCGTTTTACATTCGAGTCTGACTGTTGCATTTTGCAAACCTTTGCCTCTGTCACCTAAGCTTGAAAGTTTGCTACCGACCGCTGGTGGCATACTCTTACTTGTGTACCATTTCTTTTAATTCTTAAAAGAAAGTCTCTCACTTACGCTGTGCACTGCTTGTCTTTATCTGTTTGCATTACAATTTCTTAGCTATTTTTGCTCTTTTGTTGCATTTCAGACAAGGAATGCCTATCATAATTGACATCATCTAAGCACATTGCGTGCAATATGGATATGTAGTTGCAATATATGGCCACCATAAATATAATAAATAGCAGTTAATAATTCAAGAATAGTGCCTTTGCATGGTGGCGCCGCCAATAATTGTGGCTATAAGGCACCAGCGCTGCCGGCAGGGCTGCTTGTGCAGAATATACTTCAACTCTAAAGACACTACTTTCAAACATAATTGTTCTTATCTGCATTTGTATAGCTCAAGTTCCTGTGAACAACACACATTTGGTGGAAGAGTGACTTGCACCTGCAGTGGGGCCAATGAATAGCCAAATTTCTGCCAGTTTTTATGTTGGTAGCATGTTAGTAAAGAGAGTTCTTTTTATAGTGGCCTGCTTGCCCAGTGTAGAAGCCGCTGCGGAGTTTCAGGATCTCGTACACACCTTCAGCTTTGCAGGGGACACAGCATCTGGCACATAGTTTTTCACAGGCCGTGTCTTCCGGCTAAGTTGAGTTTACTCACTTGCAAAGGGAAAACCAACGTTCCTGGATATGAAGTAAACCGCCTGTATCCCCGGTGGCCTTCTTCATTTTGTGTGACATGTGCGGTTATAGAGACCCTTGCTTTGTGCAGTTCTTGTCCGGCAGCGGACGTTTGCTTTTGAAATTCACTCAGGATAGCTTTCAGCAAGCCGGACAGGAATAACTCTGGGAAACCAGATGTTAATCGTTGTACTTATGCGAAGCTTCATACAGTATGATGAGGGCGTAAATAAACTAGGATGTTCATCAAAGCATCATAGCACAAACCACGAGCTTGGAGCAACATGATGTATACCACTTTTTTGATAGTATGCTATAGGGTCAGCAGGTGCGGCCATGGTTGAACTGCAGAGTGAGGTCAAGAAAACATAGATATCTATGAGCAGCACCCTGGTAAAGGAGAGGCTGGGAAAACTAATGGGAAGCATGTTAGCACTGCTAACATCTGGTTGGCCCTCTCTGGCTTCACCAGGCAAAGCACGAAACAAGAGAAGGAAATCATCATCACAGGAGGTTTTTACATATAGACACCATGCTAAGGTTCTCAGGCAGGTCTAAGGCATAAGACGCCAACAGGTCTTAGTGCGCAGGCTATGCACGAGCAACTACATGCGTCTTATTTCTGTTTGTACAAAGAACTGCTCATTTTAACTGATGAGGATGGAGTGGACAAAAAAGAAAGAGCAGCTCCATTAATCTGGTCTCACTGGCATTGACAGTGTTTTGTAAGTGTGCACCGCCATACTTCTCAATGCCTTCTTTGGTGACGTCAGCGAGCACCAGCTTCTCTACAAGCTAAAAATTCATGCATGCATGGAGAGCACATTGCGTCAAAAAAGTGGGCACTTTACAGGGGCACTGTAGACGAAACAGATTATTGACAGTGGGCAAACACAGGCTTCTCTGCTGCTAAACACCGAACACTGGCCACGTAACGACCTCTGAACCAATCCCTCTCAAAGAGGAAATCGTCTTTATGCGTCCATAAATAGGGCATACAGGCCCTTCAGCAATGCTGCCAGCTTCAAGAAACCCACTTCGCACATTCTGAATGCTTCCTTCTTAGACATTGCTTGGTCCCAGCATTCTACTGTCCAAAAGTTGTCATTTGTTGGTTTGGTTTCAATACAGTTCAGAAGTGATTGTAATAAACCTCCCTTCCTAGTTGGTCTGCAGGCTCACGGTGTTTCCGTGGAGCTGCACCATGAGACAAGCAAGGTGACTGGATGCCTCCAAGCCCTTGTTCGTTTATCACACTGTTCTGTCAGTAACAATAATGAGACCTGAAATCAACAAGCTCGAATTCGTCACTTGCGTGGTTAGTGTAGAGGATGCATAATAAAAATACGCACAAATACAGATAACACAGGGGAAAGGATAAAGCACCATTTAACACTTAGTTTTGCTGCAACTCACCCCCTTCTTTTATTTTGTATGGTCGTGCTATGTTCTTTTACTATAGACAGGCACGACGTTCTGTGCACAGCTTACTGCAGAGAGCATAGGTGAGGTTCCCAAGCTCAATCAGTATCTGCTTTATATATACACAATGTGCTGGCTCAAAGAGGCTCGAAACACTGCAATGGAAGCTTCTAGTAGAAAAAGTGCCTGGAAGAAAAAACCTCTGCTACAACCATATTGGCAACATCTTGTCCTCCTTAATAAAAATTGTGCTTCCATATCAACTTCAGCTTTCTAGAGTAAAGCACCAATGCACTTAAGAACAACGAGTCAATTCTCAAAGAGCATGTACAGTCCAGCCAAAAGCATGGGCATGAATCCGTATTGCGCTCCTGCATTGAAGATGAATAACGTCTTTCATAATGGCGAATGTGCTTTAGTAAGCTTCCCTGCGATACGAATTGGTAATGTGGTGAAACATCACTACAAAGAATTGCAATGCAGTGAAGTTTACCACGAGTGCAGATGCACTTGCAAATTTTATCACAATTGAAAATAATAAGCACACTGTAAACCTATGTGCCCTTTCCACTCTCAGTATGCTTTACTGCAGGATGCTTATATCTACCTCCAGCACACTATCAATTCGCTTCACCACACCATAGCCATGTATCACGGTGTAGCAAGCTACAACATAAACGCATAATTATTTTTAAATTAGCTTTCTCGCAATACACCGATGGTTCGCGGTGTAGCCTAAGCAATGCACTGCGGTGAAGCATATTAAAAGTGGAAAGGGGCCACTGTCGCTAAGCGTAATAAATGTTCTTTATACACTCACGCACCCGCCGCCTTCTGTCACATTGCGCACACCGCGAGGCATTTTTACAATTGCTAGTATGTACAGCGGGGCCTGGCGTTTCTCACGGCGCTCGACGTTTCTGCAGAGGCGCGTGTAAGAGCGGGTGCGAGAGAGAAAATCTGAGGGCCTTTGCTCCTTGAACATGTGACTCTGCCTAGGCATACGGAGGATGTTTCTTAGCGCGTGTTCGATGCACAGAGTTACTATACTGACTCTAGAGGACAAGCTACCCATGGGGCCCATGCATTGAAATCGGGAACCGCAAGAGCGCCGCCATGTTGCTACGCGCCGAGGTTGCCAGTTCCTGAGACGCTTGCTAGACTTTGTGATAGTAGTCAGTTTTAATCTGGCAACCCTAGCAGCATGGCGTCTCGCTTGTAGTGTGGTGGTGTGGTGTGCGTGCCGCCGTGTGTTTGGAGCTTTACAAGTTGGTTCTTAATTCTATGTTGCGGGATGGTGTGGTGTGGCCGATGTTGGCCGTGCAGGTGGCAGTTATGCAACCGAAGGATGATCCTGTTGAAGTTTCCGGCGGTGTGCGGTTTTCAGCGGTCACGCCTGTTGCAGGAGTGTCACTCGACGAGGTTACGAGTGGTCTGTGGTCAGATTCCTCGTTGGCGTTCCGTAATTCTCTTCGCACGGGCGCGGTATGTTGGAGAAGCTGCTGTCGCGATCTATCGTCGTGACGGTAGATCTGTTTTTTTTTATTACAAGTACTGATCCAGCTGAAGGACACATGTAACCGACAAACGGAAGTCTCAGGAGAGCACCTGAGATTATAATAAAGCAGGCGGCGCAGGAACTCCAGCGCACCCAAGGGACAGCGGGCGGATCAAAGCTCATAGCAGAACGGTACGTACGTTCGGGCCGCCAAGACAGGTGTGTGCCAAGGAGTGTTCTCACGGACAGATCCCCTGGCGCGCTCAGCGGTGCCGCGCAAGCTCGAGATACCTTAAAGGCACATGTGCCCATGATCTTTCTTTTTCCTCGGTGCAGTAAGATTAACCAGAATAATATGGAGGGCATCCGGTGCAGTCGCGAATGCGAGTCATTGCAAATGTAGCTCGCGTCGCCTGGCGTGTGCAGTAATATCAGAGTTAGTTGTATGAACTTTATGCATAATACGCTTTGTTACGGTACCTTAAATGAATGGGTCTACAGGACGGTGTAGGTACGCTTTTCGTACCGCCCTGATCCTATACCCCCCGTACAAACACACACACATACCCCCCTTTTTTTTCCTATATGTATACATGCAATTCTTTCCGATGACGGATTGACCAGTTCAAGTTGTCAACTTGTCAATAACTGTCATAGGAATTACTGTAATAAATAAAATTCCACGGTCGGATTGTTTACTTTTATTTTTTATTGTAACACTGAGAACTATTGTAACACTGAGAGAGGGCAGGGCACTTGTCAAGCTGGCAGGATGGCTAAACTACCGCTCCTACCTTTGCAGGCATGGCCGTGGATTATTGCCGTGATTTCTTCGAGCAACGTATACGAGCAGTCTACACCCTTGCTGAATCATCTGGGAAACAAGGCATCTGACACCTCATTGGACAATCTTCGGTGGACGACGGTGACGTCAGCAACCATAAGCCTACTAAAGAACCGACACGACCATGGGCACAGCAGAGGGCACGGCACTTGTCAAGCTGGCAGGATGGCTAAACCACCGCTCCTACCTTTGCAGGTTGGTGTACAAACTTATGCAGTTTGTTGCAAAAGCGACAACAGATTCTTGATTGTCGTGCCGTGCCCTCGCATTTGTTGGTCTATTGTGGTGGACTGTTGGTCGACATTATTGGTATTGTTAACTTAAGGGCACGTAGAGGAAAACCCGGGCCCGAAGACTGCTGAATTGTTACAACAAATCTTGGATAATCAGAAAGAATCTGATGACAAGATGAACACGATTAAAAAAGAAGTCGCCGAACTTAATTTGGAGGCTGAAAGAATGAACAGGCATCTCATGCAAAATGCAAAAGAAATGCAAAAGAAAATTGAGAGACTAGAAAGCATAGTTCAACAACAAGCTGAACGACTAGTGGATTATGAAAACAGAAGCAGAAGAATTAATCTACCAGTTTTCGGTGTTCCCGAGGCCGGAACTGAGAAGGAAACAGATTTGCGGAAAGTTGTCGTAGATAACATTCTCGGAAGCTTGTTGGGGGTAGAAACTAAATCGATAGAAAGAATTCATCGCATTGGTAAACAACGACAAGGCCGGGTAAGACCAGTAATTATGAAGTTCATGGATTATCGCGAAAAAGAGAAAGTTATGCGCAACTGTAAAAACCTAAAGGGCACTTCTTTTAGTATCAATAATGACTACTCAAAGGAGACCGTTGATATGAGAAAGAAATTATGGGAAAGTAGTGCGCCGGACCGAGCTAACGGGGCACGGGTATCACTGGTGTACGATAAACTAAAGATAAATGGACGCATGTTTGTTTGGGATCAAGAGCAAAATGAACGGCGCCTGTATAAAAGCCGGAGTGACAAGATCGATAAAGACGAAACAACTCCAACAGCAAGTGCACATGACCGGCATGAATCCTTTGACTCGGATAGTTCTGCCAGCAGTTCAAGACAACCGCCCCATTCATAGCTACGAATTCTTGTGCAAAATGCTCGTAGCATCGTTAATAAAGTCGCATAACTAGAATATATTCTACTGGCGCATAGTCCACATGTAATATTGCTTACAGAAACATGGCTGCGTGAGGGAATACGTAGTGATTGCATTGTTTCTTCCGGGTACAATTTCTTCAGGTGGGACAGAGATTTACGAGGTGGTGGTGCTGCCATCATAGTTAAAAATTCCGTCCAAGCTTCTACGATTGAATGTAATGTTCCCGAAAGCGTATGGTGTAAGCTTACATTCGAAAACAAAATGTACCTCATTGGCGTAGTATACAGACCACCTGCGTCTTCACCAGCATTTCTGGATCTGCTAAGCGAATTCTTGGTTGACCACATTAACAGGAACACGAGGCTGATAATGGCTGGAGACTTTAATTTGCCGCAGATTAACTGGCAAAGTTCATTGCCCGGCGAGACAGACACAGTTAGCTCAGAAAAGCTCTTGGAAATAAAATTTTGTCATGGCTTGGAACAAATGCTGCAAGAACCAACTAGGGTTACAGAAAAGTCAAAGTCATTATTGGATCTTGTTTTCTTGTTTTGTTGCACAACATAATAGATTATGCATTAGATATATTGGAAGGCATATCAAACCATAAAATGTTGTCTTTAAACATACAGACCAGTGTGTGCAGTGAAGGGAGACCGTTTCTTCCGGTAAAAGTAAAAGACTTTAAAAATGCAGATGACACCGCCATCATCGATTTTTTTAGAATTGCAGTTTAGTTACTTCGAGCAGGCATCGAAGTGCGAGTTTATGGAGCAACTGTGGCAAAGACTTAAAAGTAGCGTCATAACGCGTCGAGCGCTTTGTTCCAACTCGTATTAAGAAAACGCGCAAACGAAACCCCTGGATAACACGCAGCATTATCCATGTGAAACGGAAAATTAAAAGACTACGAAAACAGAAAGTGAGAGCGATGGAAGTTGCAGCTATAAAAATTGAGATAAAAGAAGCTCTTGTGAAATAAAAAAAAACAGTTCTTTAACCACACGCTTTCCAACTTTCTTAAAAGTTCACCACACAAATTTTGGCGTTACTTCAGTGAAAGAAAGGAAAAAATTGAACAGATCGAACATGAAGGAAAAGTCCTAACACGAGTTGAAGACTTAGCTGATACTTTCAATCGCTTCTTTCAGTCAGTTTATACAACAGACAGAGGTGATAAGAGAGGCGAATACATGAACGGCGACAGGAAGACCGCAATGGCACCAGTTATTATAAGCCGTGAAGGTGTTCTACAATTGCTGCTTGAAATAGACACAAAGAAGGGAAGCGGACCGCATGGTCTACCAACTGAATTTTTGAAACGATATGCCAAATGGATTTCCTTTTACTTAGAGATATTATTTGCGAAGTCAATTGAATATCATTCACTTCCACAAGACTGGCACAATGCAATGCAATCCCTGTTTTTAAAAATGGCAACCGTACGCAAGTAAACAATTACCGACCCATATCCTTGACGTCAGTTTGCTGCAAGGCCCTAGAACACGTTATTGCAAAACATATTATTAGTTTTCTTGACACTAACGAGTTACTTTCCACAATCCAGCATCGATTTAGGAGCGGTCTTTCTATGAGGACACAGTTAACAGAAACACTCCATGATTTCTACTTGAACATGGATGCACACCTACAAACAGACGTAATAAGTGTTGATTTTAGGAAAGCTTTCGACAAGGTTTCTCAGCGTAAATTGCTTTTTAAGCTCGATAAAATAGGAATAGGTAAAGAAGTATTACAATGGATAGAGGCCTATTTATCTATGCGTCAACAGTCTGTAAGGATTGAGGATCGCATTTCAAATCCATTGCGTGTGTACTCTGCGGTTCCCCAAGGTTCTGTTTTGGGACCAATACTGTTTTTGTTGTTTGTTAATGATATCGGTGCACTAGTTGAACCACCTGTTAAAATGAAACTTTTTGCCGATGATTGTTTGATTTATTCCCCAATTGGTTGCGAAGGTGACCAAATTAATCTGAACAGACGTTTACAGGCATTAGACCAGTGCTGTTTAAAATGGGACATGGAAATAAACTACAGCAAAACAACATTTACGCATATTCGCTCAAGTAGGAGCGAACTTTCTTTCATGTACCACATCGGAAACCATCCTCCGAATAATGCGGCTTCTTTCAAATACTTAGGAGTCAGTATTATGTACACATTGCAATGGTATTCACACATTGATAATATATGTCCCAAGGCAAACCAAAAACTATACTTTTTAAAGAAGAAATTGGAATGCGCTACACGGGACGTGAAATTACCAGCCTACAAAACTTTTGTACGACCAGCCTTGGAGTACGCTTGTGATGTGTGGTCCCCTCACCAGAAAGTCCTGAAAGCAAAAATAGAAAGAATACAAAGATTTGCAGTCCGTTTCATATGCGGAAAATACCGACGCATGGAGTCTGTTACAGCCTTGTTAAAATCTTGTGAACTAGAGCCTCTGGAGGAACGCAGACGTAAGCATAGGCTAAAGTTTCTTTTTAAAATCATGAGTGGGCGAACAAAAATAAACAAGGATCTATATCTACAACCTCCAGGAAGGAGATGCGATCGTCTCAACAATAGCAGAGCTATTCAACCTTATCTAACACGTACTGATGCTTTTCGTTTCTCCTTTTTTCCTGACACGATTGAAATGTGGAGCAGATTGCCTAATGCAGTTGTGAGCAACGAGGGCTCTGCCGAATTTGAAAAGGCGTTAGATACTTTCTTTTGCGAGGATGTATACTGAATTTTTACTACGAGCATTTTTGTTGACTTTTCTTTGTATAACTACTCTTCTTTGCTCTTTTTTTTTCTCGTTGTTGCTGTTAACTACCAAGAGCGCCAGTGAATTTGTATGTTGCATAGAAAGAAAATTCTGTATCATGTATTCTTGACACATCACCCTCCCTGTAATGACCCCAAGAACGGGATTGACAGTATCAAATAAATAAAAATAAAGCAAATAAATGAAAACTACATAGAACCTTATTTTGGATATGTGAGAGAAGTGTAGGCCTTTTGCACATGTGGATATCACAAGCTTAATCCAATGTGCAATACAGAGACAAAGCAGCTGCTACAACATGAACTGCATTGAGGGCCACACAACACATACGTAATTAAAGGTGCAAAATATAGAGGAAGCTTCAAAATACGAGCTGTAGCACTGCAAAGTATAACATATATTGTACGTGTACACTAACTGTTAAAAATCAACGCATCAATGTCCCATTTGCCTTCAAGTTTATTATCAAGTTCAAGTTTACTGAAGTTTATTATGAGCATATGTACAACACGAACCTGCTGACACACCCGCAGTCAAGGTGGCTGTTCGAGGTGTGCTGGCTGCCTCAGTGTAAGAAAAAGAAAGAAATTGGGTGAATGTCAACACCAGTGCCACTGCTTCTTGCCTCTGACCTGCACGTGCCTCGGCGGCATCTTTGTTGGAGGAGTCTGCACAAATGAGCTGGCGTGGCTAGGCGTAGGTGTCATCCGAGAGAAAGAGTACCGTTTACATGGAGAAGTGGCTGTTCACATTGCCTGTCGCTTTCCCTCAAATGCTTCCTTGGCGACTAGGGTGACACACCTGCAGTCAAGGTGGCTGTTCGAGGTGTGCTGGCTGCCTAAATGTAAGAAAAAAAAATTAGATGAATGTCAATACCGGTGCTATTGCTTCTTGCCTCTTACCTGCATTTGCCTCCACGGCCTCTTGGCTTGCGGAGTCTGCATGAGGGGGCTGCTGTGGCTAGGCGCAGGCGTTGTCTAAGCAAAAAGAAAAGGCCATTCAAGTGGGAAAATATGGAAATAAATGCAGTTCTTATGTCTGCTTCTTGCACTCTTTTTGCCTAAAAGTTTTCAAGCATAGTGTCCAGAATACACCAGCACTTTGATTGCTTTTGCTTTTTACCTGTAGGTGTTGCAGTGAGATCCTAAGGAGGGGGAGGATTGGTAGTTGTCGGCGGAGAACTGCCTTCGAAATAAACTTCTGGCTACGCCACTGTTGTGCCTGAATTTCTTACACGAAGTTCTCACAACATTTTGTAAAAACTATGAGGCCTTATTGAAAACACTGATTTGTGCAGTCAGCAAGATTCAGCTTTCTCTTAAAGGGCCCCTCACGTAGGCGACATAGCAAATATTGGTTATACACTGGAAATTGTTACATCCCCTTTATTGAGCGTTTTACCGCAAGACTTTTTCAAATTCGTTCATTATTAGCAGAGATGTAAATATTTGAAGTGTCGCAAACCCATGATTTCAGGAGGCGTACTTCACTGCCAATCAATGGCGTAGCCAGAAATTTCGTTCGGGGGTGGGGGGGGGGGGGAGGGAGGCTCACGTTGCTGCTCGACCTCCTCCTTATAGAATTGGTCGAGGGATCAAATACACGAATAATATATGCATTGCCATTGCCAAAGATGCTACAGACGAATTATTGAACGCTAAGCACTGTCAAGACAAATAAAATTTGTACTTTGTCATAAAACAACACACTCGTATGTCCCAAAAATGGTGTCCGAAATAACTTATATCCATGCTTCCATGTTTTTCGTCGATTTAATAAGTAAAGAAAATAGCACACGAACTTTAAAACTTTATCAGTTCGAAAGCAGCAAAGCAGTGCATACCGCTGATATGAAATACGTAAAGGCCATGAAATGAACAAGTTGAGAACAAATGTTTTAATGAAACTTTGTCAGTCAAGAATATTGTCTACATTTTTGTACGTATACAACGGCTAGGCAAAAATCTCAATGACGCTGTCATTTGTTCCAATGTATTGCTCAGGAGCAGCTGTCACCGGTCGTGTATTGTGAGCAATTGAACCGAAATTATAGTCGCAAAAGAGAGCACATATAAGCAGCAGGAGTTCTGCAAGATATACGAGGACGAGTCAAATTAAAATGAGCCAATGCAAATACATGACAAACGGGGTACTTTATTTAAAAGTCTTCTTATGAGCATTTAGACATTTGTCCCACTGACTAACGAGTCACGTGATTGCCGTCTCATAAAATTCCTTGGGTTGCTGCTTCAAAAAGTTTGTAACTGACTCTTTCACGTCATCGTCCGACACGAATCTGCTCTATCTTTTCAACTGCCCCAAAATGAGGAAGTCGCAAGGCGACAGGTCTGAGCTGTATGCCGGATGTTGCAGCGTTTCCCACTTGAAGTTTGCCAGTTTAGTGTTAACCTCATCAGCGACGTGAGCACGGGCATTGTTGTGGAGCAAGGTGACCCCATTCGTCAATTTTCTGCGTCCTTTGCTCTTGATTGCGACACGCAGCCGATCAGGCGATTCACAATATCGGAAACGATTGATAGTCTCTCCAGGTTTAGCAAATTCGATCAGTAATGGCCCCTGACGATCGAAAAAGAAAGTGAACAACACCTCTCCTGCGGAAATGGCGGCCTTTGCTTTCTTTAGGGATGGTTAATTCGAATGTTTACCCTGTAAGCTTTGCCGTCGTGTTTCAGGCTCGTAGTAGTCGCACCATGATTCGTCGCCGGTCACAACTGCAGACAAGAAGTCGTCACTCTAATTGTGATACCGGATCAGATGAGTCAAGGCAGCGCCAAACTTCTCCGTCTTCTGGCGGTGGCTCAAAATCTTGGGCATCCATTGCGCACACAAGAGCCGATAACCGAGATGTTAATGAATTATGGTGTGAACCGAACCGTGACTGATGTTCATACGCTCTGCCAGTTCATCGATGCTTATCTTCTGTTATTGTCTAATAAGCTCATCAACCCTTGCAATTCTGTTGAGGGTGACTATACGGTGGCTTTGGCCCGGTCTTAGATCATCTTTTCAACTTTCACGTCCTTCTTTGAACCGTTTGCTCCAACGCTTCACAGTGACCAATGAAATGCAATGTTCAACGTACACGGCAGCCATACGGCGACTAATTTCTTTTCATAAAACACATTCAGCTGTTCGAAACCTCACGACACCACGCTATTCAACTTTTGGAGTGTCCATTATATCACGCAACCATGTTCAACACAGTGTATGAGAGCATTAAAGAACTTTTATCTTCACACCTGCGTGTCACTTTGTAAACGAGAGATTCGTGTGTGCTACGCGAATGCTTCGCAGGTAATGAACTCCATCATTATTGCGCGGGGTTGGTTGGCTCACTTTCAGTTGACTAGCCCTCGTACTTTAGAAATGCGAAGATACAATGGAACATACAAATGTGAAGATATACACAACTTCATAAATGGGGGGAAAATTTCACTAGAAACAAAGTTCACTGCACGTGTACACAAAACCTCGCAATAAGATATTTAAATATACGTATAAGTCTCCAATAAATCTACATATCTAACAAAGCGCTACTGTATATAATGCGTCAAAAGAGGCAAATAAACATGTTCCGCAATCACATACTCGCAGGTCACAGAATCCTATGCCCCAACCACTGGCACGCGCCGAAAGCTTCGGCGCGCGCTGGCAAGCGAACGCGTCGCGTCGCTTCGGCTCGAGGGAAAGGGCGCGCAACCACTGGAGACAACACGGAGGAAGGAAACTAAGGAGAGGCCCTGACGTCACTCTTTGTGAAGCAAAAGTGAAGCCGGAATTTGGCGTTGCTCATGGCGATGCTCCGCCTTTTGGGCCACCCTCCTCTCTTGTTTATATCTTTCGCGAAACCATGCCGCGCTGCGCGTGGTGTCGCGCGGAGCGCGCGCGCTCGCGCAACATCTGGCAGAGCACGGTGCAGGTAACACAGCGCAACAAGAGACGGTGACTAACGCAAACCCGCCCACTCAGCGCCTTTGCCACGGCCCGAAACCTACCAGAGCAACACGTGTGAGCGCTCAAAACCATAACAACGGCGCCATTGTTGCCCAAAAGGCGTGGTCATACAACAACAAAAAAAAAAAAGCAGCAAAAAAATGAGAACCTACTACGTCATTTCCGCCACACTTTTCTCCTAGCGCGCGGAGGGGGTAGGGCCTCTCCTTAGTTTCCTTCCTCCGTGGGAGACAAGCTCCGACGCGCGCCGAAGCTCCCTCCTCGGCTGCGGCGCACTGTTGCTAGACTATTCCGTCTTCATCCGTCAAAGTCCGGCCTAAAACAGCCTGCTTTAAACTAAGCTTGAAACAATAAGTTAGTGATCTGTATGTGCTCTTAGATATAAAAAACACATTTGAATAATGAATATACACCTGCCGCAACAGTTTTTTTTTTATTTTTGAAGTAACAATAGTGCACAAAATATCGACATCAGCGCTCGCGCGTCGTCTGTCTGCAACATCGCTTTGCAAACACCTGCACGACGAAAACTGTTGCACCATTTCATTTTTTTGGGCGTGCAATGTATAACTGAAAAAAATCTGTGTTGGAAATATTGCCACGTAGTAGTGACGGTAAATAAATAGTGCTGGCTCAATCGCAACGATAGCGGCGAGCAATGTCGGCAATGGTAGAAAATCTCATCTGCGGGTCAAGCGCGTCGCTTTGCATACGGCAGTCGTCGAAAGTTACAGCCTATTCGCTGGTGCCCGCGCGCCTTCCAGAAACTACAACACAATTCGTGTCGCGTATGCAATCAGATTAGCAAGGTTCGTCGACAACAGACAGAACCATCGATAACATTCGCGAAACTTCCGATACGTTCAGGCGCATCCTGCACCGAGCGATAACGTTTAACATTTTTTAGCCGGTGAAATACGGTAACCGGATACAGATAAAGCATCCGTGCTTGTTGCTTGTTATGCTTGTTGGTGCATGAGAGAACCGTGAAAAAGTGGGTTCTGAGAAAATCAGCAAAACAGAATTGAAACACCTGTAGTAATCACACACACACAAAAAAAAAACTAGAATAGCTAAAATTTATGTAATTCGGATCTTGTCTCCCCCCAATTCTTGATTCTGCCAAATCTAGCCCATGGAGCACCTCTATTATTCTAGGTTGTTTTGATGCATCAACACCGCATCCGGAGGCCTTCACATTGAGTGTATTGCTACAAAACATTTTCACAGTGTAAGGGCCATGTTCTATTGTAACTGGTTTCCACATTTCAAGTTTGCCTTTCTTTACATTAATGAAATGACATACCGTCAGATAATACAAGCTTGAGAATTAGAGGGTTTTAATAGGAGTGTTTCGTTGCCCTTTGCCAAGTCGTATTATTGAAGCACTTATTGGAATGTATGGGAGCAGCTCATTTGCATAGTATAAGAAATATATAAACAGGTTATTTTCACAATTTATACACTTCGTCACCACAACAAGAAAAATTGCAGTTTATTGTTTTCAGCCTGCTTTGATGTTTTGACTGAGAAAGATATATTCAATTTGTTCTGCGAGGCACGCAATAATTGCTGTGGCATATTATTTTATTGCACAACACTGCATGCAGTAGCCAGCCACTATTAAAACTCAGCAGAAATTAATAGCACAATGCATATGATCAGGCACATAGCATATTATTGCACTTTCTTAATTCATGCCAGAACGACGACCGCAGGCGTCCTTCTCCAACAAGGTCAGCATCCATCGTGCCTCCTTACCATCGGGCTTCATACCCTCAGCACGTTCAACCTCAGCTTTGTGGTGTTTAAAACAACCTCAAGTGCGTCTTACGGTTCCAGGGATAAGAAAGAAGACCGTCCTGCCTACCTTGGCCTTGAAGCAAGCAGCTCTGGATTGTTTGCACACTTTCTACTTTGATCGAGTCCACATATATACGGATGGTTCTTCCACTCAGACCAGCTCCACCAGCGCAGTGGTTATACCATCACGATCACTAAGCATCCATACAAGATTTCTCACTTGACAACATCGACCGGTTCGGAGCTTGTTGCCCTCCGAGGTGCCATTGATTATATTAATAACCAACCGGCTAATCGGTGGGCAATATTCTGCGATTCAAAGGCGGCCTTACAATGTCTTCTGTCATCTCTTCGTCGCGGGTCATGTGAACAACTCGTGTCGGAGATACGAGAAATGCACGATCACATGATCATGAAAGGACACGACGTCGTGTTTCAGTGGCTGCCTGGTCATTGCGGTATCTCCGGCAACGGCCTCGCTGACGAAGCTGCTAGGAAAGCCCACGAAGGAGCAACCCTTGTTTCTGTACCTTTATAGCGGACCGACGCAGCCCAACACTTAGGCAAGCTAGCGCACTCTTTTGACATTGGAAAAGTGGCACACACCTGAATTCACTCAACATCGATTGCATTCCCTCAATCCCTCTATGCAACTGCGGCTGTTACCAGGTCTTCTGCGAAATGAGGAAACAGTGCTGTGCCGCTTACGTTTGGGCGTCGCATTCACCAGTGCATATGCATTTTTGATTAGAATGGCTGATAGCGCCGAGTGCAATGCCTGCGGTGTCGAGGAAACCATAGAACACCTAATGTGCTACTGCCCATCTTTTGAAGATGAAAGGCAAGACCTCTGCAGAGCTCTCAATCAGCTAGATGGAAAGCCGTTCACCTTGAACAAGATCTTGGGACCATGGCCTCGCATATCGCAGCTACAAAAGGCCACAAAAGCGCTGCTGCGATATTTGAAAGATACCGGATTGAGTCAGCGTCTGTGATCCAGACTGAGTGACCGACTGATATCCCCAGTGGACTTTCTCTTCTTTTAATCTTTCCATCCCCCTTTCCCTTTCCCCAGTGTAGGGTAGCCAACCGGGCTCAGTCCTGGTTAACCTCCCTACCTTTCATTTATCATTTTCTCTCTTTCTTAATTCATGCCCTTTTTTTAATTGCACGAAAGCTACTGCACTAAAATAGTATACTAGTACATACTTAAAAAGCACAATTTTATACTACGATAATAATCAATCATTCAAATTTTTATTGTAGTGCCCAGGAACAGCTAGAGAGCCTTTGTACTGGTGCACTTAACGAGCACTATGTGAGACAAAATGTAGAGAAAACATGAATGTAGTAGACAAAAAAATGGAAGATAGAGAAACAAATAGGGAAAAAAGGAAACGCGGAAAAGTAAAAGGGAGTTAATCCTACGTGATTATCTACAGATACACAAAACACAGAAAATGAACTCTGAAGTATGTTTTGGAGTCGAGTCTTATTAGCACAATCTTGTAACAAGCCCAGGCAACGAATGTGGAATGCTACCTGGTATACTGTTGCGGCACAAAGAAATGCTTATGATCAAGAAGCTTTAAGGAATGTATAATGTCATGGACCACCTTATACAGGAACAAAAGGTGCGATTAATTAAGACTTGAATCTAGAGGTGCGAGTTGAAGTATATTTGAGAAGGCTCAATTGTGGTCGCCAGAATGGCAAAAGTGGTGCTTGAAGATAGACATCAATTTATTCTGGATGCGTTCAATGAGGTCGGAATTAGATTTGCTCATTGCACCCCCCTCCTACAGAGGCATACTCTAGTAGTTGGAGGCACACAGCAGAATTTCAGAAACACAACAGGTGAGTGGAAATCGTGCAATATACGGCATGCAATTCCAAGAGCGGGAAGGGCATCTTGTGTAATTATCTATGTGAAGAGAAGCTTAGCATTTTGTCGAAGTACACACCAAGATCTTTCATTTCATCGACCCTAAGGTGTGGAGCATCACGTAGGGTTATCAAAATTTCACATGGTGCGTTTTGTGCATATAACTTAATGCCATAGTGTTTGAAGCATTTAAGAGTACTTATTGCTTCTGCACCAGTTTGAGAGTGAAAAAATGTCTTTTTGGAAGTCGATGCAGTGGTGAACACTGTTGACAGTCTGAAATAGTCTGAAAGTCTGAAATGTCGGCACACAAAGTCATGCTGTTCATTTATTAAAATGCTCTTAGCACTAACAGAAAGCGAGGAATTCCATATCGATTCAAACACCTGACGCACTGAAGAGGATAGATATAGGTCGGCAGTTAGTAACTGCACATCTAGCACCTGATTTGTGCATGGGCAATGTTCATGCTACCTTCCGGGTGCTAGAAAAGGTACTAGACTTTAGGGAACTATTGAAGATGCTTGTGAGAACGAGGAACAAGTATGCTTCCATACGTCTTAACCCTTTCAGACACCACTTTATCCCGTTGACTGAAAAGTTGCTTTCACCACATCTCTTGCATCCTCAGAATCGTAGAAAGTGTACAGCTGCAGCAAATATTAAGAATTTTCAATTGTTTAGCGAGTTTTGTCAAGTTTACAAAATTTTGACTCCATGCGAAAACTCACTACAGGAACACAAAATATGAAAACATGTACTATTTCGTGTTTTGAAAAGCTTGAAAAGCACTTATCCAGCCACTTGACAATTATGCCTGGTGCACGACATTGTAAAAAACAATGAAAGAAGTGAACCCGCTACATACAACATACTGACACAGAGTAACAACACCCAGCCGTCTACCTTCCCACTCATATTGTTAAAACATTCTGCACATTATTCAAAATTGCAGCACAGTTCCAATAATAAGTGTTTCAAGATGTATGAAACACATTTTAAATACCATTACTTTCATCAGTGCTTTTGCTATTGATACGCGCTCCTGCTGTGCCCAATTGTGTAGACAGCGTCTCAAAGGGTTAAGCTCTGTGGAGGAAATACCATCAACACCACAAGAAAGGGAAAGTTTAAGGCATTTCGTATACTTGGAAACGAGGTTTTCATTGACTGTTAGCATACACTACGCCAGACTGAGAAGGAAGGTTACTTGAAGCATATTTCACACCATATAGCAAACAGAAATGTTCTGCAAAGGCATCAGCAGTGTTCAAGACAACACCACTATTTTCATGAAGAAGACGTACATCTTTGGCACTCCTTTTAGAAGAGAGAGCTCACAAAGCTCCAGACATATTCTGAATTATGTGTCACGCTGGCTTCAACACAATCAATGTGGTCAAAGTGATGATTCTAATAATAATAATAATAATAATAATAATAATAATAATAATATTTATTGCCACTTTGTAGAGGATACAGAGAGGTTCAGGCCCGTCAAAGCCAACAGGAGGCTTGAAGGACTGGGCCCGGCAGTTTGCGGCAGAGGTTACAAAATGGCAACAACAAGCAAAACATTGAAAGGAACAATAGGTTCAGCTGAAGAAATAGAAAAACAAGGCAATCACAAAGCCAGTGTCAAGGACATCCGTACTAACTCCAAGGAAGCAAAGCTTATAATACATAATCTCATACGTCTAAGCATCAACTGTAAAAGAACAAAAGAATCAACTCAATGTTCTCAAATGGGTTTTTAGGTTCCGCATAGAGTTTATAGCAAAAAGTTCTTCTGGTAGCCCATTAAAAATGTCCGGCACATAAGCACACCGACGTGCCTTTCCATACCTTGTTACACTCCGTTGTACAACATATCGAATGGTATTTCGCAACTTCCGGTTAGGATCATATTTAATTAAAAATTCTGAATTCCAAAAGTGGCGATGAACAACTGTTTGTACAAAAAGAGAATGGAATGAAGGAAGACGTAAGAAGCTGAAAATGTCGGCCCCGGAAGGGATATGACAATTATATGCAATGCTCTTTGACATGTTTTTTAAGATGCTATCAATTCGGCAATGCCAACGGGAAGGACATGACGCAAATAAGGTAATTCCGTATCTAAGAACACTATACGCAAGTCCATAAATTACAGTTTTTTTTACATACATTGGAGCCAAAGATCTGATATTAAAGAGTAACCATGAAACCTTCCGCAGCCTGGTACAAACGTAAGCCAAGTGATCATGCCATGATAAACTGCTATCGAAAATCACTCCGAGGTATTTGAACGAATTTACATATTCAACGGGTTCGCAACGACAAGAGAGAGAATCATGATCATGTAAGAACACTCGTTTGTCTATAAGGGCTGTCTTTAGCGGATTTCTGAAACATATTATTTTGGTTTTCTGTGTGTTAACTGAAATTCCGTTATCAGCGAACCATTTCATTACATGAATCACGTTTTCCTGCAACGTATTAACTGCAGTCTCGTAGTTTATATGTCTTGTGAGCAAAACAGTGTCGTCTGCGTACTGAAATATGGAACACTTGGAAGTTATTAAGCTCAAGTCATTTGTGAATATATTAAAGAGTAGTGGGGACAGAATGGATCCTTGTGGTACACCAGCCTTCACAGGCAGCTTGCTACTATATTCTGATTGGTTGTTTAAACTAACAACTTGAGAACGACCACTCAAAAAATTCTTGAGAATGGCATAAAAGGGACCTCGAAAGCCTAGTAAGTACAGTTTTTCTAAAAGAATAGCATGGTTAACAGTATCAAAAGCTTTCTTTACGTCTAGAAAGAGGGCGCAGCTAAACGAGTTTCCCTCAAATGCTGCGTACAATTGGTCTGCAAATTCCTCTAGAAGATGTATGGTGCCCCTTCCTGGGATAAAACCATATTGACGGTTTGAAAGGACAGCAAATTTGTTTAAGAAGGACATCATGCGTTCAAATAGAAATTTCTCCAGTATTTGGGAAAGGATCGGCAAAACAGAGATCGGTCGATAGTTCTCGACTGCGTTCTTTTGACCTCCCTTGAACAGCGGTCTTACAATAGCGGTCTTCAGCTTTTCTGGCAAGACGGCATGTTCTAAGAAGTCGTTAAAGAGAAAGAGCATAATGTCCGAAAGAGCGTCAAAATTTCGTTGCAATAGTGCCGCCGATATGCCATCAATTCCAGCAGACTTACTCCGCTTGAAGCTAAACACTAATCTGGCAAGATCTTCCTTTGATAACTGAGGAAGATATGCAGAAGCTGACAAAGATTCTTTTAAAGTGCATTTAACGCCTTGTCGAGCTGCTGCCGTTTCTGCTGCGAGCGTGAAATACTTATTGAAACTATCAGCTTTTGAGACAGGCTCTTCTACTGAAATATTAAAACTAGGCGCATTCCCGTCTTGCCCACGAAGATGGTTAATCAGAGACCACATCTTTGCAGGATTTTTAAAGGCTCGTTTGAATTGCTGTTGAAAGTACAGGCGTCGAGCTGATCGAATAAGTGCTACAACTTTGTTTCTGGCGGCTCTGTAATCTGAGCGAAGGTCTGCGTTTTTGGGAGCCTGCTTGGAACGTCTCCAAAGCCAGTCTCTGTTCGCGATGGCCCGTAAAATTTCAGGACTAAGCCAATCATGATTCCGCCTTTTTTTACGCGTAATTTGTCGCGTACAAGTATTTTTGAGCTCATCTAGTTTACGGCACATCTTTAAGTAAACTACCTCTGCTGAATCGTCCGCAATTAAACTTGTCCAGTGAAAAGATGCCACTAATGCATCCAACTTTCTTTCATCTGTTATTAACACGGGTATCTTATTAACATCACTGAAACTTGATGAAACAGTTCCAGACTGAGGAGAAAAACGACAGGCGGTTAAATAATGATCAGCCAGTCGCTGAGAAATGATACATGAGGTCAAGGTGTGATTCGGCGCACGAACAGCAATGTGGTCAAGACATGACTTAACTTGACGACCGCACAAGAAATCTTCACGCGTGGGGGCAGTGATTGTGTTTTCTATTCCATAGGCTGAAAGTGAGGATAGGTAATCTGAAATAGAAATTTTGTTTGAGCTCAAGATATCAATGTTCAAATCCCCTGTTAGGCAGAACAACTCAGCATCTTTGTACCTGAGAAGTATTTCCTCGAGTTCCATTACAAATCTTGTCATGCTACCAGATGGTGGCCTGTATACCGCGAGTAATGTGAAAGCGGCGTGTAATAAATTCACGTTTAGAGCCAAACATTCCGCATGCATAAATGTAATGTCAACAGATGAAACATCGTATTTTTCACTCACGAAGACCGCGATCCCTCCTCCACGGCGTGCCGGGCGTACAATAAAACTGGCACGATAACCGTTCACTGTGAACGTATCTAGACAGGACTCTGGTGCATTTATCTCGGTGAGAACAAATATATCAACAAAACCCGCCGAGTCTTCTGCTAAAATCTTGAATTGTTCCCAATATTTGCGGAGACTACGAATATTCAAGTTTATCAACGTGAATTCATGATTTTTGTTTCGGCCAAAGTTTGCTTTAAACGTGGCAAAATCTGGAAATTCTTGTGTACTAAGTAATGATCGGTCGGTCATTTTATCCTATCGATGTCCGTGTCGCAAGTAATTCGAATGAGTGTTGCGGCTTCGTCTTTCTTTGCGAAGATTTTGCCGCCCCTTACCCATATGAATTTGTAGCCTGCTTTCTTTCCTGTGATCCTTGCTAACCAAAATAACCTTCTGTTGAACTGCGACAAATTTTCATTGAAATACAGCTGGTCCAATGATTCAGATTCACAAAGGCTCTGTAGCTTGCCTCGCGCTGCGTACCAGCGCTCCCGAACAGCAATTGAAGCGAATCGCACCAAGATCGGCGGAGATGGCTTCTTGCTTGGAAGACGGTGTATAGCCACCACTTCTCCATTACGAGGCTTCTCTAGCTCGAGTTTCTCGGCCAGCTCATCAAGGAATTCAGTCAGGTTTTCATCTCTTCTCGATTTCAAGCCATGAATTTCTATGTTGGCGTTCCTGCTATGTTGTTCGGAATCATTAAGGCCTTGCTGCAGTTGATGAATCAATGATTCTTGGGCGAGCACTTTTTCTTGTAGTTGCTGCACTTCTTTCCTGCAAGCCGAGACTTCCTCTTTATCAGCTTTAAGTTGTACGACCGCATCATCGTATTGTGCAGATAGGAACTTCACGGATTCCTCTACGACATTAACCGCTGTACAAAGCCTTGTGAATTCTGTCTTTAACAGAAGCAGGGAATCCACCTTCGCGTGGAGCTCTGGCAGAGATTCCACATTTCGATTGATGACCTTTATCTCTGCTAAAAGTGCTGCTAGCGCATCGGAGTTATCCGTAGGTTGTGGCACCTGTTGCGAACTGGAGCCAGTACGTTTTTTGTTGGTACGGCAGGTTTTGCACACCCAGACTTCTCGTTTTTGTGGTCCCATCGTATTGAACGTGTTTGGAGCAATGCCAGAGCAGTTCTGCCCCAAATGGTACGGTTCTTTGCAATCCATACATCTAATATAACGGCCATCGTCGGGCAACGCCTTCTGACACACAATACATTCATCACCGTCACCCATAACAGTGCAATAATACACACTAACACTCGGCAGTCAGCAGTCGGCGGCAAAAAAAGAAAAAGAACTAGGAAACTAAAAGCAAGGTACAGAAAAGCACTCTACCTGTGTAGAAAATAAACGTCAGGCTGTGGCAAAATCTGCCGCCGACTGCAGAAGGCCGGGAATTCGTGCAGTCTTTTAAAGGCAGCGCTGAGACGAAGCAGGAGCCCTCTGGTGTTCTGGCTGGTCGAAGGGGAGGTGATCTTCCTTGTAGCGGCTTGAGAATCGTCGCGTGAAGATCTTTCGGTTATCACTCTTGGTTGCCGACAGACGATCGTTAGATGACCCGGGCTGTACTACGCATGCTCCTTGTCTGCATTCCCTGTGTAGAAAATAAACGTCAGGCTGTGGCAAAATCTGCCGCCGACTGCAGAAGGCCGGGAATTCGTGCAGTCTTTTAAAGGCAGCGCTGAGACGAAGCAGGAGCCCTCTGGTGTTCTGGCTGGTCGAAGGGGAGGTGATCTTCCTTGTAGCGGCTTGAGAATCGTCGCGTGAAGATCTTTCGGTTATCACTCTTGGTTGCCGACAGACGATCGTTAGATGACCCGGGCTGTACTACGCATGCTCCTTGTCTGCATTCCCTGTGTAGAAAATAAACGTCAGGCTGTGGCAAAATCTGCCGCCGACTGCAGAAGGCCGGGAATTCGTGCAGTCTTTTAAAGGCAGCGCTGAGACGAAGCAGGAGCCCTCTGGTGTTCTGGCTGGTCGAAGGGGAGGTGATCTTCCTTGTAGCGGCTTGAGAATCGTCGCGTGAAGATCTTTCGGTTATCACTCTTGGTTGCCGACAGACGATCGTTAGATGACCCGGGCTGTACTACGCATGCTCCTTGTCTGCATTCCCTGTGTAGAAAATAAACGTCAGGCTGTGGCAAAATCTGCCGCCGACTGCAGAAGGCCGGGAATTCGTGCAGTCTTTTAAAGGCAGCGCTGAGACGAAGCAGGAGCCCTCTGGTGTTCTGGCTGGTCGAAGGGGAGGTGATCTTCCTTGTAGCGGCTTGAGAATCGTCGCGTGAAGATCTTTCGGTTATCACTCTTGGTTGCCGACAGACGATCGTTAGATGACCCGGGCTGTACTACGCATGCTCCTTGTCTGCATTCCCTGTGTAGAAAATAAACGTCAGGCTGTGGCAAAATCTGCCGCCGACTGCAGAAGGCCGGGAATTCGTGCAGTCTTTTAAAGGCAGCGCTGAGACGAAGCAGGAGCCCTCTGGTGTTCTGGCTGGTCGAAGGGGAGGTGATCTTCCTTGTAGCGGCTTGAGAATCGTCGCGTGAAGATCTTTCGGTTATCACTCTTGGTTGCCGACAGACGATCGTTAGATGACCCGGGCTGTACTACGCATGCTCCTTGTCTGCATTCCCTGTGTAGAAAATAAACGTCAGGCTGTGGCAAAATCTGCCGCCGACTGCAGAAGGCCGGGAATTCGTGCAGTCTTTTAAAGGCAGCGCTGAGACGAAGCAGGAGCCCTCTGGTGTTCTGGCTGGTCGAAGGGGAGGTGATCTTCCTTGTAGCGGCTTGAGAATCGTCGCGTGAAGATCTTTCGGTTATCACTCTTGGTTGCCGACAGACGATCGTTAGATGACCCGGGCTGTACTACGCATGCTCCTTGTCTGCATTCCCTGTGTAGAAAATAAACGTCAGGCTGTGGCAAAATCTGCCGCCGACTGCAGAAGGCCGGGAATTCGTGCAGTCTTTTAAAGGCAGCGCTGAGACGAAGCAGGAGCCCTCTGGTGTTCTGGCTGGTCGAAGGGGAGGTGATCTTCCTTGTAGCGGCTTGAGAATCGTCGCGTGAAGATCTTTCGGTTATCACTCTTGGTTGCCGACAGACGATCGTTAGATGACCCGGGCTGTACTACGCATGCTCCTTGTCTGCATTCCCTGTGTAGAAAATAAACGTCAGGCTGTGGCAAAATCTGCCGCCGACTGCAGAAGGCCGGGAATTCGTGCAGTCTTTTAAAGGCAGCGCTGAGACGAAGCAGGAGCCCTCTGGTGTTCTGGCTGGTCGAAGGGGAGGTGATCTTCCTTGTAGCGGCTTGAGAATCGTCGCGTGAAGATCTTTCGGTTATCACTCTTGGTTGCCGACAGACGATCGTTAGATGACCCGGGCTGTACTACGCATGCTCCTTGTCTGCATTCCCTGTGTAGAAAATAAACGTCAGGCTGTGGCAAAATCTGCCGCCGACTGCCTTATTATTATTGTTATAATAATAACAATAATAATAATAATAATAATCTTAGTGGTAACTTGGCACACTAGACTAAAAAGAAGGCTGATGCCTGTTGTCAGGATTGGGGGCTCAATCCCATCGCTCGAGATCCGTTGCCAAGATTGGAGTCCGGCATGAATTTGAAGGTAGCTGGCCCATGCCGTCGTCCAACTTAAACACGCTGAGGACATTGATGAAGGGAAGAACTGCTTCTCATCGAGAACGAGGAAAATGGGTTTATTTACAGAAATTAAATCAGTCTAACATGACTGCTTAAGAAAAAGAATGTCAGTCCAACATGACTGCTCAAGAGAAAGTGTGTCAGTCCAACCTGACTGCACGAGAGAAGTGTGTCGAGCCTCCGCCCAACAGCCGTTTTTAAACGCTCGGTCCTTCGGCGATACAAGGCCGCGAATGTTCGTTTCGTCATCGCAAAACTAGCCGCCTCCCGCGACAAGGTGACGCACACACACACGCAAACACACAGGTGCGAAGGACTGGAGCCGACGACCGAGGGGAGTCGTTCCGGGAAGCTCGGAGACATCCTGGGTAGCTCGTTGTCCCGCCGCGGCTTGCTCATGCGTAGCGAAATCAGGTTCGCACTGGGGACCTCGGGTACAATAGTTCGTCCGTCGAACCCGTTTCGTCACAACGGCGATGGGGCTGGTGTATGGGGGCGGTTTTCAGCACAAAGCCCGCTTCTTCGAACGCAGTCTTGCTGCAGCCACGGAGAGTGGGGGATGCGCGCCTTGTCCCCCAGTCGTAATTGGGTGGCAATTTTTCCTTGCAGCTCGCCATTCTTAACAGCGCCTCCATGGCCCGAAAAATCTCGACTGTCAAGCGCTGGCAACCGCTAGGCAGGAAGAGAACGGCAGGTGGTCAGGGGGGGATTGATGTCTTGGCTCGCAGCGACCACTTGTGTATTGATGTCACCACCCCAAAACATCCAACAAGGACAGGCAACTGCAAAATGAACCCCACAACACGGCTCTGCGCCGAGATGACGTGCATTGGCTCTCACTTTAGACTCGCTAGGCTTCAAAAAAAAAAAAAAAAACAGAAGTGCAGAAACAAAAATGCTGCATTTCGCTATGCCAATTTCTGAAGCAAATTCCTGCTGACGAATTCAGCAATCATGGATGGAATCCTGCTAAATGAGAGGGGATCTTCTTCGCTTAATAAAATTAGCACTAGTAACCCTAAAACTTAGGCAGGACCCTCAAACGCAGAATTCAAATTAGCCTGCTCAAACCATCCGCATTGCTATGCAACTTTCCCTTCTTATATCTAACGGAGAAGTTGTACTCTTGGAGAGTGAGGCTCCATCGGAGCAAGCGGCCATTTTTGTGTGACATTTGATTGAGCCACGTCAGAGGACAGTGGTCGGTCTCGAAGATGAACTTCGCTCCGTACAAGTAACACGACAACTTCTGTGCGGCCCAAACTAAACAAGCACATTCCTTCTCTGAAGCGCTGTAGGCTTCCTCTCTTACATTTAGTTTACGGCTGGCATAGAGGATAGGATGCTCCTCGTTATCGTCGCCGACCTGACTAAGTACCACGCCCATACCTCTGTCGCTTGTGTCGCATTGAACTATGAATTCCTTTGTGTAGTCTGGCGCGCGAACCACAGGGCGAGAAACCTATAGCGTTTTCAAACTTTGGAAAGCGTTCTCTTTGTCCTTATCCCAGTGTACGTTACTCGGTGCTCCCTTTTGGAGGGCGTCTGTTAATGGACTTGCCATTTGCGAGTAATTCGGAATGTACCGTTGATAGTACCCCACAAGTCCCAAAAATGAACGAAGGTCCGTTTTTGTGCGCGGCTGAGAAAATCCTCCAATCGTAGCTATTTTCAGCTCCGCCGGCCGTCTCATGCCCTGACCGACAACATGGCCCAGATAAGTAACCTGCGAACAACCAAACCTACACTTTTCCGCTTTCATCGTCAAGCCGGCTTTCCTCAACCGTGAGAACACCTGTTTGAGGTGCGATACGTGTTGTTCCCAGCTGTCCGAAAAAATTGCCACATCATCAAGATAGGGCAAGGCGAACTCCTGCAAGTCTTTTAGGACAATATCCATTAACTTAGAGAAGCTAAACGGCGCGTTCTTCAGCCCGAAGCTGAGTGCGAGAGGGCGAAAAGTGCCTACAGGCGAGATGAATGCGGCATAGCGGCTGGCACTTTCCGAAAGGGGAACTTGCCAGTACCCCCGCACGAGATCTATAGCTGAAATGTATTTAGCAGCGCTAACTCTTTCAATTCGTTCCTCAATGTTGGGTATCGGGTACAGCTGATCCCTAGTGATGGCATTTAACTTCCTGTAGTCAACACACGGACGAGGGTCCTTGTTAGGTTCTAGCATGAACTCTAGCATGCGCTGTATCTCTGCCTCCATAATCTCTCTCTGTCTTGGAGACACCCTGTAAGGCTTTGATCTTACTGGTTCGGTTGATGTCAGCTCAATTTCATGCGTTATCAGTTCGGTTCTACCCGGCCGATCGCTGAATCTGTCGAGATATTCCCCTAACACCTCTTTTAGCTCATCTAGCTGCTCGGGTCTTAGAGCGTGCGAGCTTACCGAGTGTTCGACTACTTCTTCTAGACCGATTTCAGAGTTGGAGGTCGCCCTATACTCCTTAAACTTGGTACTAATGCCATCCGGCTCTTTGATGGTATAGTTAACGACTCCGCTCCGCTCTACATACGGCTTCATCAAATTACAGTGATATATCCTCACTTCCTTCCTGCGACCGGGCATTCTCAAAGCATAGTTAGTGTCTGAAAGTTTGTGCAACACTTTAACGGGCCCGTCCCAGTGAACTTCAAGCTTGTTCTTTCTTGAAGGTTTGAGGATCATTACCTGGTCTCCGGCGTTAAACGTACGAAGCTTCGCATTCTTGTCGTAATAGAATTTGGCGTTCTTTTGAGCTACTCCCATGTTCTTTCCGACTAGTTCTTGGGTTGCGCTTAGCCGTTCCAGTAAATTTAGCACGTATTCAACCACTGTTGGACTCTCACCTCTTTCCTCCCACATCTCTCTTAACATTCTCAGTGGAGAACGGAGTGTCCTCCCATACACTAGTTCTGCTGGTGAGAACCCTGTCGCTTCATGTGGAACCGTTCGCAAAGCAAACAAAGTTGCCGGTAGACAGTTCTCCCAGTCCTCCTTATGCTCGTAACAGAGCGCACGCAAAACTCGCTTAAGCACCGAATGCCACCTCTCTACACTGTTTGACTGAGGGTGATAGACAGAACTGTGTATTAACTTTACCCCGCACTTTTGCAAGAATGTGGAAGTCAGTGCGCTCGTGAATACTGACCCTTGATCTGCCTGAATTTCGGCTGGAAACCCAACTCGTGCAAACACTGTTAAAAGCGCGTCTACTACTTCGGTGGAACTGAGCTCTTTCAAAGGGATTGCTTCTGGAAACTTGGTAGCCGGACACAGCATGGTAAACAAGTACCTGTAGCCCGATTTTGTTTTTGGAAGAGGCCCTACCGTGTCTATTACAAGTCGTCTGAAAGGCTCTGTTATTAAGGGCACTACCTTCAGTGGAGCTTTCCATGCCTCTCCTGGTTTACCCGAACGCTGGCAGGCGTCGCATGATCTTACAAAGTTTTCTACGTCTTTGAAACAGCCAGGCCAGTAGTATTCCATAAGCAATCTTTCCTTTGATTTGTTTATGCCTAGGTGGCCGGACCACCCATTTCCATGACAGAGACTCAAAAGGTCCTCCCTATACTTAGTAGGTACGACTAACTGATCTAAAATCCTACCCTTTCGATCTCTGTAGTGCCGATACAACAAACCTCCTCTCTCATGTATCGTCACATTGCGCCTAGCAATGCCTTCTTTAGCTGTGTCATGTAATTTAGCTAAGCTCTCATCACTCTTTTGCTCAGCTGCCAGTGACTCTTTATCCACACGTAAGAGCTGATCAAAGTTCTTTGAGGCCGGTGATAATAACGACCCTGTCTCGCTTGTGAGTGCGTCAGCTTGCTCTTCCTGCAGGCTAGAACTTTGACACTCAAGTGCTACGCTCTCATTGAGCTGGTCAGCTGGCAGGCCCTCCTCAACTGTTCTTTTGTCCCTCGGGCCTAGCTCGGATTCGGGTAATGAAGTTATCCCCTTTTCTGCTTCCGCTGGAGGAGCGTGTGCATTTTCCACCGAAAGCGCCGCGATCTTACGAGCTTGGCCTCGGGTCAATGCTTGTACTATGCCCTCTCCCAGTTTGAGCCCTTTGTCACACAGTAACTGATTCGAACGATTCGAAAACATGTAAGGATACTGCAGTGACAAAGATTTGGAAACTGCAGCCTCAGTCTCTAGCTCCCCGAATGGTCCATTGATTTTGACTTTGGCCATGGGCAGACACACGCTGTGTTCTACAACCTGTTTTATCCATGCCACTTCTCCGGTGAAGTCTTCTACCGTCACGTAAGACGGATGGACAATGTCCATCGTGGCGGCACTGTCTCTTAGCACTCGGCATGGTTTTCCATTAACTTGCAGGTCGTGAATATATGGACTTAAATGTTCCATATTCTCATCCTTTTCCTCCACGTAGGAGAAAACTACGCTAGACTTCTCGCAGTTTACACCTATATGTCCCAGTTTGTGGCATTTGTAACAGCGCATTGGTCTAAAAGATTCGAATTTTCTTTTCTGTTCTTTTTGTGCGGTTTCTCCGTTAAGTTTCTCCTCGCTCTTTTCTGCGGGCTTTTCCGCCATGTCTACAGGCTCCGATCGTCTAGTCTGCGCACCCTTTTTGAACGGAAATGGTTTCCGCGGTCCATTTCGACCGTCCCAGTTTCCCTCCTCGGCGTTCAACTTTCTACGGGTTGCGTACTGTTCGGCTAATTCAGCCGCCCTTTCCACAGTGTTCACATTACCTCTGTCTTGCACCCACAGTTTCACAGCTTGGGGGATGGTTTTGTAAAACTGTTCTAGACACATGCATTCAATGATCATGTCTCTGCTGTCGCACGCTTCCGCGCTTTTAAGCCACTCCACTTGGTTGGCCTTTAAGCTATATGCAAACTCCGGATATCCCTCGCTATCTTTCTTGCCTGTGCTCCTAAACCTTTGCCGAAAAGCTTCGGCTGAAAGGCGGTATTTCTTCAGGAGACTAGCCTTAACTTTTGCATAATCATATGCATCCTGTGCACTCAGTCTGGCGATTACTTCCGCCGCCTCACACGGCAACATAGACAGCAACCGCTGTGGCCATGTATTCGGGCCAAAGTTCATCTTTTCGCAAGTCCTTTCAAAATTGCTTAGGAACAAGCCTATGTCGGTCCCGACCTCAAATGGCTTTAATAGCCTGTCCATGCGGTACGATTCTGCCTCACTTGATCGTCCCAGAGCGCCTTCACTTCCTTGAGACAACTCCAAACGTTTGCTTTCAAGTTCAAGTTGCATTTTTGTTAACTCGCGATCTTTATCGCGTTCCTCTCTCTCCCTGTTCCGTTCTTCTCTTTCCCGTTCTTCTCTTTCTCTTTCCCGTTCTGCTCTTTCTCTTTCCCGTTTCTCTCTCTTTTTGAGAAGTTCCAATCCCATTTCAATATCTTCCTCACTGGCCTGTTCGGAAATGATATGCAATAATTCTGATCTTAGCATTTCCTCGCGTACATCTAGGCCCAGTTCCTCACCAACAATCAACAACTCGTCTCTCAGCAGTGTCCTTAACCCCATGACTGCTGCTTTACTGCCTTGATTCTGCTCTCTAAATCTAGCTAGGAAAACACAACCTAGCTAACACACAACAATCTAGCTTCCCTACAGTTCTAAACAGAACAACCACAAAATGAAGCCTAGAGAGTCAAAGCAAGAATCAAGCACTCACCGCAGATACAGCACCATGTCGCAAAGTCCATCCCACCGCTGCCACCAGTTGTCAGGATTGGGGGCTCAATCCCATCGCTCGAGATCCGTTGCCAAGATTGGAGTCCGGCATGAATTTGAAGGTAGCTGGCCCATGCCGTCGTCCAACTTAAACACGCTGAGGACGTTGATGAAGGGAAGAACTGCTTCTCATCGAGAACGAGGAAAATGGGTTTATTTACAGAAATTAAATCAGTCTAACATGACTGCTTAAGAAAAAGAATGTCAGTCCAACATGACTGCTCAAGAGAAAGCGTGTCAGTCCAACCTGACTGCACGAGAGAAGTGTGTCGAGCCTCCGCCCAACAGCCGTTTTTAAACGCTCGGTCCTTCGGCGATACAAGGCCGCGAATGTTCGTTTCGTCATCGCAAAACTAGCCGCCTCCCGCGACAAGGTGACGCACACACACACGCAAACACACAGGTGCGAAGGACTGGAGCCGACGACCGAGGGGAGTCGTTCCGGGAAGCTCGGAGACATCCTGGGTAGCTCGTTGTCCCGCCGCGGCTTGCTCATGCGTAGCGAAATCAGGTTCGCACTGGGGACCTCGGGTACAATAGTTCGTCCGTCGAACCCGTTTCGTCACAACGGCGATGGGGCTGGTGTATGGGGGCGGTTTTCAGTACAAAGCCCGCTTCTTCAAACGCAGTCTTGCTGCAGCGACGGAGAGTGGGGGATGCGCGCCTTGTCCCCCAGTCGTAATTGGGTGGCAATTTTTCCTTGCAGCTCGCCATTCTTAACACTGTATGTTAGAGCATCTGATAACCAGCCATCTAAAGCAGGAATTTGCAGGATGCAGAAGACACTTCCTTCCCCTCCACGTGCACACACACTTGCTCAATAACACAGCACGGCACACACGCACACATTCGACAGGTGCACAACACACAGGAGTGCCAATGAAGTCTGGTTCCAAGGAAGGAGAATCCAAATCGCCAGGGGGGTGGAGAGAAAGCTCTGCATGCCAGATATAATCATGGAGTTGTGGTGTCGGGCCATAGAGGCGTGATGAGGGCTCAGGCTGTGCTGACCACTTGTTCAGACGAACTGAAGAAAGGTTAGTGCTGTACAGAGAGACGTCAAACACCCTGCAGTATAGACTAGTGCAATGTTGCGTTGGTATTGCAGGGTGTGCTACTTGAGGGGTTTGAGGCAATCCTCGAAGGCTGGCATGAGCTTGTGACAACCGAAAAGACGGGAGTAAAGGGTGCGTATTGTCCGGCGCTGAACAAGCTTAAGTTTGTTAGCGTCGTGAGTTTGGTACGGGGAGTTTGGTACGGGAACTATGCTGATGAGCAGTACTCAAGTCGTGACAGAATGATAGAAGTGTAGAGTGCTCGGAAAACCTTAGGTCATCATGGAAGGGAGACACGGGACACAAACCCAAGAAAGGGCCGGTGCTTATATACAGTACTGGTGACATATGCGGAAAAGTTGAGAGAACAGCTAAATGCTACACCCAGAATGGGAAGGGCCCGAACAGTCTTTATAGAAGTGCCTCCAAGGAAGAAGGTTGGACGTGCAGCAGTTTCGTTGTGGCTGATACGCATGGCAGCACTTTTTACGGTGCTACTACAAAGTTTGATATTGTAGGCCCAGTCGTTCACCTTTACGGAATGTATTTATTGCAAGCACATATGCTGTGCATCGGCATATTGTTGTTGTGGATGCGTTAACTTGTTAATCAAACACATTCTGCGCAGATGCATTAGTAACTTGGTTTTGAGTACATCTTTGTCCTGACTACAATTAATAGTATCGCAGCAAGAAACATTTTAGTAGGGGCTGAAGGCATACTGACTGCACAAAACACTGATGACACCTTTTCACCTTCCCCACAATGCACTCACACCATCTACACTTTCCATAAGCAAAAAGTGAGATAAAAAATCAATTACAGTTTCATTGACTCAGTACTTGCTGCTTCTGAAGCGGGCATCGAAGCAATCGTGGCATACGCTGCTACATGCATAGGTCTTGCATGATGCAGGTCTTGCTATGCACTGCACACAGGGCACACGTTGCAAACAGATAATTTCTTTTTGCAGTGCTCAACTATAACGACACACTGACTCAAACATGACTGCGTTGTCACGTATGCTTTAGTGCGTCAGTGTTCTTGATTGCTACACGAGCGATTTATGCCCAACTAGCCCAAAAGACGGACGCACTAGAAAGAAGTGAGTGAATGAGTACAGTGAACTTGTACTGAACTGGATTCACATGCCGAATAGAAGAGCGCAGTGTCAGCCGAAACAGGCGGCACGGCTGATTATGTAAGTACTTCCAATAGTTCGGCTACTAGTGTATTTCGCTTTCGGAAGTTATCTTTACCACTGGAAACAGCGCAGAGCTTGCCCGTTAAACTTGAGTCAACCGACACCACACGAAACAGGCCGCGGTTGACCAACCCAACTTCCACACGGTTCATTCACCACATCACAGGTCACACGAAGTCAAGAGTGCCATATTTTAAATCACTGCAGCACCAAACGGACCTGAAAATTCATTTCCTTCGACAGAGTTTCTCAGGTGAGTTCGTTCACTCGCCAGTTACGAACTCGATGGACGCGCTAGGCCTACGCGTAACGTAAACAACATCGGCGATAGGCGAGTGTTGATTATTCAGACTTCGGAGCTCGTAAACGTGTTTCCATTCGTTTTGAGCACAACAAAATGCACATACAACAAGCACAGACGTTGCGGCAATCGTGATTCGGTTGGCTGTTTTAGCAGACGATCGTACCGAGCCCGGCGGAACCCAGTGGGCAGGTTGGATTAGTCGGCGTCGTTCGAAGTCGCTTCGGATCCACGTCGCACTGCCACAACCCACGATCGTCGGTCGGTCGGTCGTGTCGGCCTACTATTACAACACTGTCTTTCAGGAACACTGTCGCGCGCGTCGTGCGTCCAAAAAACTCGGACGATCGTTGGTGTTGGCACCTTCACACGGTCGGCCATTACAGGCCTAGCAGCCGGAGGCTCCGCAGCCTCCGATTGGTTGACGCCTGCGAGGCGTCGCAGCCTCTCATTGGTGCACGCCGGCGCAGCTTTGCCGCGCGTCGGCAAACTTCTAGCATCGGCAGTAGACATAATCGCTGCGCGACGTTCCGCTTCGACGAGTTCCCGACCGACGCTTTGACGCATTTGACCCTTCGGCGCGCGCCGAAGCTTTCCGGCGCGTGCCAGTGGTTGGGGCATAAGGCACGCCCTTCCTCCCAACGCTCTCCCCGATGTATCGCGCGCGACGTAAGGCGGCGCACTTCCTCCCCGCGTTTCTCCCACAGAGCACCTATACAAACTTAGAGAAACTGTACCTTCCACAGTGCAACGGAAATAAGCGTAGCGGTGGCGTCGTGAACTAAAGTATGCGACCACAGGTGGCACTGTACAACAGGAAACGGAAACGGGGTTTTGCACAGCATGGCCGCAGGTGTTCTGTGGCTTTACTGGGTTTCTGGCTGCTGCGCCTCGATCGTGCCCCCGCCAGTTTGGTTGCTGTGTGGCAAACGTAGCGCCTACGTATATAAATATATGTAGCGCTGAGTCACATCGAGTTAAGGCACACTCTGAACTGACTTTTAAGGGCATCCCGAGCGGTTTTTCGTTTATTACGCCGCCGTTACCTCGAGTTGTGCCGCCGCGCTCCAGCTGTTGCATTTCGTGTAGGGCTACTGACAGAATGCGGTTTCCAGGCGGCACGGTGACCTCGACTGGAATAAACGCACACGACACCAAAGATTGAGTAAGCCTGAAAATATTTTATTTGCATTGTACAAGCACAACAAAAAGCACACGTCTACGCATCCACACAAACGCGGTTACATAGTCAAGAACATAGTCAAGAAATGGCTCAATAATAAGGGTAGCACAAACGCACAAGAAGACCTAAGCTACGAAACGTACGGTCGGCTGCTAAGTATAATAATTTCCCTGTCACCGCGTGTCACTTTTATACAGCATCTTTACAGCACTACCAGGCCGGGTAGCTTGGCGGAAAGAACGCAACAGCTTACGGCCGTCAGCTGCCTCTTCTTTACGGGTGTCATAATTATTCT
The DNA here is from genome assembly GCF_023375885.2 of Dermacentor andersoni. Taxonomy (NCBI): domain Eukaryota; kingdom Metazoa; phylum Arthropoda; class Arachnida; order Ixodida; family Ixodidae; genus Dermacentor; species Dermacentor andersoni. The sequence goes on from NC_092823.1 coordinate 5,355,758, forward strand.
AATATCCGCATCAACGTCGTGCAAGACCGCATACAGGTATCTGTATCTGAACCATATGTGCGAGCTTAATACATGTGTAGTGAAATTATGATAACCACTGCGTCTTATCAAACATGTATTGGTTTTGCAAATGTGCATTACAGCTGACGGAACGACATACTGTAAGTGAAGCGCAATAGAACATGGACAAAAAGAGGATACAACACTTGAAGAAGAAATGAAGGATTAGTAGGCGTACAGCAAACAAGCGATGACGGAGAACACACAATGATGCATCGGGTGTTCTGTGACATCGGTTTGCGTACTTACGGTGTTATGGAGATCAACGGCATAAAAACGTACCTTCAAGCGTACTCCCTCAACCTCCGCCACATTCATTAGGATAATCAACGCCTAAACAATATGAGGCACTATTTTTTGCCAAGAGTAGACCTCTTTATAGCAAGTCTATCTAATGACTCGCAGACGAAACCAGCATGCTTTTTGAAAATGTTTTACCGCCGTAGTATTCGAACGCCAACGGCCAGAAAACATATCGATACCAATAGGCTGTCGGCTGTCGGTGGTTAATCAAGTACAAAAACCTTGACACTATGACTAAAAAGCAGCTTCAACAATCCAATTAAAAAAAATCAACTGCCTATTTCCCTGAGGTAAAAAACATCCTTAGACACCTCGATTGTTTATGTCAATGGTTTGTGTAAAGTAAACAATTCAGCATGTTCAGCGCCCCTAGCAGAGAAAGCACAAATTAATGTATGCGACCAAATTACAGTAGCTCCACTTGCGCGCTTACGCTGAAACGCGCCTCGATTGATTTTTCGCCCTCTGTGGCCATTTGTTGAACTTGAGAGTGTGCGGGGCCTGGTTTCTCCCTTGCGCACACAAGACTGAGCCACCATACTGGGCTCAACCACGGAACCCCCCCGCCCTTTCACTCGCACATACAGCAAGCGGCGCGCGGTCACTATGTTATCGCCCTTCCCCTTTATACGAAACATGAGGGCGACGGCAGGAATGCGCCTGGAGTGTCCGTATAATTGCTATCGGAATAATATAATAATAATATCCGGCAGCTGACGCGTACAGTGGCCCATTACTTTCCGCAAAAGAAAAAGTAACAAATTCGAACTTTCACCATGCGACAATCCGCTGCGCCGCAACAGTGTGTTAATTTTTCTTTTGAGGGGCGGGGGAACCGAAATGAAAAAAACGCAAAGGAAAGCATGTTAGCCACAATCGAATGGCTGCTTTGGGCACCTAATGTGGCTACTGAAGGAATGTCGAAGAAAACGCGAGACGCTTGGTCCACAGAGGACCATACGCATACTGCTCTGTATCCTACACCGGCGAGACAAGACTTTCCGGAGAGGTGCTCAAGAGAACGCGTTGCAATACGTCGAGTCCCCACCGTGTTGGCGGCGAGCGACCATTGTTTCTTTTACAGCGAAGCTGTATCCCTCTACCAACCAAGGAAATTTTCGTGTCGTTGGCGTAGTAAGCGAAAACCTCCCCATGTATGGGCCGATCCCGGAGATAGTGCAACACCGGCATGACCCGCGGCGAAGGTGAAGCAGGCGTTAAGCACCCCCAATACGTGGGCCGATCCCGAAGATAGTAAAATCCCGGGCCGACCTGCGGCGGAGGTGAAGCAGGCGTTAAGCAACTACCCATATCGAGGGCCGTTCCCGAAGATTGTGCAGTACCGGCCCCACCCGCGGCGGAGGTGAAGCAGGCGTTAAGCACTCCCCATAACGTGGGCCGATCCCGAAGATAGAGAAATACCGGCCCGACCCGCGGCGGAGGTGAAGCAGGCGTTAAGCAACTACCCATATCGAGGGCCGTTCCCGAAGATAGTGCAGTACCGGCCCCACCCGCGGCGGAGGTGAAACAGGCGTTAAGCACTCCCCATACATGGGCCGTTCCCGAAGATAGTGCAATACCGCAGGCGTTAAGCATACCCAACACGAGGGCCGATCCCGAAGATAGTGCAATACCGGCCCCACCCGCGGCGGAGGTGAAGCAGGCGTTAAGCACTCAACTTAACGTGGGCCGATCCCGTAGATAGTGCAATACCGGCCCTACCCGCGGCGGATGTGAAGCAGGCGTTAAGCACCATCCATACGTGGGCGAACCAGCGGCGGAGGTGCAGTTCGCCATTCAGGGGCCCACATACACAGCTTCATCCTTTTTAACAGAGTGGAAGGGCACCGAGGTTTTTTCTCGTCTGCTAGCCAGAAGGCGTTTAAAACTCTGCCAGGCGAAAATTCACTCGGCCAGAGAAACACGAACGCGCACCGAAGTGCGCCGCGCGCTATTCGGGGCAGCACGAGAAAAACGCACGCGCTCTGGCTGGCTCTGGCAACCCGCGGGTTGCGAGAACAAGAAAATTGAAGAGGCTCATTGTCTCTTCGCGAATAAAAGTCAAATTAGAAACATAAATAATACCGTAGTTACCTTTGCTGGCTTTAGTGTCTTGACATGGATGCTTTGGCGTAGGTGAAAAAATGTTGATATTTCTTTCTGTGACATGATGGCACAAATGAACCACCACAACGCTTCGTCTCATCGGACCTCGCTGAGTGCTTTGTCAACTTGTCTGATCAGAAAAGTCAATGCACCTTTTGTGTCAAATGTTTATAACAACATTGAACCCACAAAGTTTCGGAATCGAACATCCAAAGCACGACTTTAGAAATGTCAGTGGACCTTTCGCATCGAAAGTTTACGAGATCTTTATACCCACAAAGTTTCGAAATTGAAATCTATGTGCTCCTCGCCCTCCGCAACAAGCCCGCTCGCCATGAAAATGCCCTTGATGCTTTGTGCTCGGATGCGACTGCGTCATGTGACTCCCGGTGCGTGGGCGTTGCCGCGAAATCCAGCCCGAGTTCGCAATGTACGCGCTGAGATGTCTTTTCGAGCGTGAAAAAGACATTCTAGAGAAAATCCAGAATTATTTCCGGCGCCGGGGGTTGTTTTGGTCGGCGTTGCGTGAACAGCACGAAAAAATTTCGGGGGGTGGGGGAGGGCTGAAACCCTATAAGTACGGCAGGTGGACGCGCCAGGTGCACTGATGACGTTCCGACCATTACAAGCCGGTACCGGCCGTGGTTGCTCAGTGGCTATGGCGTTTGGGTTGCTGAGCACGAGGCCGCGGGATCGAATCCCTGCCTCGGCGGCCGCGTTTCGTTGGGGGTGAAACGCGAAAACACCCGTGTACTTAGATTTAGGTGCACGTTAAATAACTCAAAGTGGTCGAAACTTCCAGAGCCCCCACTACGGCATGCCTCATAATCAGAAAGTGTTTTGGCACGCAAAACCCCAAAATTTAAATTATAAGCCGTTATCGCTCTTCAGTGCCTTAGCCATCCGCGTCGAACATTATTGAACCGTGAACGTACTCAGGCGGCGGCTTCTTGTGGCACTGCCGCGCGGGCCGCAGCTTGAAAGCGATCCGCGATGTCCACAAAGAGTGGCGACTGCTTCGCGCGCTGTGTTCTCGCCGCGTACTTCGTGTTGAAGAGACGCGCGCCCGTGCGAAAGCGGCAGGCTGAGGCGTTCGCTGAGGGCACCGTGAGCGCTGTGTTTCCGCCGCGTCGTTGGCGTTGAAGCGCGAGGCAGCGCAAAGGCAAATTCGCTCGCTGCTGCAGGCGCTATCTCAAAAGCGGTCGTCTTATTACGGGACGGACGAAGGGACGGGCATACAAATGCTACGTATTTAAAATTAAGACTTACCTACACCACCTAAACTGCGAACCCGTGCTGGGGCGCGAGCCGTGGCGCTAGCTTCGGCAATAAAGTAGCTACAAACTTGGTACGTGCTCCTTGCGCCGCCGTCGCCACCAGCTCGTGTCGCCACTGCGCTAGCGTTAGTACTGGCATAGTTACATAAGTTACATAACACTGCTAATGACACCGGAACACCGCGACCAACTTCTTATGACATCCCTTTATCCCCTTATCCAGACTTTTCGTCCAGTGTTACTTCAGCTTCCGCACGCAACTCTTATTTCGAAATGGCCTAGGCGGTGTGTTTTGTAAAACTTATTTTCTCTTAGCGACAGCTTGGCGAGCAGGCGTGCGTCTAAATGTCGTACGAAAATCCCTCACGTAACCCGATCCTAGGTGCGTAGGGACAAAATCGTTCAGGGACTTTCGAGAAGGCACGATGGCGCGCTGATAGCGCCAAGTGATGCCGTGGCGCTATATGGCGCGTTGAATCTCCGGCCCACGCCGACCGCTGGTCGTATGATGTCTCCGCAGTGGGTTCAGTATTTGTTGGCGAAAAGTCGTGCAGTAGTAGTGGTGTGGCATGTCAGCTTTTCGTCTCGGTGAACTCTGGTGGTGTGAGACCCGTATTTCTGAAGAATTCAGTGCGGTTGACGATGAAAATATTCAAGTGGCGTAGCGCCTCGGCAATGCAATTTGCGAACCGGCGCTGTGCAGCATCGTCGCCATGTTAGCCCTTTTAGGCAGCGTCATCACATCGCACATGCATTTTTATTTGACGGGCGTCGCAGGCGGAGGTATCGTGCGTGTTCTTCGCCACTACTTACGTTACGTAAGTAATCTAATGCTTAAGGTGGTGGTTGCTCACAACTGTTCACGCGACCTTGAATTGGGGCAGCGCATGTTTTCAATCGTGTTCAGCGCTAGTGCGCCATCCGTGACTTCATGTGATATACTTTTACTGTAGGCTTTACGACAATGATCGCTTAGTGACATCACATGGTCTGCCAGGATTCCACGAACTAAAATGCAGAGTAGATGTTTAATATTATTCGTACCAAGGGCGCGATAAACACGGCGGGGTGGAGCTTACTACTGTGCCCTGTTATGTTCAGCTGCATCTCTGCCAGTTCTTCGCGCTCTTAGTTTTAGCAATGGGACGCAGGGTTCTGTGTAAAGTTGGGACGAATGAATGTGTATATTGACACGTGTACTTGTTTGTCTTTATCGGGCGACACGTTTCACCGCCTAACAAAGGTTATCGCACAGCGCAGGACGCGCCTGGATATTGTCACGTGGTCGTGACGTCAAAGAACACAGTAACAATACTGTGAAAGGCAAAACTAGATTTTATTGGGCGAACCTGTGCCCACAAAACAGGCTACACTTATAGCACAACGAGAGCGGCGAACACAGTCGGCGATCGTCGAAAATCTGATCAGCGGGTCAAGCGCGTCGGCTTTTATAGAGCAGTCGTCGAATGTTCCAGACTAATCGCTCGGACCCGCGTGCCTTCCACAAAGTTCTACACCATTCGCGTCACGCGATGAAATCAGATAACATAAGGTTCGGCGACAACAGACAGCGGATAGAAGCATCGATAACTTTCCAGAAACTTCGGTTACATGCAGGCGCGTCCCACGCTGTGCGATTACATTTGTTAGGCGGCGAAACGTGGTTGCCCGATACAGATAAGTACACGTGTCAATACCCCCCTCTTAAAAAGCATCGTCCCGATGCTACAAATATAAGAGAGCGAAACACAAAAGGACACTTATTAAACATAAGTAACAAAACAACGAAAAGAAACAAAGTCCAAAGGTCAGTTACGCGAAGCCCCAAAGTTCATTAACGCTGGTAGTACGGCTTGAGTCGCACAACGTGGACAGTGGGATGGATGGAACAGATGGGTTGAACCAGAACATTGTTGTGGTCTTTAACGGGCGGTCGAAACGGGACGCAGTTGTTGAAAAAGCACGAAAGACGAGGTTCACTACAACTGAGCTAGGATTTGCCACTGAGCAACCCGTGTTTGTAAATGAGCACCTGGCCCCTCAACTAAAGAAGCTACTTGGAATGACTGTGGCGAAGAAAAAGGAAATGAAATGGCGCTATGCATGGGTGAGGGGAGGCAAAATTTTTGCTCGTAAGACGGAAAGTTCCCGTATGCTACGTGTAACATGTGAAGCCGACTTGGAAAAGATGATGTAGTTCTTTCCTATCTATTGGCACGTTCATTCCCGTACTTTTTGTTCTGATGGTTATGCCACGTGACGTTGTCTGCCCATGTGGCGGTGCCTATATCTCATTCTTGCATTGCAACACGCAATCAGCTAGGCACAAACATGACGAACTAATGATGTTTCTTGCTGAGTTCGGTTTCAAATTTGACGTCATCATGTTCACAGAAACGTGGTACGAATCTGAAGGGGAAGTACTTTGCCTGCCTGGTTTTCGAACTTTTTTTCTAAATCGATCACATCTTCGTGGTGGGGGTGTATTGCAACTTGTATCCGAGCACATGCCATGCAGCTTACTCACCGAATTCTCGATAGAAACGCCAGATTATGAAGCCTTATCCTTACATTATCAGAAATCTGTATTTGTTGTGCTGTACCGCCCACCGAATGGTAAACTGGACGCATTTCTTTCTTTTCTAGAGAGCGTGCTCAGTTTTGTGTCATTAAATAGGCTGCACATTACAATTGGGGGTGACTGTAACATTAACCTATTGCAAAATACAAATCAGTCACGAGAATTGCAGGCAATGTTGGATTCATTTGGTTGCAAAAACGTTATAAATGAGCCAACACGCATCAGCCACTCTTCTGAAAGTCTTCTGGATTTATTCGTAACTAACAGCATTGAAGACAGGATACAATCGGGTGTTGTCTCAGCAGCCGTAAGTGACCACTTACCTATTTATATGTTTTGTAAACACGGTGAAATTATGAAAAAAAGTGTGAACCATTCTGAGTCATTCATTGTTCAAGAGATAAATCCGAGAACATTAAACAACTTTAGGGAAGAAATCCAAAAAATAATTTGGAACCCTGTCTTTGAATGTGTAGACGCTAACAAAGCCTACAACATTCTCATTTCTATCCTTACTGAAGCCTACAGAACCTGCTTTAGATTCAAAATGGTAAAAAAATCCAGGAAGATACGTAAGCCCTGGCTCACAAATGAATGTCTCAATATGATAAGAAAAAAATATGCGTTGTATTCCGTATTTCTGCAAACAAAAAATCGTGCAGACTTTCTTGTTTATAAAAAACACAGAAACCTTGCGAGAAAGTTTTTACGGAATGCTAAAAACAGCTATTTTGAAAACCTCTTGGGGAAACTGGGCGCTCGTGGTAATGAAATCTGGCGCGAAATGAACAAACTATTACAAAGAGAAAGCCGCCAAAATGAAGGACTTGAAATAATAATTAATAATGAAGCATTTAAAGGGCAAAATTTGGCGAACAAGTTTAATGAATATTTCATAAATCTGGTTGATAGCGTCCATGATGACACTGCCACGAGCTTCCTGGACATGCAGATTACGAACAGTGCTTTTTTTGGGCCGGCATCTCCGGAGGAAATATTCTTAGTATTTTCATCACTAAAAAACAGTAAAGCGCGTGATATAGATGGACTTCAAGTAGGACCTATTAAGTTTGTACTCGATCTCCTGGTACCAGTTTTCACCCATCTGTTTAATACTTGTTTGTCTACAGGTGTTTTTCCAGACAAAATGAAGCTCGCAAAGGTTTCGGTGTTGTATAAGTCTGGAGACAAAAACGATTTATCCAATTACCGACCAGTGGCAATATTACCTGTTATTTCGAAAGGTCTGGAAAAAGTTATTTCTAATAGAGTGACCACGTTTTGTAATAGGTTTTCGATTATAACGTCTCAGCAATACGGTTTTCGAAAGCAGGTGTCAACCGAACTGGCTCTATTGTCGCAAAAAGAGTACATGCTTAATGGATTTGAAGAAAGGAAGTTAACCCTTGGCATATTTGTAGATTTTTCGAAGGCGTTCGACAGGATTAATCATACCACTTTATTATGCAAATTAGCACATTATGGGTTTCGTGGAATACCTTTAGAATACTAAAATCATATCTCGAACAAAGAAAACAGTGCATCGCTATTTCAGGCGAATATTCATCTTTGCTTCCTGTGAAGGCTGGGGTTCCGCAGGGCACTATACTGGGACCGATCTTATTCAATCTTTATGTTAATGATTTAATAAGCCTTAGTGATCAAGCATATTTTGTTATCTATGCAGATGATACCAGCATTTTCTTTCAGTCCAAGGATATTAAGGAACTCGCAAGCTTAGCAAATACTACCCTTGATAGATTGTTTCTATGGAGCACAGTAAATTCCTTAAAAATAAACGCAGCGAAAGCCAAATGTATTTTATTTGCGCCGGTGCAAAAGCAAATAAATCGTTGCTGGGATATCTATTTTGACAATTCTAAAATCGAGCTTGCGAAACAGGTTAAAACACTGGGAATCGTTTTTAACGAAAATTTAACTTGGGACGCTCATGTTGACCTTGTAGCTAAAAAGTTGGCGAGGGCATGTGGAATGATTTGCAGATTGCGACAGGTGATTCCACCGAAACTCAAGCTTCTTCTATATAATGCCTTATTCCTCCCGCATATAAACTACTGTAACCTTGTTTGGGGGACATCATCTCGAACAAACATTCACAAATTACTTGTAATACAGAAAAAAGTTATTCGCCATATCGCAAATGCCCCATACGATTCCCATACGCGGGATTTGTTTCAGTCACTTAATGTCCTTTCTGTCAGGCATGCATACATATTTAGCCTGTTCTTAAAATACAAGAACAGCTTAAAACACATAAATGAGCATTTTCTTCGAGTGAGCTGCCTCAAACAATCTTTGCAGCTGCCGTACAGCGTAAGGCAAAGAGAAATATGGGATTTGCCATTTTCCCGAACCAATAATGGTTTTAACAGGTTACAATATCGTGTACCATTCCTGCTAAATAGCCTTGAAAAGAGGCATATAGACCAGAGCACCATCACTACAAAACAATGGAAAGAATCTTTAATGGCAAAGGACGGTCTTTAACATTGAAAAAGAAAAGAAGAAAGAAAAAAAAGGGGAAAAGGCGAAGGGAAAAAATGTAATGTAAACGTTTTCTATTATATTGCAGGTCACTTGTTTTCGTATTACCTTTGTATGATTCTTTTATTGTCTGTACGACCTGAGTGAAAATGGTATAAATTGGACCAGAAATGCGTTTTTTTTTCTTTTTTCCTTCGTTTTCCTGTATATGTTGTCAGACATGTTGGCCTGTACGTAAGATGCTATTGTACGCGAATACATTTGTCATACATTCCTTTTCCTGTATATGTTTTCAGACATGTTGGCCTGTACGTGGCATGCTATTGTGCGCGAATACATTTGTCTTGCTTTTTTCTGTGAGATGCTACACATATATGTAAACAATATGTATTTACAATGAGTGCAAAACCTTCGCGCTGCCAGTCAAACAGGGGCAAGGGCCTCGTCAAGCTGCTTGTAGCAGCTTTTTTGCTCTTGTCCCAGCATTCTTTTTTTCATACGCGGAAGAATGCTGAATAAAGATTTTTGATTTGATTTTTTGATTTTTGATTATTTCAGGTCGTGAGCGGCGCCGCTGTGTTAGCGAAATGCCGTCTGGCACGACCTCATAGTCCAGTGCGCCAATACGTCGGATGATCTTGTACGGTCCGAAATAGCGACGCAAAAGCTTCTCGCTCAGTCCTCGTCGGCGTATAGGGGTCCAAACCCAAACACGGTCACCGGGCTGGTACTCGACGAAACGTCGTCGGAGGTTGTAGTGTCGGCTGTCGGTCCTCTGCTGGTTCTTTATTCGCAAGCGGGCGAGCTGTCGGGCTTCTTCGGCGCGCTGGAGATAGGTAGCGACGTCAAGGTTCTCCTCGTCAGTGACGTGCGGCAGCATGGCGTCGAGCGTCGTCGTCGGGTTGCTGCCGTAGACCAGCTTGAACGGCGTGATCTGTGTTGTTTCTTGCACCGCCGTGTTGTAAGCGAATGTTACATACGGCAGGACCGCATCCCACGTCTTGTGCTCGACGTCGACGTACATTGCTAGCATGTCGGCGAGGGCCTTGTTCATGCGCTCCGTGAGACCATTCGTCTGCGGATGGTAGGCAGTTGTCCTCCTGTGACTTGTCTGGCTGTATTGCAGAATGGCTTGCGTGAGCTCTGCTGTAAAAGCCGTTCCTCTGTCGGTGATGAGGACTTCTGGAGCACCATGTCGCAGCAAGATGTTCTCGTCGAAAAATTTCGCCACTTCGGCTGCGCTGCCTTTCGGTAGAGCTTTAATTTCAGCGAAGCGGGTGAGATAGTCCGTCGCCACGACGATCCACTTATTTCCGGATGTTGATGTCGGAAACGGTCCTAACAAGTCCATCCCGATCTGCTGAAAAGGTCGGTAAGGAGGCTTGATCGGCTGTAGTAATCCCGCTGGCCTTGTCGGTAGTGTCTTGCGTCGCTGACAGTCTCGGCATGTCTTGACGTAACGGCCGACATCGGCGGTCAGGCGCGGCCAATAATACTTTTCTTGTATCCTCGATAGTGTCCGGGAAAATCCGAGGTGTCCAGCGGTCGGATCGTCATGTACGGCGTGCAATACTTCTGGACGAAGTCCTGGCGGGACAACAAGAAGGCAGTTGGCGCGGACTGGTGAGAAGTTCTTCTTCACGAGTAGAGTGTTTTGAAGCGTGAAGGAAGATAATCCGCGCTTAAATGCCCTCGGGACAACGTGGGTGCGCCCTTCCAAATATTCGACGAGGCCTTTTAGCTCCGGGTCTGCCCGTTGCTGTTCAGCGAAGCCTTCGGCACTTATCATTCCAAGGAAGGCGTCGTCATTCTCGTCGTCTTGCGACGGCGGGTCAATGGGGGCGCGTGATAAGCAATCGGCATCCGAGTGTTTTCGTCCGGACTTGTAGGTTACAGTGATGTCGTATTCTTGTAGTCAAAGGCTCCACCGCGCCAGTCGTCCTGAAGGATCCTTTATATTCGCTAGCCAACACAACGCGTGATGGTCACTGACGACTTTGAATGGCCTGCCATAAAGATAAGGGCGAAATTTAGCTGTAGCCCAAACGATGGCGAGGCATTCCTTTTCGGTCGTAGAATAGTTGCCTTCCGCTTTTGACAGCGACCGGCTAGCGTAAGCTATCACTTGTTCGACTCCGTTTCTCCTCTGGACTAGAACGGCACCGAGGCCTAGGCTACTGGCGTAAGTATGGATTTCTGTATCGGCGTACTCGTCGAAGTGCGCAAGTACCGGCGGCGACTGCATGCGTCGTTCGAGTTCTTCAAATGCGTCGGCCTGCGGCGTTTCCCACTTGAACTCAACATCACATTTAGTTAGACCTGTCAACGGCTCGGCGATGCTTGAAAAGTCCTTGACAAAGCGCCTGTAGTAGGCACACATGCCAAGGAATCTACGCACTGCCTTCTTGTTGATGGGTTGCGGGAACTGTGCGATGGCAGCTGTCTTTTGCGGGTCTGGACGGAAACCAGATTTGCTGATTACGTGGCCTAGGAACAGAAGCTCATCGTAAGCGAAGCGGCATTTTTCCGGCTTCAGAGTAAGCCCTGACGACTTGATGGCCTCTAGTACTGTCGCAAGCCGCTTGACGTGATCGTCGAAATTTTCGGCGAAGACGACGACGTCATCCAAGTAAACGAGACAGGTCTGCCACTTCAATCCTGCTAACACCGTGTCCATGACGCGCTGGAACGTTGCAGGCGCCGAGCACAGTCCGAATGGCATAACCTTGAACTCGTAGAGGCCGTCTGGGGTGATCAAGGCCGTCTTTTCGCGATCTCGTTCGTCGACTTCTATTTGCCAATAGCCAGACTTGAGGTCCATCGACGAGAAGTATTTAGCGTTGCAGAGCCGATCCAACACGTCGTCTATTCGTGGGAGGGGGTATACGTCCTTCTTCGTGATCTTGTTCAGACGACGACAATCGACGCAGAAACGTAGGGTTCCGTCCTCTTTCTTTACCAGGACAACAGGGGATGCCCACGGGCTTTTCGACGGCTGGATGATGTCGTTGCGCAGCATTTCGTCGACTTGTTCTCTTATATCTGCACGTTCTCGCGGCGAAACTCGGTAAGGACTCTGGCGGAGTGGTCGAGCGCACTCCTCGGTGATTATGCGATGCTTGGCGACTGGTGTTTGTCGAATCCTCGATGACGTCGAAAAGCAGCCTTTGTATCGGCGGAGCAGACTTCTGAGCTGCTGTTGCTTAATCACGGGGAGACTTGGATTAATGTCGTAGTCTGGTTCGGGAACCATGGCCGTCGGGGTAGATGCGGCGGAATCCGAGAGGACAAACGCATTACTGGTTTCTAGAATTTCCTCGATGTACGCGATCGTCGTGCCCTTGTTGATGTGCTTGAACTCCTGGCTGAAGTTTCTCAGCAGAACTTCCACTTGCCCTCCGTGGAGTCGAGCGGTCCCTCTTGCGACGCAAATTTCACGGTCGAGCAGTAGATGTTGGTCGCCCTCGATGACACCTTCTACGTCAGCGGGTGTTTCGGTGCCGACGGAAATAATAATGCTGGAGCGCGGCAGGATGCTCACTTGATCTTCGAGCACACTGAAGGCATGGTGACTACGACAGCTCTCAGGCGGTATCGCTTGATCTTGCGACAGCGTTATCGATTTCGACTTCAGGTCGATGACTGCACCATGTTGGTTCAGGAAGTCCATGCCGAGAATGACGTCTCGTGAACACCGTTGCAGGATAACGAAGGTGGCAGGGTAAGTCCGGTCATGAATGGTAATTCTTGCCGTGCAGATTCCAGTCGGCTTAATGAGGTGCCCTCCAGCGGTCCGAATTTGAGGGCCTTCCCATGCAGTCTTAACTTTCCTCAACAGGGCGGCGATGGGTCCACTCATGACAGAGTAATCGGCTCCTGTGTCTACTAAGGCGGTGACTGCGTGGCCGTCGAGAAGCGCGTCGCGGTCGGTGGTTCTTTGTCTTGCGTTACAGTTAGGTCTTGGCGTCGGATCACGGCTGCGTCGTGTCGAGCTGAAGTGGGAACGTCGCGTCGTCGCGTCGTCTTTCGTCGGTGTAGTCTTGGCTTCCTGATTTCGTCGGGACGGCGGCGTGTCATTATGTCGTCGAGGTTGTTTCTTCGGTGTCTTCGTCGGCGGCGGAGGATCTTCGTCAGTTCGACGAACAGCAACCGCACCTCCGTCGGCTGCTGCTTTTAGTTTTCCGGATATGGGCTCGCTGACCGGCCCCGGGATGGGCCAGTGTATGGTCGGCGCTGCGGCGACAGGTAGCGGACTGGTGATGGCGAACGGGACGGTCGTCGCGAGCTCCACTGAGTAGCGGCGAGGTAGTCGGCGATGTGGCGTTCACCTTGCTGCGGGCGCGGAGTGTTCACGGCGAAGCCTCGTAGTCCCATCTCCCGGTATGGACATCGTCGGTAGACGTGACTCGCTTCTCCGCAGTGGTAGCAGATCGGGCGGTGGTCAGAAGCGCGCTAAATGTCCGTCTTCCTCGCGTAGGTCCGCTGGGCGACGGGTGGTCGTGCTGGCGGCGGCGGCGGACGACGGAACTGCGGCGTGACAGGGCTCTGGCGCGGTCGCGGAGGGGGACCTTGACGGCGTGCGACGGCGGCGTAGGTCATCGCTTGCGGCTCAGGCTGCGGCGATTCAGGGGCTACTCCAAGTTGTTGTTGGAGCTCCTCACGCACGGCGTCGGCAATCGAAGCCACTTGAGGCTGTGATGATGAGAACAGCTTTTGTAGCTCCTCCCGCACGACAGCTCGGATAGTCTCGCATAGGTCGTCGGTGGCCAGTGACTGAACTCCGGCGTAGTTTGTCGAGTTCGTGCGGCGGTCGAATTGCCGGTTTCGCATCTCGAGTGTCTTCTCGATGCTGGTGGCCTCGCGAAGAAACTCGTCGACGGTCTTCGGTGGGCTTCGTACCATTCCGGCAAAAAGTTCCTCCTTCACACCACGCATTAGCAGGCGGACTTTCTTCTCCTCGGACATTTCTGGGTCGGCGTGGCGGAACAGACGGCTCATTTCCTCAGTGAAGATCGCAATCGTCTCATTCGGCAGCTGCGCTCTGGTCTCCAGTAGAGCTTGGGCTCGCTCATTTCGTACGACGCTTGCAAATGTCTGCAGGAAGCAGCTTCGGAACAGCTCCCAGGTCGTTAAGGTGGCTTCTCGATTCTCGAACCACGTCCTGGCCGCGTCTTCCAATGCGAAGAAGACATGTCGCAGTTTGTCGTCGCTGTTCCAGTTGTTAAACGTAGCGACTCTCTCGTACGTCTCAAGCCAGCTTTCCGGGTCCTCGAAAGTTGAACCGCGGAACGTCGGAGGCTCCCTGGGCTGCTGCAGCACGAGCAGGGACGCTGGGGCTGCCATTGGGGTGGACTTGGTGGCCATCTTCCAAGTCGTTTCAGGGGGCAGTCTCCGGGGGCAGTCCTTGCAGCCTGCGGCTACCTCGCTGGTTCTTGGCGAAGTTGGTGTCTTCTGCGTGAGGGCTTGGGTCACGGCTTTGTGGGAGCGTCCGGTACATGAACGCAAAGCACCTCCACCAGATGTCACGTGGTCGTGACGTCAAAGAACACAGTAGCAATACTGTGAAAGGCAAAACTAGATTTTATTGGGCGAACCTGTGCCCACAAAACAGGCTACACTTATAGCACAACGAGAGCGGCGAACACAGTCGGCGATCGTCGAAAATCTGATCAGCGGGTCAAGCGCGTCGGCTTTTATAGAGCAGTCATCGAATGTTCCAGACTAATCGTTCGGACCCGCGTGCCTTCCACAATGTTCTACACCATTCGCGTCACGCGATGAAATCAGATAACATAAGGTTCGGCGACAACAGACAGCGGATAGAAGCATCGATAACTTTCCAGAAACTTCGGATACATGCAGGCGCGTCCCACGCTGTGCGATTACATTTGTTAGGCGGCGAAACGTGGTTGCCCGATACAGATAAGTACACCTGTCAATATATCGGAAGTTTCGGGAATGTTATTGATGCTTCCATCCGCTTTCTGTGACTGAACCTTGTGTAATCTGATCGCATGTGTACGCGACACGAATAATGTAGAACTTTGTGGAAGGCACGCGGGTCCCAGCGATTACCCTGGAACATTCGACGACTGATGTATAAAAGCCGACGCACTTGACCCGCTGATCAGATTTTCGACGATCGCCGACCGTGTTCGCTGCTATCGTTGTGCTATAAGTGCAGCCTGTTTTTGTGGCCACAGGTTCGCCCAATAAAAGTTAGTTTTGTTTTTCACAGTATTGCTACTGTGTTCTTCAACGTCACCAACGTGATATCTGGTGGAGGTGCTTTTCGTTCATGTACCGGACGCCCCCGACAAGCCGTGATCCAAGCGCGGACCGCAAAGAGAACACCAACGTAGTACCGGGCCATTGACCAAGCCGCCATCTTCAACAGCTGCCTCCGGAGCACGGACTTGTACCTGAGAAGACCAAGAAGATTGTGGCTAAGGCAAGCCCAATGGCAGCCCCAGCATCCCCTATCGTCCTGCAGCAGCCCAGCGAGCCTCCGACGTTCCGCGGTTCAACGTTCGAGGACCCGGAAACCTGGCTTGAGACGTATGAGAGGGTCGCTGCATTTAACAGCTGGAACAGCGTTTAACAACTGGAACAGCGACGACAAACTGCGACATGTCTTCTTCGCACTGGAAGACGCTGCCAGGACGTGGTTCGAGAACCGAGAAGCCACCTTAACGACCTGGGACCTTTTCCGAAGCGGCTTCCTGCAGACATTCACAAGCGATCGTACGCCGAGATCGAGCCCAAGCACTACTAGAAACCAGAGTACAGCTGCTTAATGAGACCACCGTGATTTTTACGGAAGAAATGAGCCGCCTATTCCGCCCCGCCGACCCGGAAATGTCCGAGGAAAAGAAAGTCCGCCTACTGATGCGTGGTGTAAAGGAGGAACTTTTCGCCGGAATGGTACGGAGCCCACCGAAGACCGTCGACGAGTTTCTTCGCGAGGCCACCAGCATCGAGAAGACACTGGAAATGCGGAACCGGCAATTCAACCGCCGCGTTACCTCGACAAACTACGCCGGAGTTCAGTCACTTGTCACCGACGATCTGCGCGAGACCATCCGAGCGGTCGTGCGGGAGGAGCTACGGAAGCTGTTCCCTTCATCACAGCCTCAAGTGGCTTCAATTGCCGACGCCGTCCGTGAGGAGCTCCAACAACTCGGAGTAGCCCCTGAATCGCCGCAGCCTCAGCCGCAAGCGATGACATACGCCGCAGTAGCCCGCCGTCACGTTCCCCTTCCGCGCCCACGGCAGGGCCCAGCGACGACACAGTTCCGTCGTCCGCCACCACCCCCGCCGCCAGCACGCCAACCAGTCACTCCACGCAGCATTCCAAGGCAGACTGACGTTTGGCGCGCCTCGACCACCGTCCGCTTTGCTATCACTGCGGAGAAGCCGGGCACATATACCGTCGATGCCATTCCAGGAGATGGGACTCCGAGGGTTCGCCGTTAACGCGCCGAGACCACAGCTTGGCGAATGACCTCGCAATATCGCCGACTACCTCGCCACCACTCAGTGGAGCCCTCGACGACCGTCCCGTTCACCATCACCAGGCCGCTACCTGTCGCCGCAGCGCAGACCATTCACTGGCCGAGCCTGGGGCCGGTATGCAAGCCCATATCCGGAAAACTAAAAGCAGCAACCGATGGAGGTGCGGTTGCTGTTCGTCGAACTGGCGAAGATCCTCCGCCGCTGACGAAGACGACGAAGAGACAAATCTCGACGACATAATAACGACACGCCGCCGTCCCGACGAAGTCAGGAAGCCAAGCCTACACCGACGAAAGACGACTTGACGACGCGACGTTCCAGCTTCAGTTCAACACGACGCAGCCGTGATCCGACGCCAAGACCTAACTGCAACGCCAGACAAAGAACCACCGACCTCGACGTGCTTCTCGACGGCCACGCAGTTACCGCCTTAGTGGACACAGGGGCCGATTACTCCGTAATGAGTGGACACATCGCCGCCCAGTCGAAGGAAGTTAAAACTGCATGGGAAGGCCCTCAAATTCGAACCGCTGGAGGACACCTCATTACGCCGACTGGAATCTGCACGGCAAGAATTACCGTTCATGACCGGACTTACCCTGCCACCTTCGTTGTCCTCCAACAGTGTTCACGAGACGTCATTCTCGGCATGGACTTCCTGAGCCAACACGGCGCAATCATAGACCTGAAGCCAAAATCGATACCGCTGTCGGAAGATCAAGCGATACCGCCGGAGAGCTCTCGTAGTCACCACGCCTTGAGTGTGCTCGAAGATCAAGTGAGCATACCGCCGCGTTCCAGCATTATTATTTCCGTCGGCACCGAAACACCCGCTGACGTAGAAGGCATTATCGAGGGCGACCAACATCTACTGCTCGACCGTCAAATTTGCGTCGCAAGAGGGATCGCTCGACCCCACGGAGGAAAAGCGGAAGTTATGCTAACCAACTCCAGCCAAGAGTTCAAGCACATCAACAAGGGCACGACAATCGCACACATCGAGGAAATTGTGGGAACCAGTAATGCGTTTGTCCTCTCGGATTCCGCCGCATCTACCCCGACGACCGTGGTTCCCGAACCAGACTGCGACATTAATCCAAGTCTCCCCGTGATTAAACAACAGCAGCTCAGAAGTCTGCTCCGACGATACAAAGGCTGCTTTTCGACGTCATCGAGGATTCGACAAACACCAGTTGCCAAGCATCGCATAATCACCGAGGAGTGCGCTCGACCACTCCGCCAGAACCCTTACAGAGTTTCGCCGCGAGAACGTGAAGCTATAAGAGAACAAGAAGACGAAATGCTGTGCGACGACATCATCCAGCCGTTGAAAAGCCCGTGGGCATCCCATGTTGTCCTGGTGAAGAAAAAGGACGGAACCCTACGTTTCTGCGTCGGTTATAGTCGTCTGGACAAGATCACGAAGAAGGATCGATGTATACCCCCTCCCACGGATAGACGACGCATTGGATCGGCTCTGCAAAGCTAAATACTTCTCTTCGATGGACCTCAAGTCTGGCTATTGGCAAATAGAAGTCGACGAAAGAGATCGCGAAGAGACCGCATTCATCACCCCAGGCGGCCTCTACGAGTTCAAGGTTATGCCATTTGGATTGTGCTCGGCGCCTGCAACGTTTCAGCGCTTGATGGACACGGTTTTAGCAGGATTGAAGTGGCAGACCTGTTTCGTCTACATGGATGACGTCGTTGTCTCCGCCGGAAATTTCGACGATCACCTTAGGCGGCTTGCGACAGTATTAGAGGCCATCAAGTCATCAGGGCTCACTCTGAAGCCGGAAAAGTGCCGCTTCGCTTACAATGAGCTTCTATTCCTAGGCCACGTCATCGGCAAATATGGAGTGCGTCCCGACCCGCAGAAGACAGGTGCCATCGCAAAGTTCCCGCAGCCAATCGACAAGAAGGCAGTGCGCAGATTCCTTGGCATGTGTGCCTACTATAGGCGCTTTATCAAGGAGTTTTCACTCATCGCGCAGCCGCTAACACATCTAACCAAATGTGATGTCGAGTTCAAGTGGGAAACGCCGCAGGCCGACGCATTTCAAGAACTCAAACGACGCATGCAGTCGCCGCCGGTACTTGCACACTTCGACGAGGACGCCGATACCGAAATTCATACTGACGCCAGTAGCCTAGGCCTCGGTGCCGTCCTAGTCCAGAGGAAAGAGCGGCTTGAACGGGTGATATCATACGCTAGCCGGTCGCTGTCAAAAGCGGAGGGCAATTATTTTACGACTGAAAAGGAAAGCCTCGCCATCATTTGGGCTACAGCAAAATTCCGCCCTTACCTCTAGGGCAGGCCATTCAAAGTCGTCAGCGACCATCACGCGTTGTGTTGGCTAGCTAACTTAAAGGACCCTTCAGGGCGGCTGGCGCGGTGGAGCCTCAGACTGCAAGAATATGACGTCACCGTAATATACAAGTCCGGAAGAAAACACTCTGACGCCGACTGCTTATCACGCGCCCCCATTGATCCCCCGCCGCAGAACGACGAGGATGACGCCGCCTTCCTTGGAATAATAAGCGCGGAAGACTTCACTAAACAGCAGCGAGCAGACCCGGAACTAAAACGCCTCGTCGAGTATTTGGAAGGGAACATCGACGTTGTCCCTAGGGCATTTAAGCGCGGGTTGTCTTCATTCACGCTACAAAACAAGCTGCTCGTGAAGAACGTCTCACCAGTCCGCGCCAGCTACCTTCCTGTACCGTCAGCGCTGTGTCCAGAAGTACTGCACACCCTACACGACGATCCAACCGCTGGGCACCTCCGATTCTCCCGGACGCTGTCGAGAATACAGGAGAGGTATTACTAGCCGCGTCTGACCGCCAACGTCGCTCGTTATGTCAAGACATGCCGAGAGTGTCAGCGACGCAAGACACCACCCACAAGTCCAGCAGGATTACTACAGCCGATCGATCCTCCTAGCCGGCCATTCCATCAGATTGGGATGGATTTGTTGGGGCCGTTTCCGACGTCAACATCCGGGAATAAGTGGGTCGTCGTGGCGACGGACTATCTCAACCGCTTCGCTGAAACTAAAGCTCTACCAAAAGGCAGCGCAGCCTAAGTGGCGAAATATTTCGTCGAGAACATCCTGCTGCGACATAGTAATGCAGAAATCCTCATCACCGACAGAGGAACGGCTTTTACAGCAGAGCCCACCCAAGCCATTCTGCAATACAGCCACACAAGCCACAGGAGGACAACTGCCTACCATCCGCAAACGAATGGTCTCACGGAGCGCATGAACAAGACCCTCGCCGATATGCTAGCAATGTTCGTCGACGTCGAGCACAAGACGTGGGATGCCGTCCTGCCGTACGTAACCTTCGCTTACAACACGGCGGTGCAAGAAACAACACAGATCACGCCGTTCAAGCTGGTTTACGGCAGGAACCCGACGACGACTCTCGACGCCATGCTGCCGCACGTGACCGACGAAGAGAATCTTGACGTCGCAACCTATCTCCAGCGCGCCGAAGAAGCCCGACAGCTCGCCCGCCTAGGGATCAAGAACCAGCAGCGTACCGACAGCCGACACTACAACCTCCGACGACGCTTCGTCGAGTACCAGCCCAGCGACCGTGTTTGGGTATGGACCCCGATACGTCGACGAGGACTGAGTGAGAAACTATTGCGACGCTATTTCGTACCCTAAAAGGTCATCCGACGTATTGGCGCACTGGACTATGAGGTCGTGCCAGACGGCATTTCGCATTCACAGCGGCGCCGCGCACGATCTGAAGTGGTCCACGTGGTGCGTCTTAAACCCTTTTACGGACGCTGACGAACTTTGCTTATTTTGTTGTGTTCTTTGCTACGAGTGCTTCTTTATTATTTTCGTTTGTTTGCAGCATCGGGTCGATGCTTTTGAAGAGGGGGGCATTGACACGCGTACTTGTTCGTCTTTATCGGGCGACACGTTTCACCGCCTAACAAATGTTATCGCACAGCGCAGGACGCGCCTGGATGTATCGGAAGTTTCTGGAATGTTATTGATGCTTCCATCCGCTTTCTGTGACGGAACCTTGTGTAATCTGATCGCATGTGTGCGCGACACGAATAATGTAGAACTTTGTGGAAGGCACGCGGGTCCCAGCGATTACTCTGGAACATTCGACGACTGATGTATAAAAGCCGACGCGCTTGAGCCGCTGATCAGATTTTCGACGATCGCCGACCGTGTTCACCGCTATCGTTGTGCTATAAGTGTAGCTTGTTTTTGTGTGCACAGGTTCGCCCAATAAAGGTTAGTTTTGTTTTTCACAGTATTGCTACTGTGTTCATCAACGTCACCACCACGTGACAATATAATATGTGCGTCTGCAATATTGCAATGACGGGATGTATGGCAGCCCTAGCTCCAGCTTTGATGTCCCCGTTACCCTGAAGATGCTGCCCCGCCCGCTTTACTATAATCTCAAGTGCTCTTGAACAGTGGCGTAGCTAGGTCGTCTGGCACCTGGGGCCCTTAGCTCTTCTGTCATCCCCCCCCCCCCCGGGTGTAGTCGAGGAAGGCGAGGATATCGTCGACAATTTTCGGGTGTCTTCAGACGTATATGACACCCCCCCCCCCCCCCTACTGGCCCCGGGCACCCGGGGCCCACGGCCCCCCGGCCCCCCCTGTTGCTACGCCACTGCTCTTGAACTCTCTATTTGCCGGTATTTTTGTTTTCACATGCTGAATGGTCCCACCGCAATACATATATGTAGTGAGGTGAAGCTTATTAATGTTGCCAAATACTTTGACAGTGTCAGACCTAACAGTTTTAGAATGACATGGCCAACACAACAGCCCAGACCTTCACTTTAACAATTGTACTGGGACTGTCAAACTAATCTTACAGCACAGAAAAACAATGTTACACACCCCACGAGTTGATTACGAAGTAATACTGGAAAGCGCAAGTCTAGTCGCCAAGGGTGTGGTGAATTGCTTTAAACACTCAACCGACACACCTTACGTGCTTAAAAATTTCTAGCATATTGATACAGGTTGATCAGACTTACTGTGATATTGGTTGCTTTACAATGAAAATAATAGTATTTGATAAGAGGATGCAAGCGACTTGTGTGCTGCTGGGTTATGCAAACCACATGGGTCCCAGAAATACCCAAACAGGATTCTTGTTTACGCATGCTGCTTGCGTCTACTAATCTAAAGCTTTATAATGCCAGCAGTATAAAGAGAGGCTGTAAAAATAGGGCTGTGAACTTCACAACTCCAATTTTTTTCTATACTCATACAACCTGAACACTACGCTGTCATGACAGCATCCGCCTAGCTCATTGCCACATTTTGCGACAGAAGCAGTCATCACTGAGATGCCTGTCCTGATATTACTCCAAGAATTCTTTAAACAGTTCATTTTTTAAGCACGAAGCATGTCATGCCCAACTAGGGAATTAGCCACACAATAAGCTCCTAGAAGTAGCTAAAAAATCGGCAGTCTTCTGAAGTCAGCTTGATTTGGAGCTCCTAAAATTGGCTATTATTGAATTAGGGGAAGGAAAGAACAGCTTGAATAAACATATGTCTCATCAGTGTGTGCTGCAGGCTAAGGCAGTGAAAGGAAGTCGTTTTGGCATTGCTCTACCTCTCTCCCAAAACCAGGCACTGCAGCCGAGGCGACTTCACTAGGCTGTGACATCTTCAAATTCGCTTTCCAGAGCACAGATCACTCAGTCGAGGTGAGCTCTATGCACATCACCCACATTGGGGATGCAAAAACTGTGAATGCAAAGGTGGCCAAGAGGATGCCACCTCGATGAAGCAGACACCACAGACCTCAAATTAACAAAGGACAGCAATTATCCCAACTGCCACACCTTCCATTAAAACCAGAAGGGCAGTACACTTACCTAGCATGGGCAACTGGGGCCTTCATCCATGTGTCAGTGCAACTCTGCCCCAAGAGGCAGCGACCATTATCCAATATAACACTTGATACAGGCGTGAAAATGTGCCACATTTACAAAATCAGGGTTTCAGGCTGGGACCATTTCTGTGATGCACTTGAGTCTGTAGAATGTGAAGGTGTTGAATCGCTAGCAACACGCATCCTTTGCACACTGCAAAGAGCGACATGCGAACTAGAGCTTACTGGGGCAACATCCAGCCCTGACAAGCAGCTGCTTTAACTTTGGGGTGAGCAAGCCAAGCTGCATACTTAAATTGTGACTGCATGCAACAAACCCTGATCAATGTTCTGCACAAGACAGAGCAGGCAAGATGTCATGCTAAGAAACTTGCCAGAGACTGGTGGATATGGACCACTGCGCGTCATTTGAACGTATAGGTCTCAGTAAGATGCAACACATTCTCGGCTATAACATGATGATCCAAATACTGTAATACTATTGAAAACCTGCTGCTCTATCTTCAGTGCACATCTCACTAACTTGAGGAACAAGCTGCAGATGCTTACCCCGACCACCTCCCAGTGACTGACCATCGCCAGAGTTGTACGCACCTTAATGACCACTTGCCAAGAAAGGAATGGAAAGCCTCTTTACGATGGCAGAAACTGTTGTTGCTCTCGAACATGTCAACAATTTAAAGCGCACGTGGCAAAGATGGAGTCATTTTGCAGATGTTGAGGAATCTTGCCGAAACGAGGAAGCAAGCACTATTGCTTCTAATCAATGAAATCTGGAATATCGGAATTCCCCACAGAGTGGAAACACTTGGTCATGATGCCACTACTGAAACCAAGCAAGAAATCTGACACCATAGCCAACCTTTGATCAGTCTCACTCGCATTGACAGTGCGCAAGTTGACTGAAGGAATGTGCCTCGCAAGGCTGAACCACCATATGGGAAAGACAAGATTATTTCCACCTGCGCTAGATTGGTTTCTGGCCTAAGGTTGACACGTGTGACAATAGCCTTTTTCTGCATCAAAGCATTGCCAATACCAGCCGCTTCGGAGGAATCATATATGGGTTCTTAGTTACAGTCGAACCAAGAAGAACATTGAGCACGGTCTGCAACGAGGAGGTACTGGTGGCCTTTCGTGAAGCCTGCCCAGGCATTAGGGTTATCAGTGTTGGCAAAGCCTCATATGCAACCAAATGTTGGAAATATTGTTGCGTGTAGAAAGACACAGACGAAAGAGGCTAGTTACAGGCTATTTACACTGGACTGGAGCCAGAGAGCCAAGCCGACATTCACTCGCGCCAAGGGCACAGACCCACTTCGTCGTCGTTCTCGCGGTGGCTCGTCCCTTGAGCATCGCTTGATGATATCGTAATACTACCCCTCGGCGGCAAAAGCGCCGTCACGGTGCTGTTAAATATCCAAGGGGCGGGGAGAGTTGTAGGGCTTGAGTTGGGCGACGTGGACAATGTCACTGGTTGTCACAGCAGAGGACGTAGTGGGCGTGGCTAGGACGATTTCGTAGGTGACATCGGTCACTTGGCGAATCACGCGATATGGGCTCGTGTAGCAGGAAAGCAGTTTTTCACAAAGGCCAACTTTATAAAGATGGTGACCAAGACAACACGAGGGTGCCGGGCACAATATTGACATCACGGTGACGGAGGTCGTAGCGTTGCTTTTGTT
The DNA here is from genome assembly GCF_023375885.2 of Dermacentor andersoni. Lineage (NCBI taxonomy): Eukaryota > Metazoa > Arthropoda > Arachnida > Ixodida > Ixodidae > Dermacentor > Dermacentor andersoni. The sequence goes on from NC_092823.1 coordinate 5,379,688, forward strand.
TGCCTTGAGATACTTGTAGATGAGCACGCGCAAGTTGGCGAGCATGGTCAGCATGGGCGATAGCATCACGGGCATAAGCGCTAGTTGATGCTGTGGTGGACGGAAGCACAGTGTCCAGTGGTAGTGTCGGTTCACGGCCATACACGAGGTAAAAAGGAGAAAAACCAGCAGTGTCGAGACGGGAAGAGTTGTACGCAAAGGTGATCTAAGGTAGAGCCCGGTCCCAGTCACGGTGGTCGTCTGAAACGTATTTGGATAGCATGTCTGTAAAGGTGCCGTTCAAACGCTCAGTCAGGCCGTTCGTTTGAGGGTGGTAGGAGGTGGTAAATTTATGCTGTATTGAGCAGGCACGCATGATGTCGCCAATGACTTTGGCTAAGAACGTACGGCCACGGTCTGTTAGCAATTGGCGCGGAGCACCTCCTTCTTTAAGGAAATAAAATGATTGATTGATTGATTGATTGATTGATCAAAATGATATCATGCAGGAGGAAGTCTGCAACATCAGTTGCACAACTGGACGGAAGAGCGTGAGTTACGGCGTAGCGGGTCGCGTAGTCCGCCGCGACTGCAACCCACTTGTTTCCTTATGTAGATTCTGGAAATGGGCCGAGAAGGTCTAAGCCGACAGGATGGAAGGGCTCGGCAGGGATGTCGAGCGGCTGCAGGTAACCAGCGCGGAGCTTGGAAGGCTTCTTGCGTCGTTGGCAAAGTTCACAAGCGGCGACGTAACGTCGTACGGAACAGGCAAGGCCCGGCCAGAAAAAACAGCGACGTACACAGTCATAGGATCGAGATGTGCCGTTGGTGCGTCGTGAAGCTCTTCTAGAACGGTGGAGCGTAGGTGTTTAGGTATTACAAGTAGGAACTCAGAGCCGTCCGGATGAAGGTTACGATGGTACAGAGTACCGTCGCGGAGGACGAAGAAGCGTACTGTGGCCTCAGCCGGAGAGTGTTCAAAACGGTCGATGAGTGCTCTGATGTAGGCGTCACAACGTTGCTCGTCGGCGAAAGGAAGCAGCTGCGACACAGAGAATACGCAAGCAGCACTGGTAATATTAGAGGAGTCATGCTCGTCAACAATGTAACGCGACGAGCTGTCAGCGTTTTGGTGCAGGCGGCCAGACGTCATTACTTTAAATTGGTATAGGCCATCAGGTGTGATGAACGCGGTTTTTTCTCTGTCCATATCGTCAACAACAATCTGCCAGTATCCAGAACGAAGATCAATAAAAGAGAAATAGCTGGAAACGTGGAGGCAGCCAAGGGCGTCGTCTATATGTGACAGCGGGTAGACGTCCTTCTTAGTAATGTTGTTCAGATGACGGAAGTCTATACAGAAGCGCCACGTGCCATCCTTCTTCTTAACCAGCACTACAGGTGACGCCCAGGGACTCGTAAAAGGCTCAATGATGTTTTTGTCTAGCATTTTGTTCACTTCACTTTGAATTACTTGGCGTTCCGACGCAGAAAGTCGATACAGTCGTCGGTGAATAGGAGTAGCATCGCCATTAAGAATCCGACGCTTGACCGCGAGCGTCTGGCCTAAAGGTCTGGCATAAATCGTCGAAGTAGAAAATATATCTGTAGGACGATAACACTCGGTAAAGGTCTTCAGCCTGCGCAGAAGACAGGTCCGTCGCAACCATTTTCTGTATCTTGGGATCGGCGGCCGAGGCTCGCACGATGGGCCTGCTAAGCTCGCAAGAATCATCGGTCGATAAAGTTGCCACGTGATGGTCGCCGAGACAATCAACGTTGGCAAGGAAAATACCTTGCGGTAGAATTTGCTTTGCCAATCCAAAGTTAAAGATGGACATAAAAGTGCGGTTCGCAGTAATAGTAAGTATACTGCGAGGCACGGTAACGTCATACTGTAGTGGAATGTCGGGCAGAGGAGTGACGAGGTAGGTACTCGCCATCAGGGACTGGTGGGGAAGACAAGAGGTTAATATAGGCTATTGATTTTGGCCGCAGGCGAATAAAGCCGGTGGGGCGTAGGCGGCACTGGGGTGCGTCAGAAGGTTCTGCGAGAATCGGCATCTCAAGGCGAAGGGTACTGGCAGAGCAGTCAATAAGAGCAGAATGCACGGAGAGAAAATCGAGGCCGAGAATGAGGTCGTGGGGGCAATGAGCAATCACGGTGAAGAGGACAGGAGTGTGGCCGCCGGCGATGCTAACACGTGTCGTACACATGCCGATGATAGGCACAGTACCGCCATCCGCAACGCGGAAGACGCGTGCCGACGCTGGGGTGAGGAGCTTGTTCAGTCGTCGGAAGGCAGCACTCATAATAGAAAGATGTGCCCCTGTATCGATGAGTGCCGTGACAGGATAGCCATCAACGTCAAGAAGGTTTTGGTTCGTGTTTAATGTGAGCAGAGGATTTGAGGGCAGTGTCGACAACGCAGCTTCACCTCCAGAAGCTGCAGTGCCTAGTTTTCCAGCTGGGCCCGGGAGGCGATAGGCGGCGAAGAGAAGCAGCGGGGTTGGGGCGAACGAGACTGATGGCTTCGAGGTGAGGGCGAGCGGCTGTAGCGAAGGTTCAGAGCAGGGGCATCAGCGGCAGTGGGTTTATGGTGAATGGCATAGGGAACAGAAGGTCCAAAGGTGCGGGAATAAGTGGCAGCGTATGTCTGAGGAGGCGGTGGCCATCGGTTGCGGCAGCGACAAGCGACGTGGCCGATGCGACAGCAGTGGAAGCAGATTGGTCTGTCATCAGGGGTACACCATTCGGACGGGTTGCGGCGAGATGTGGTAGAAAAAGACTGTCGGGGAAGAGGAGGGCCGGTAGAGAACTGAGGAACGCTGGGTTGAGATGTTGAACACACGGAGTTCAAACCTATGTTCTCAAATTCCTGTCTGACTATGGCCTGAATCATGGCAATCGTGGTTGCTGGCGGTTCAGGAGGCGTCGTAGAAATAGCTGGCGAACAGGCGGCCTCGAGCTCGCGGCAAACAATACGGGTGACGTCGTCACAGGTGGTGGCCTGACGCGGCCGACCCTCACATGTCGACGTAGCAGCGGTGTTGGGTAACCGCATGATGTGGTGTGTGATACGGCGGCTCTTGGCTTGTTCAAGGCGACGGCATTCTTTAATGATGGCGTCGATTGTCGAGACGTTGCCGAAAACAAGCAAATTGAAAGCGTCGTCGGCGATGCCTTTTAGGACATGTGACACTTTATCTGATTCAGACATAGCATCGTCAGCTTTGTGGCATAGAGCCAAGAAGTCAAAGATGTATGAAACGTACGGCTCTGTTGATGTCTGAGCACGAGACGCAAGAGCCTTTCTCGCGGCAACCTTGTGGCCAATGGGGTCGCCGAACAGTTCCCGTAGCTTTTCTTTGAAAGTGTCCCAACTGCTTATCTCGTCGTCATGCGTCTGGTACCACACGCGTGGGGTGCCGCCAAGATAAAAGATGACATTGGCGAGCATAATGGTTGGGTCCCACCTGTTATTAGCGCTGGCATGTTCATATAGCTTGATCCGTTCGTCAACGCCCTGTCCCTCCGGGCCAGAGAACACACCAGGGTTGCGATGTTGGGCAACCGTGACGACTGGAGCAGTCGGACCAGCCGAAGCCGTTGCAGAGGCGGGCTCGTCACCGGGAGGGTGACAAGCTCGATGTACCGACCACTCCGGAGTTCCGTGGCGAGGACAGGGATCGCTGACCTCCACCAGAATGTTACGTGTAGAAACACAGACGAAAGAGGCTATTTACAGGCTATGTACACTGGACTGGAGCCAGAGCGCCAGGCCGGCATTCCCTCGTGCCAAGGGCACAGACCCACTTCGTCGTCGTCCTCGCGGCGGCTCGTCCCTTGAGCATCGCTCGATGATATCGTAATAATACGAAGTTGCAGTAAACAGTCAAAGAACTTTTACCAACTGCACAGGTGAAAATGCAGGTAAAACCCGGAGCAGCACATTTGGTTGCAGGAGTGATTCACTGATGAGGTAAGAAGGTGACTTAACAATTGGTGACAAGGTATACCAAATGCAAGTATGTGCAATATGTACATGTACTATTAGCCCAAAACAGATGAATTTTCTCCAAAGCAATATCAAAAGGTCATTTTTTTTTCAGGCTGCCACTCATGTGCTTTAGGCAAGTGTGGACAGGGTTATATAAAGCTGCATAAGCAAAATGATACAACTAGATACAGCTGTTAAGTGTAATATTCTTTCTGGGCTAAATTCTTGCTCCTTGAACTCATTCGAGATCAATAACTGTAACGAAAGTAGTGGACCACTACTAGAACAAAGGCATGTAGTGTGCCCATCTCAATTCTTGTGCTTATGCCAGTCTTCTTTTTTACAGCTATAGCTGCTTGGGCTAACTCCCCTGGTTGTTTTGACGTGCACTGGTGTTATCACTGGAATTCCCAAATTTCTTGCTAGAATATTGCGAACAAAGTTCTCATTCTGCTGCGAGGATTCAAACATACGATCAAAAGATTGGCAGTCCACAATTCTATATTTCAGCCACTCTGCTGAAGGTACGTTCGTGGTGAATACTGATCCTGGAGAGCGCAATCAAGCCAATGGGTGCCATGATCGGCTAACACCTGCTCAATGTCTGCGTGCTGTATTTAGAGCTGGCATCCACACCTTCAAGTTCTGACACATCACCTTCCCACTTGTGAAGGCAGTGCTATGTTAATTTTTCTTCTTAAATGTAATGACAGCGATTGGGTGCATCTGCTTCATTAATCTTGGCTTCTCAGATTTAATGGATGGGGCTGTTGGTGTCTTGTTTTGCTCAAGCATAGCGCGAGACCTAGCAATGGGTAGCCCAAATATAGATTTGAGAAAACCAAGACAAGTTCAGCAGTAAGAAGCTAAAGGGTTGCTTTGGTGGAGACCAGTGGCCAAGGCTGGATATGAAAAAGGAGGAAGAAAAGTGGAGTCTTTTTCCACTTCAACACTAGGAGGCACAACTCCCACAAATAAATACAACTCGTACTTATTTTACTTCTCTAAAGGAGATTACTCACTTGCATTGGCAAGCATTCACTTGAAACACCGCATGAAGCAACCTTCCTACGCATATTTCACCAGCTACTGCATCATTGTTTTGTGTTACGAGTGAAACTGCAATTTTCTTTATGCCACAATTTGCCCAATTTTGTGTTTTGCAGTAGGATGTTAGCAGTGCTATTAATGCACTTAAATACACATGAATAGTAGTAGAGAAAAAAAACAGAATTATGAAAGCAGTGGCTTTTTGTGCGTAGACTATGCATACACCTGGTGCTCTCATAGTCATTTCTTCCCTATCTGCTAAACTATTCTAAACAAGAAAAGCTTATACACAATTATTGTGCCAAGTCAGACTACAACTAAACCGGAGATATCCTTGGTAAGCAAAGTATATTTATTCGGTGACATTTTCTGTGGCCACGCTTCTTACTTTCCGTCCTTTTCAGCTGTGCAGGTTCATTAAGATGTGATTAGATAGTTTGACAATTTACATCATTAAAAGACTTAGCGAAACCTTTTTTGGGCTATCTTTTCTTGGTTTCAGACTCTGCACTTTGCATTTTAAGGAGTGTTTTCCACGTTTCTTGCTTCTGTTTTTTTTTTATGTGTAGGGCATGTTAACATTTTTTACACAATGTCATGTATGTGGTGCCATAGAGTTCTTGGATGGAGTCTTGCCCTTTCATTCTGTACAATATGATGTTGGTTTTTTGTGTCCAAGGCTGGTTTACACTTGAGTGTGATTGTAGCGCTTTGCCAAGTTTCGCCTCTGTCACCCAAGCTTGAAAGATTGCTACCCACTGCTGGTGGCATGACAGATGACATTTTATTTTTTCAATAAGTGGAAGTCTGTCACTTATCCTGTGCACTGGTTGTCTTTCTGAATTACAATTTGTTGCCTATATTTGATCTGTTATTGCATTTCAGATTAGGAATGGCTATCATAGTTGACATCATTTAACCATATTGCACACAACGTGGATGATATGTACTTGCAATATATGGCCACCATAAATATAATTAATAGAAGTTAATAATTTAAGAATAGTGCCCTTGCATGGTGGTGCAGCCATGAATTGTGGCTATAAGGTACCAGCAATGCAGGTAGCACTGCTTGTGCAGAATATAGTTCAACTCTACTACTTTCAAACATCACTGTTTTTATCTGCATTTGTATAGCTCCAGTTCCTGTGAACAATGCCCATCCAGTGGGAGAGTGGCTTGTGTCTCCAGCTGGGCCCAATGAATAGCCATATTTCTGCCAGTTTTTATGTTATTAGCAAGTTAGTTAAAGGCAGCCATTTTTATAGTAGACTGTTTGCCCAGTGTAGAAGTCGCTGTGGGGTGTCAGTATCTCGTACACTTCTTCAGCTTTGCAGGGGACACAGCATCTGGCACATATTTTGGCACAGGCCATGTCTTCGGGCCAAGTTGAGTTTACTCACATGCAAAGGGAGAACCAAGCTTGTTGAAATTGGACTAAACCACCTGTACACTCAGTGTACTTCTTCATTTTGTGTCACATATGTAGTTATAGCGACCCTTGCTTTAAGCACTTCTTGTTCGGCAGCGGTCTTTTGCTTCGGCAACACTCGGGATAGCTTTCAGCAAGCTGGACAGGAATAACACTAAAAAACCAGCAGATGTTAATTGTCGAATTTATCATGCAAAGCTTCATATAGTATGATGAGGGCGTAAATAAAAGAAGGTGTTGCTCAAGGCCTTGTAGCACATTATGTATAGCAGTTTTTTGATTGCATGCTATAGGGTCAGCAGGTGTAGCCATGGTTGAACTGCAGCGTGAGGTCAAGGAAACATAGATATCTATGAGCAGCACCCTGGTAAAGGAGAGGCTGGGAAAACTAATGGAAAGGTTGTTAGCACTGCTAACATCTGGTTGGCCCTCTCTGGCTTCACCAGGCATAGCACGAAACAAGAGAAGCAAATCATCATCACAGGAGGTTTTTACATATAGACACCATGCTAAGGTTCTCAGGCAGGTCTCTGTCATAACACGCCAACAAGTCTTAGTGCGCAAGCTATGCACAACCAACTACGTATGCCTTCTGCTCGGACAAAGAACTGCTCATTGTAACTAATGAGAGGATGGAGTGGACCAAAAAAAAAACAGCAGCTCCATTAATCTGGTCTCACTGGTATCAACAGTAATTTGTAAGTGTGCATCGCCATACTCCCCAATGCTTTCTTGGGTGACATCAGCAAGGACCAACTTGAGGCAAGGGGTAACAGACGTCTTTACCAGCTAAAAATGGATGCATGCATGAAGAGGGCATTGCATCCAAAGGGTAGGCACTTCACAGGGGCACTGGAGAAGGAACACATTATTGACAGTGGGCAAAGACAAGCTTCTCTGCTGCTAAACACCCAGCACTGTTGCCATGTAACAACCTCTGAAACAATCCCTCTCAAGGAGGAAATCATCTTAGTGTATCCATAAAGAGGGCAGACAGGCAAAGCCCCTTCAGCAATGCTGCCAGCTTCAAAAGGCCCACTTTGCACATCCTGAATGCTTCCGTCTTAGACTTTGCTGGGTGGAAGCATTCTACTGCCCAAAGTTGTCATTGAGAGCATTGTCGGTTTGGTGGCAATACAGTTCAGAAGCGATCAGAACAAACCTCCCTTTCTAGTTACTGCTCATGAAGCGACACCATGAGACAAGCAAGGTGACTGGATGCCTCCAAGCCCTTGTTCGTTTATCACACTGTTCTGTTAGTAACAATCTGTAACATAGCAGCTGCAGCGTAGCTGCCGTCATGTAAGGAGACGTTGACGACCCAGTGTTTAGCTGAGAACAACGCACAAGTGTTTAATGCACGTATATATAAAGTAAAAGGGGAAAGGGAAAAGGAGGAGTGAACATAGAAAAAGAACTTGGCGCCTGCGCATTGACAGCGTGCACATGACGCGGCGGTTTGATACCACATTTTACAACATTTCTTCCCTCTTAAAAACGCTGCACTGGCTTGCGGGATCTTGTGGAGCGTTGAACAGGTTGCATGATTACTTGGTCTGCCCCGCATGCCACGAGTGTTGGAACAGGTCTCAAAACGCTTCTTGGGGTGAAGATTCTCCCGTGTCGTCGGGGCTCGCGGATGGCTCTTGGCAGAGTGGCGGTGCGCTCTGAGTACTGTCTCTGCTGATCGAGCCTGGGTCGGTTCCTGGTGGTTGATCTGGAAAAGATTCAGTACGGGTGCACACTTGGTCGATGTGACGCCGCACGATTGCTTGAGGAGTCTCCACTGTGACCATCCGTCCTCCCGATGTCGCTGTTACCCGTCCTGGTATCCATTTACCATTTGACCCGTAGTTGTGGACATGTACACTACAGTCCGTTAGAGGCAACCACTCGTCGTTTTCCTTTTTAGAATTAGGCACAGTCGCCGCAGGGAAGCAGGTGTCCATGCGCGATCATATCTGGTACCCCAGCAGCATTTCCGATTGTCTGGGGAATCCTTCTGTAATTAAGCAAAAAAACGCATAAGGTTATGCTCCAGCTTTCCTCGTCTCATCTTCCGGAGACCGTCCTTGATTGTCCTTACTGCCCTCTCCGCCGCTCCGTTTGATTGCGGGTGATAGGTGCGTAATGTTGTTCCTGTCAGCAAACGTTGCAAATTCCTTGCTGGTGAACTGTGTTCCATTGTCGGTTACGAGGGTTCTCGGTACCCCAAAATGGCTAAATATATCCTGTAGGCAGTCAATGGTGGTTGCCAAAGTAGCCTGGTTCAGTGGCACTGCTTCTACCCACTTAGTGTGAGAATCTACTACCACGAGAACCATTTTACCCTCTATTGGCCCTGCAAAGTCGACTTGAACCCGTGACCATCTCACCTACGGCTGGGCCGCTGGTGACATAGGCAAATTCGCAATGCAATTCTCGCATTGCGCTGCAGTGAGCTCTACTTCGCCGTCTATTCCTGGCCACCAAAACAAGGACCGCGCAACCGTTTTCATTGCCGAGGACCCCTGATGCGTTTCATGCAATAATTGTAGCAAGCGCTTATGTGCTGCGACAGGTATGACGACACGGTGTCCCCAATAGACGAGGTCGTGTGCCAGAGATAGCTCCAATTTGCGATCAGTAAAGGGGACCAAGGAAGGGTCAAGTCGTTCTGCGCCTTTCGGCCACCTGTGTAACACGTTTTGCTTTACGCGAGCTAAGGTTGCGTCATTGGCGATCAGCTCCTTCAGCTCACGTGTTGTGACTATCCCTTCATCCAGGCTTTTCAAACAAAATATGTACTCTTCAAAGTCAGGTTCCGTAACGAGATCGGAGCCCTGCAGCGGCAGTCCGCTCAGTGCATCCGCATTCAGTAGCAGCTTTCCCGGAGCATATTCGAGCTTGTAACGGTAGCCTCCCAGGTAGAGGGCCCGGCGTTGGATGCGAGCTGCAGCCATGGCAGGCGTCTGGCAGTTGGGCCTCAGCAGTCCTAGAAGTGGCTGGTGGTCGCTAACCAGGACGAACTCTCGACCTAAAAGATAATCCCGGAACTAAGTCACCCCAAAAACAAGTGCCAGTGCTTCACGTTCTAATTGAGAATAATTTCTTTCGGCTTTTGTCAGGGTTCTTGAACGGAATCCGACTGGTCTGTTGGTGCTTCCAATTGTGTGAAAAAGAACAGCGCCTATACCACGAGCGGATGCGTCACATTCCAACTTCAGTTGCCTCGATGGATCAAAATGCACAAGGACCTCGGCATCCTTAAGATGCTGCTTTGCCTTCCAAAATGCAGATTCCTGTGATAACTTCCACTGCCAGCGCGCGTTTTTTTCTAGCAACTGGTACAATGGGAACAATGTATCTGACATATTCGGCAAAACTTTGAATAGAACGATATCATCCCAAGGAACGAACGCAGCTCACTTAGGTTTTCGGGACTAGGGGCATTCATGATAGCATCTACATTCTTCTCAGTTGGGTGAAGGCCGATACGATCAATACGATGCCCAAGATAAGCGACAGATGGCAGGCTAAATTTACACTTATCGTATCTCAGCTTCACACCGTGTTCTCTGAACCGTTCTAACACAATTTGCAACCGAGCTCCGCAGTCTTCAACCCTTTCCGCGACTAGAACGTCATCCAAGTAAGCCTGAACGCCAGGTAACCCAGACAGTATGGTATCAAGTTTTCTTTGGAAAATCGCGGGAGCCGAGGAAATGCCGAATGGAAGCCTATTGTAACAAAACAGGCCTTTGTGAGTGTTAATAATGCAAAGCTTCCGAGAGTCCTCGTCCAAAAGCACTTGGGTATAAGCATCCCGCAAGTCGAGCGTACTGAACAACTGGCCTCCTCCTAATGACGCAAAGATATCTTGAATTACCGGAAGTGGGTACTGCTCCGTGGCGCAAGCAGGATTTAGAGTAGCTTTAAAATCACCGCAAATTCTGACCGAGCCATCTTTCTTCAGAACGGGTACAATGGGCGTCGCCCAATTCGAATGCTTGACTGGCGATATTACACCCAGCGACACTAGCCGGTCAAGTTCTTGCGATACCTAGTCACACAGAGCATATGCAATAGGTCTCGCCTTACAGAATTTGGGAACAGCGTCGCCCTTCAGCAGGAGGCTGGCTGGTGGTCCCTTGATCAACCTCAAGGTTTCCGAGAAAACGTCCTGGTATGTGTCGCGAATGGCATGGATCCTGTGACAGTCCACTTGATTTGCCGTGGCCTCACCTTCACCCGTCACTTGTAGTACCGGAACGCTGGCTTGTTCCAGGAGCATTAGCAGGTCTCGGCCGCACAAGCTCGCTCCGGGGCAGTCTAGCACTACAAGGGCACAGTTAACAGAAATATCGCGGTATTTCACACAAAGTTGAAGCTCGCCCACCACCGGCAATCTTCCATTCTAGCAGGATAGTTTCACATGTGAAGATTTCAAGCTTGGCAAAGATTTGCGATGTTTATCAAAAGCTGTCACGATATTACGCACGCCGGGGAACCGGTATCTACTTCCATGAATAAATCCATGCCTCCCCAACTAAACGTTCGTCTAATTGGTGGCTCAAGAGCATTCTTTCGTGCCGACGCCAACGACCAGATTTGCGCACTATCGCAGTTTCCTCTTCTGAAACGGCATCTTCCACCACCAAGGCTTTCACGTGATGGAGTCGCCGATTGCTGGGAACACCATTACCATTGCAGCTGCGACACATTTTTGTCAAGTGACCCCTCTGACCACAAGAGTAACACAGGGCTTTAGCCCATCGACAGCTGTTGCTGTCGTGTCTAAAACTGCCACACCTTCCGCACTCCAGTCGCCCTGCGCTTTCCGTACTTGATCTCGATGGTAGTTTGCGATGTGCTTCCACTTTAAGCTAGGCGCTATGTCTACGGACATTGTCCTGGCGTCTTTTTCGGCAGTTTCAGCGGCTATTGCTATCGACTCCGCTTCTTCCAGCGTTAATTCCTTCTATGACAGAAGTTGCTTTTGCACAGCCCTTGAACGCACGCCACAGACAATTCTGTCTCGAAGTAGCCTGCTCAGCCAGTCACCAAAATTGCAATTGTCTGCTATGCGCCGAATTGCAACGAAAAAATCATGAATGGTTTCATTCTCACGCTGACAGTGGTTGAAAAACTGGAAACTTTCAGTGATTTCGTTGCGCTTTGGGTCATAGTGGTCATTTAACACCCTGACTACTTCGTTATAGCTTAGGGCATTGGGCTTTGCAGGTGCTATCCTTCCCATTAGGATTTGGACCGTGGACGTGCTAAGTGCAGCCACTAGAAGTGCCCTCTTCTTAGTAGAAACCAAAATGGCATTAGCTTCAAAATACGCTTCCACATTAATGAGGTAAGGCTTCCTCTTATCTGCGACGTCGTCGAAGTTCGGAAGCATGTCGGAGGCCATCGTAGTCAGCGGTACGGCTGTCTCCGGGTACTTAGCGTTGGGATCTACCTTGACTGCGTGGGTGCCTTCCTGGCTCGTCGCCACTGTAACATAGCAGCGGCAGCGTAGCTGCCGTCATGTAAGAAGGGAGACGTTGATGACCCAGTGGTTAGCTGAGAACAACGCACAAGTGTTTAATGCACGTATATATAAAGTAAAAGGGGAAAGAGAAAAGGAGGAGTGAACATAGAAAAAGAACTTGGCGCCTGCGCATTGACAGCGCGCACATGACGCGGCGGTTAGATACCACATTTTACGACACAATCAAGAGACCTGAAACCAACAAGCTCAAGTTCAGCACTCGTGTGGTTACTGTGGAGGGCCCATAATGAAAAGCACAAAAACGGAAAACTCAAGGGAAAGGATAAAGCACCATTTAACACTTAGTATTGCTGCAGCCCACCCCCTTCTTTTATTTTGTCTGGTCGTGCTACATTTTTTTTTACTATGAACGTCTCATCATCATCATCATCATCATCAGCCTGGTTACGACCACTGCAGGGCAAAGGCCTCTCCCATACTTCTCCAACTGCCCCGGTCATGTACTAATTGTGGCCATGTTGACCCTCCAAACTTCCTAATCTCATCTGCCCACCTAACTTTCTGTCGCCCTCTGCTGCGCTTCCCTTCCCTCGGAATCCAGTCCGTGACCCTTAATGACCATCGGTTATCTTCCCTCCTCATTACATGTCCTGCCCATGCCCATTTCTTTTTCTTGATTTCAACTAAGATGTCATTAACGCGCGTTTGTTCCCGCACCCAATCTGCTCTTTTCTTATCCCTTAATGTTACACCTGTCATTCTTCTTTCCATAGCTCGTTGCGTCGTCCTCAATTTAAGTAGAACCCTTTTCGCAAGCCTCCAGGTTTCTGCCCCGTACGTGAGTACTGGTAAGACACAGCTGTTATAAACTTTTCTCTTGAGGGATAATGGCAACCTGCTGTTCATGATCTCAGAATGCCTGCCAAACGCACCCCAGCCCATTCTTATTCTTCTGATTATTTCACTCTCATGATCCGGATCAGCAGTCACTACCTGTCCTAAGTAGATGTATTCCCTTACCACTTCCAGTGCCTCGCTACCTATCGTAAACTGCTGTTCCCTTCCGAGACTGTCAAACATTACTTTAGTTTTTTGCAGATTAATTTTTAGTCCCACCCTTCTGCTCTGCCTCTCCGGGTCAGTGAGCATGCATTGCAGTTGGTCCCCTGAGTTACTAAGCAAGGCAATATCATCAGCGAAGCGCAAGTTACTAAGGTATTCTCCATTTACTCTTATCCCCAATTCTTCCCAATCCAGGTCTCTGAATACCTCCTGTAAACATGCTGTGAATAGCATTGGAGAGATCGTATCTCCCTGCCTGACGCCTTTCTTTATAGGGATTTTGTTGCTTTCTTTATGGAGGACTACAGTGGCTGTGGAGCCGATATAGATATCTTTCAGTATTTTTACGTATGGCTCGTCTACACCCTGATTCCGCAGTGCCTCCATGACTGCTGAGGTTTCGACTGAATCAAACGCTTTCTCATAATCGATGAAAGCTATATATAATGGTTGGTTATATTCCGCACATTTCTCTATCACCTGATTGATAGTGTGAATATGATCTATTGTTGAGTAGCCTTTACGGAATCCTGCCTGGTCCTTTGGTTGACGGAAGTCTAAGGTGTTCCTGATTCTATTTGCAATTACCTTAGTAAATACTTTGTAGGCAACGGACAGTAAGCTGATCGGTCTATAATTTTTCAAGTCTTTGGCGTCCCCTTTCTTATGGATTAGGATTATGTTAGTGTTCTTCCAAGATTCCGGTACGCTCGAGGTCATGAGGCATTGTGTATACAGGGTGGCCAGTTTTTCTAGAACAATCTGCCCACCGTCCTTCAACAAATCTGCTGTTACCTGATCCTCCCCAGCTGCCTTCCCCCTTTGCATAGCTCCCAAGGCTTTCCTTACTTCTTCCGGCGTTACTTGTGGGATTTCGAATTCCTCTAGACTATTCTCTCTTCCATTATCATCGTGGGTTTCACTCGTACTGTATAAATCTCTATAGAACTCCTCAGCCACTTGAACTATCTCATCCATATTAGTAATGATATTGCCGGCTTTGCCTCTTAACGCATACATCTGATTCTTGCCAATTCCTAGTTTCTTCTTCTCTGCTTTTAGGCTTCCTCCGTTCCTGAGAGCTTGTTCAATTCTATCCATATTATACTTCCTTATGTCAGCTGTCTTACGCTTGTTGATTAACTTCGAAAGTTCTGCCAGTTCTATTCTAGCTGTAGGGTTAGAGGCTTTCATACATTGGCGTTTCTTGATCAGATCTTTCGTCTCCTGCGATAGCTTACTGGTATCCTGTCTAACAGAGTTACCGCCGACTTCTATTGCACACTCCTTAATGATGCCCACAAGATTGTCGTTCATTGCTTCAACACTAAGGCCCTCTTCCTGAGTCAAAGCCGAATACCTGTTCTGTAGCTTGATCCGGAATTCCTCTATTTTCCCTCTTACCGCTAACTCATTGATCGGCTTCTTATGTACCAGTTTCTTCCGTTCCCTCCTCAAGTCTAGGCTAATTCGAGTTCTTACCATCCTGTGGTCACTGCAGCGCACCTTACCGAGCACGTCCACATCTTGTATGATGCCAGGGTTAGCGCGGAGTATGAGGTCTATTTCATTTCTAGTCTCGCCGTTCGGGCTCCTCCACGTCCACTTTCGGCTATCCCGCTTGCGGAAGAAGGTATTCATTATCCACATATTATTCTGTTCCGCAAACTCTACTAATAACTCTCCCCTGCTATTCCTAGTGCCTATGCCGTATTCCCCCACTGCCTTGTCTCCAGCCTGCTTCTTGCCTACCTTGGCATTGAAATCGCCCATCAGTATAGTGTATTTTGTTTTCACTCTACCCATCGCCGATTCCACGTCTTCATAGAAGCTTTCGACTTCCTGGTCATCATGACTGGATGTAGGAGCGTAGACCTGTACAACCTTCATTTTGTACCTCTTATTAAGTTTCAGAACAAGACATGCCACCCTCTCGTTAATGCTATAGAATTCCTGTATGTTACCAGCTATATTCTTATTAATCAGGGACCGACTCCTAGTTCTCGTCTCTCCGCTAAGCGCCGGTAGCACAGGACGTGCCCGCTTCTGAGCACTGTATATGCTTCTTTTGGCCTCCTAGCTTTACTGAGCCCTATTATATCCCATTTACTGCCATCTAATTCTCCCAATAGCACTGCTAGACTCGCCTCACTAGATAACGTTCTAGCGTTAAACGTTGCCAGGTTCATATTCCAATGGCGGCCTGTCCGGAGCCAGGGATTCTTAGCACCCTCTGCAGCGTCGCAGGTCTGACCGCCGCCGTGGTCAGTTGCTTCGCAGCTGCTGGGGACTGAGGGCCGCGGTTTGATTGTTGTGTTCATATAGGAGGTTGTGGCCAAGTACTGCACCAGGGTGGCCAATCCTGCTCTGGTGAGGGAGTGCGTTACCGGTTCTGGTCACCGGGATCAGGCCACACTCCAGGCCTGTTTATGCAATTTTATGAACACGCGGATTTTTTTTTTAATCCGGTGGAAAATTGCGCGGCACCGGGATTCGAACCACGGACCTCTTGCACGCGAGGCGGGTGTTTTACCTCTACGCCACCGCTGCACGTCTCCTGTGCACAGCTTACTGCAGAGAGCAAAGGTGATGTTTCCAATCAGTGTCCGCTTTTTATATACACTATGTGCTGGCTCAAAACACTGCAATGGAAGCTTCTAGTAAAAAAGGTGCCTGGAAGAAAAAAAAAGCTGTGCTGCAACTATCTTGGCAACATCTTGTCCCCTCAATAAAATTGTGCTTCCATATCAACTTCAGCCCTCCAATTTAAAGTAAAGTACCAGTGCACTTATGAACAACGAATCAATTCTGAAAGAACATGTGCAGTCCAGCCAAAAGCATGGGCATGAATCCGCATTGTGCTCCTGCATTAAAGGTGAATAACACGTTCCATAATGAAGAATGTGCTTTAGTAGGCTTCCCTGAAATATGAATTTGTAATGTACAAAGAATAGTCAATGAAGCTTACTACGAGCACAGATGCCCTTGCAAATTATATCGCAATTGAATATACTGAGCACAGTGGAAACCTACGTGCTCTTTCCACTTTTAGTATGCTTTACTGCACGATGCTTATTTCCACCCATGTATTGCGGTGTAGCAAGCTACAAAAGAAACGTTGCATAATTGGGCTTTTTAAGATTACCTTTCTTGCGATACATCAATGTTTTGCAGCGAAGCATAAGCAATGTACAGTGCTCACGGAATGAAATAGGACACGGAGCGTTTAGTAGAACCCTACATATGTGCAAAGTACGCGAGAGCACCATGTCATGTCGCTAGGAATTTGGTCACCAAAGGTGAAGAGGACTCCGATGTAAGTGTACACGCCACAATTACGTCGATCTGACACGAACTGCAGCCGGTTGAAACGAAAGTATGCGCATTACTTAGCCCTAAATTGACGTGTTTCATTCCATGAGCACTGTACTTCGCTGAAGCATACTAAAAGTGGAAAGGGGCCACTGTCACTGGACATAAGATGTCTTCAATTATACACTCGCGCACCTGCCGTTTCTCAGGTCACATAAGTGGGCATACTATGCTGGGTGATAGCGGCCCCCTCCCACTTTTAGTATGCTTCACCGCGTAACTAAAATGTAGCGCGGCGAAGAAGCAGTACATTTGTATTGAGTGAATAAACGGTTTTTACAACAGTACACAAATAAACACGCACCATGCATCAGTCTACTATACGGAAGAGCGTCGTAACAAAAGGTAGCTGATTCACACAGGCCGTGTAGCCCACTTATCAGTCGTAAAGGGTGTCATGTGTAATTCAAAACTTCAGACACACAGAAATGTGCTTATATGCTTAGGTTCGTACCCCTTGCGTAACAAGACTGCCAGAACTTCCACAATAGAAAGCAATTTACAACACACAAACGCAAAGAGCACAGACATATGCCTTGTTTTCAACTCGGTTGTCATGCAAATGATATCTAGCACGGAAGAACGTGAGCATGCTGTGTGTTAGCATCGTAAACTTCATACTAGGCAAGGAGCACACCACTGCTACAGCCACTAATGAGACCAAAACGGGAGCACTTGTCTGTGAATGTGCAAATGGAGCCCCTAAGCCACTCTGCTCCACCGCCACCCCATCTGCACGGCTGCACCACTCGTTTCAAGCACAGCACACCACACACACATTCAGCGCTGAACAGTGGGCGGTCGACACAGTTGCATTTACATGACTTGCAGCGAGCAGCACATCCCTCGATGTCCGTTAAGCAAAGTCGGTCATGATGACACCACATCGCGGTTCGCAGAACTTCGCTGCCAAGGCGCTAGGCCATTTCGACATTTCAATGGTCAAGGAAGCACGGGTCACACAACACAGATTCTGTACTGCCAGAGCCCACTGAGGCAAAAGCCGCACTGCCGCACCACCACTACTTGCAGCTTTCCGCCAAGTAACACAGAACCTACAACCAACACACAAGCAACACTAGCACAATCACATAAGCAGCGTTGAACAATGCGTGTTCCGGCGCGGGCCAGTGAACGATCATGCCGAGAACGAACGTCACGGCGTCGCTCGGTGCCACCATCACGCCTTCTCAAAAATCCCTAAACAATCTTGTCCCTAGGCACCTAGGATCAAGTCACAGGAGGGATTTTTGTACGACATTTAGATGCACGCGGCGAGCAGATTGTGCGCCTAGGCATAACATCTCCTTAGCCCCACCAAGTACCTACAAGGGCACTCGCCGTGGCACTTCGGGGAAAAGTACCTAGAAACGTGGTACACGCGAGCGGTGCATGGTGACGCAACGGTCGAGCACTGGGCTTGGGGCGTAAATAGAAACACGCTGCCGGCGTACCTACTGTTAGCTTCGCCGTAACGCACCACTGTTACGCCGTCAAGCATACGCGATGCATTGCGGTGAAGCATACCAAGAGTGTAAAGGGGCCACTGTCGTTACAAATCTGTACCGCGTAGCCGATCAGTGTTGCTGTACAGCTTTGACAAGGTTCTATATATGGCTACGAAACATTGCATGGCGACGTTCATTTTTCACACTTTAACATACAGGATACGAAATGTGTTTCAATTAATCGAAGCGTTGGGACGTCTTAATGCTTTGCCAGTGTTGCTGTACAGCTGTCAAAATTATCTAGAGCTACTAAATCACTTAGCGACGTTCAGTTTTCTTGCTTTCACATACAAGAACAGTTGAAATCATTAACATGTTTCTGTTCCCATGCGAATCTCCTGATGTGTGCGGTATGATGAACGACACAATGAACAATGCATCGGCACGATGTAATGCTTTGCCATTAAAGTCACCCGAGAAAACACCCGACTTCCAAACGTCATAATTCCAAAATCAGAATTTAACATGCTACCATGCCAAAAAAAAAAATGCAGCAAACTCACCTCGGACATGGCTTCCTCGCCACACATTCTGAGATTCTGTGCTGCTAGCTCAGCTAGAGACGAACGGAGCCCACAACATTCTCCTTTGTAGTACCTAGACGAATACAAATCTAGAGAACCAAAAGCCCCACATTTCCTTCTCACAACCAGTGCTCGTCACGCATGCGCAGAAAGAGCGGTTAAATCCAACTTTGATGTGCTCGTGAGAACAGTAGCCGCCCGATGAAGCAGCTTCCCTGCAGCACTCGCCACCCGTGTCACATGAAAACGCCGGTGTGCATTCAATTTCCTATTCCGGCACCAGCAAACCTCTTCACAGGTCGTCGCACACTGCCTTCACAGCTATCACCGCCAACCCGATTGTGATAAGCATATTCATCCGTCAGTGCCACAACACGCGAGGCATAGTGTGATTGAAAGCGTACTCTTTTAACAAGTGATAACTGAAATGTGCCACCGCTGCCTGCTGCAGGCGGCGCAAAGTGAGTATCATGTTTCGCATCCCTCAGTTCGATTTCATTTCGATTTCCCGTAACCGTTAAAATACTGCACAATAGGAAAACAAGGGGCACCTCAGGCCCCACCAGCTCGACACGCGTCGGTGTCTTGTGCCGCAACGATTCACGCCACGCTTCGCATTACATCAACTACATCGAGTCTGCCAAATTTTTTCAGTGAATTTGGATTGTATGTTTCCCGGTTATTGTGTTTTTCTTGTGTTTTTATCCGAAACGTATCAACGAAGTTCTACTTTCCAGCTCATCCAATTCGCAATCCTTGTGCAAAAATGAAGCATTGCATGGTGAAGTATTACAAAGGCAAAAAGCCACTGCAAGTGCAGAATACCGCTTCTGATGGTTTCGTTTTTTCACAAGAGCCTCACCCTCGTACCATGTTACCATTATTTATACTTGCTAAAGATATTTTGTTAGAATACACATAATCCCAAAATGTTTCCAGGGCAAGAAAATAAATATTCATAGATGTGTTTATTTAGAAGTAACTACTCCTGCGATTGTTCTTAGTACTAGCACCGAAGAAACAAATTCATATTATAAAATGGTGAATTAAACAATTTATTATCAAACATTTTTTTCACACAGACAAGTATCATCAGTAATATTGTATACCCACGTACAACATAGTGATTACGATCCACAAGACCCTTTTCACAATCATCCTAGGACAACTCTTCTCTAGCACATGGCCCAACCGTTGAATGATATATAATTACATGACACTTCAATTAGTCACTTACAATCCTTATGGTCAGATTTACATTGCCTATGCTTGCATAGACGCGTCACTCGTTTGAAGAGGTGTTCCTTCAGTTATTCATGCACAGCATATTCAACACATTTCAAGCATCATGGTTACATCAGTCAGAGCAACAACTGTTGGCTGGGATGTCTTGAACCCTGACATGTGTCTTATTTCACTCCATAGACAGACTTGTTTGCGGTACAGGAGCAATTGTTCTGTGGCTCATTGACTCTGAAAATTCGCCCTTTGTATCCAAAGCACTCTGTAAAAATAATTACATTGCCCAGCCATACATCGAAACTATTTCCTGGTATCTGTGAAAAGGCGACAGAATAGGCTAACAAAATATGTTCCTAAATAAAGTACCTTGGCAGAGAAGTTCACTAGCAAAAGGAATGCCCACTAACGCAATTCAAGGCCACATCTGTCACCAGAAAAATCTGTGGGTGGCATTGCAAGTAAACTAAAAAAGAAGATGCCCTGTAAGCGACCTAAAAAAGAAACAAGGTGTATTTATAAGGTTACAAGTTCCCATGGTGCAGAATGCAGAGTGAATTGTTACTTTCCTAATAAAAAAGTCAATGTATATTTAACATAGTTTCAATTTAAGAACATGCCTACGAAAGAAAAAATGCAAGAAAAAGAGAGAAAGAACGAGTTGGCTCAAGAAGTGGCTTTTACTAAGATAACAGCAACTTTACTTCATAACCAGTACGTCAGGAATCGACATGACTGCTGCAAAAGCCACAGCATTTGCCAAGGGCACCCACAAAAACTATTCAAAGCATTTAAGAGATCGGAAGTGAGCCGAGGTAGCCTCTCGAGCACTCCAGCTCTCTGTCTAAACTCAGTGACATTACTTCCGAGTCATGCAGAGCTTAAAGGAGTAACAACACAAAATTTTCTACCTTTTTTGTGTGAAATCGAAACCCGTTACCACGAAACCCTAAAAAAAATTTTGCCAAGCCTCACTGCACCCAATATAACTTACTACACAGTTCTTTTCCATACCTGCCAACCTGCGAACTTGAAAATTTGTAAAACGCTGCAGACACAATAACAAAGTGAAAAAGATTATTCACATTTACACACACAATAGATTTGGTAAGTGTGAAAGTGGGAACAAGATATTTTAATCTGACACCGAGTTCTTGAAATGCCGCCCGAGTGTCATTGAAATTATCGAGGCCTGTTTGCCTGCACGACCGGGCACCTGCGGCTAAAACGGACGATCCACGTCTGCCACCTTGGCCGTGAGTGGCACTGGCTAAAATTTCCAGGGCCAGTCTTGCACACAAAGGCCAACGAAAGTGGACGGGAGAGTGGTCGCCATGGTGGCTCAAGCGGCAATGCCGAGCATGTGGGTGTGGCTCTCCGGTACGGCAAGTTATCTTTTCGTTCAGTTTTATTTCCCTTTACCTTATTATATTTCTAGATTTAAATTAAAACATAACAATCAATTTACATTATGCTTTCTTTGGTTTCATTCTCTTTTTTATAACTTTGTGAATAATGAAAAATCGAGCCCCTCGGATCTCCATTCTTCTCGTTCGTGACACAGCAAAATTTGCTGACGTTTTGTAGCAATATGAAAGCACTGCTCATGAAAAAATTAACAAAACTGTTGCGCCTGTCTTTCAGATGAATTCGCCTGTGGCAGCCACAGTCCTACGAATGATAAGATGTCAAAATTAGTACCGCCAAAGTAAAAATATGCTAACATTTGGTGCACAGTAAAAACTATTTTTTTTCTACACAAGGCATACGCTGTTTATTAAGATTGCCTGACCTTTTTCTGTAAGGACGCTATAAAAAGGTACGCAGCTCTATTTGCAGCAAAACTTATTTGTGTCATGATATTTACTCATGAAAGACTGTAATGGCGGCAAAATATTCGATCTGTCATTTCGTTGGTGGTGACACTGCTAATAGGTCCGCATAATTGAGTGTGTCCAGGAAGTTGTGCCTGAAAAATCACTTATGATTATATTTGCATCGTGTTAATCAGTTTTGCCCTAAATAGGATGCGAATAAAAAAATTGTAAAATTACTGGTGTCAATACGACAATCGATACCTACCTCTAGAAATCGGGCATTTTACAATAAAATCGAAAAAGTTGGCAGGTATGCAGACACAATGACCGCATTAATAGACTAGCCCAATGTTTCACAAGGAGTCCACTTTCTGGGTATCCAAACTGAAACTGGTTTGTAGAAGCAAGCATTGTAGTAAATTATTTACAATGCTCCAGCGCTTGTCAATATTTTTCTCGGGTTTAATGGGTTTGGACCTTCAATTAACAAAAAAGAAGCAATGACAAGACAAAAATTACATGCTGGCACTCCTTTGAGGTTCTAAACTGTCATCATGGTAGACCCCAACAAAAGACATTACGCTAAATTTATGCTACAGTGACACAAAGAGGTTTACAAAGTGCTTATGCACTAAACCCCACAACGAGCTGCTGCAGTTTAGCTGGTGTAGTGTATCAAACAGTCACGTGACGATGATGTGACTTTTTACAGCTTGACTGCCATAGTGCCCTGGGTGTCGCACCTGCTCACATGGCCTAGCTTTTTTCATGCTTGGAGCTTATGGCCCTAACTCCATGCTCTGTTACACAGCGGAAATGAATTGAGAAACTCCAAACTCCACTGGACAGAGTGGTATGCCTCGACATTACGTACCTTTCATACTGCAAGTGTTCATTTTAGCCGTACTAAAGTTCATGCGCAAAAACAGCAGACTGCAGCAAGTGCACAAACACAGGACAGCAAGTACAGTTTGTGGTGGTGCTTGGTGTCTTGCGTTAGTGCATATTGTAGTGGGAAAACGGCATAAGAAACGAGCAGTCAGACACATGCAACACAAGCTATTAACTGGCGGCTTATTCAGTGAATGAAAATATATACAATTATATGCCTTAGCAATTAGAACATGCCAGTGGTGCATTAACATGAGCATCTTTTTTCTGTCTTGGTATACTTTTCTCATCTTCTCTGACACATTGATGTACAATGTCACCCACCATGCTCTTTTTCACCATTGTCATTTTTACCTTTATTTTTGTTCCCCTTTGATTTATTACTTGTTTACATGTGTTGTTTTTATTCTTACTTTTTTGCATTTGATTACAAGTACCTTCAGTTTGCTCACGATATATGCAGTGTGCATTAGTTGCCAGCAGGCCGTAGCTCTTGCCTTATATCTGGTGCCTGATAAACTCACAGCCTTAATGCGTTTTTGTTCTTTTTGTGATACCGGCTATCTTCCATCTTCCTTGCTTCCAGTCATTTTATTGTACATATTCGTTTCTCAAACACACTACTAGTTGATAACCAACACTTCTGTGTCTGAATGCTTGTTTCTAATGCTGTTTTCTACTACGTGATGCAATACTAACTAGCCCAGTGTCACCTTTTCTGTATTTGCTCCAATCTGGTTCTTTCGTTGTTTTTTGCATGGAAACTTTAATTTGCTGCACCAAATAGCCAAATGGCAAACTTTCCCTATTGTCATTTGCGTTGAACACTTCAGGCACCACCAGAGTACAACTACTGCCTAGCCAATGTGACCCTGGTGGTTCTCATTTCGTGCACAACATGTCTTTGTTCTTCCAAGGCTGTGTCTGACCCAGCCTTTTCTCAGTTGAGTGCATGCACTGATGACACACTGAGACTGTCATGAATCTCAACCGAGTGGTATCATGTTTACTCGTGGAAAGGCGCATACACACTAGCGAAAAAACGCGCACGCTGCGCTGCCGCCAGCAAAACGCAGCTGCAGCAGAGCAGCCACATTAACTGGCAGTCACGTGATAGTATGAAAATCTCGCCTCATCTCTTTAACTCTGCATGTATGTACGAAATGTCGTGTGCTTTTTCCTTCGTTGCCAAATCAGCGTCGAATCCAGATCTGACAGATCAGTGCTGTGTTTACATTCTTCGTCCTTTACGTGAGTTATGTTGAAGATAACGATGTTGTTGCCACTAATCATAATCATGCTGGTGCACTCCCTGTTGTTCATGCGTTGCAACATTCAAAAGACAGGGAGAATGAGGTTCTGGGCATCGCCTCCTTGTACTCAGGGTCTGTCTTGTACAGAATTAGATATGGCGCACTGTATCCAAAAACTTTTCCTTCGGGATGTCTTGGTTTCGGTTTAGACCCATCATTGTAAAAAACAATTTCAAGCCATGACAATCAAAACAAGTGTGAGTGAGAGCTGACGTGAGCAGACAGTACGAAACAAGCGGTCCGGCTGGCACCAGATATGAGTACGAGTTGAGCGGTTGGGCAAGTCTGCATGACACCAGTTTTGCCGGCGCCGTCATTGAAGGGGCCACTTTCATTGGTCTCCGGCATTCGAAGCTCACTTGCCACCACTGAATGCCGTGAAAAATCTGTCCAGGACCGATCCCTCCTGCGGCAGGAAAAAGCTGCCGCGAGGCAGCTTTCGTGATGTGTGTCTTGCCTGTGGCCGCGTATGTTTTTTCGCTAGTGTGTATGCACCATAAGACACGTCCTCCTGCGAGACCTGCTTCCCCCCCCCCCCATGACATATTTTCAAGCTTCAAATTTTGAAGCAAAAAAAGGAAAGTTCCAGAAAAGATTAGACTCTGAACGCTTGGCATTCGGTATCAGTTGATACAACTGCTAAAGGTTTTGATGTTGCAGAGGAATATCTAACGCTAAGTATGAACTGCATTGAGGGCAAGTATCTTTGGGAGGGACATGATGACCGTGATACCAATAATGTCAAGGTGACATGAGAGTGATGGAGTAGCTAAGCTTTGGTGATGATAGGAGCAGCATTGAGAGCAACAAAGAATGAAGGGGAAGTTGGTCAGCAGTGCTGAAACGTGAATAAGTGTCAGTGCAAATGCCAAGCCAATGTTTGCATTATTCTGTACCTCATTTGCACTGTTGATCATGGTTTTAGTGAGCTGTCAAATGACCGTATCGCCCAAAAGCCCCACCCTGCTGAGATTTTTGAAAAATAATACAAGTGTGAGCCTTGCGAGGGCAAATACAGCACATGCGAACAAATAGACGCATTGGAAGAGATTGATGTGACAATCACTTGTCGTCGCTATCTTCACTAGAGTGTCATTCCTTTTTTTTTTTCGCCCACTGTGACATGAATGTGATATCACTGATGCTACTGTGATATTACCAATAATACACAATAATATCACTGTCATGTAAGAGCCTAAGCAAAGGTGCTTAAAGGCTGTGTCCACAGCGTCACTATGATGCCCATTTAATGAGCTTCCTGGTCACCACGTGACATACTAGATTTGTGACCAATACTCATGGTCAAGTTCCCGCAACTACTACCCGAGTGAGTGTTAGTCACTAGCACTAGCTTTGACACACACTGTGTGAGAAACGTAGTTCACTCACTCCAAAGTGATCACACTTACACAATGCTGCACTGTGTTCATATTCATTCTTGTGCCATTCGAGTACAAACTATTCCAGTGAAACTTTGGCAGAACAAAACAATTGAAGCGATTTCACTGGAAATGCGAAAGGTGTGACAGGTTATTGAAAGAGAAATGTCAGCCTGCAAAGATGAATTTTTTTTCATTAATAAATCAAGTCCTAATAATAAAGAAATGTGCGACAGATAAATGGAAAGCAGGGCACATGTCAAGGTGGCAACAGAGCCCCATAGCTGTCACAAGACCCCTTGAGAAGCGAGCCACGGGGCCACCGAGAACGATGGTTAGAGGGGAACAAGATGCGCCTAAAGACGTCATTGACACAGTCTGTTAATATTCAGGAAACGGTGGCGAGGGCAGACAGCACATGTGTGCACGGAGAAAAGGTGGGCAGGATAATCACTGTTCACAAGATAATCACTGTTCACATCTGTCCCAAAAACAACGGAGGAGCGATTAACCTGTGCATGTGAGTGTGAGCCACAAAACAATGCAATAAATATTCTCAATATAAGTGGGGCTACAATAGCATGAGGATGACTCGCAGCACAGCAATCACAAAAAATAGAAACCATCCGTATCAATTATACACATATTTGTTTATTTAAACCCAAAGAGAATTTTCTAGGGTTCTACTGTAGTGAAAAACTGCGCTTGATATGGCATTATTCGATATACACTGCTTGGAATGCGCATGCCAACTGCATGGCCATTTCGCAGGCTTCTACAGCTACTGTCAAAGGAAACAGTGCCTGTCCTGACCACATTTTCTCAGTACGTACGCACATTTTACGCTAAGCAATGTTTCACCAAAACAGTCACTGTGTCTGTCCCTCCCTATTCATGGATGCTGAAGTAGTTTCTGCTGTGAGACGTCGCTGTCATGACTCGATGATGATGAACTGCGCCGCTCACTTGTGCCACTACAGTGCTTCGGAGCTGCTGCTGCGGCACCAGGTGTCTCCATGCACTGGGCTGGGCACTCAAAGTGGACGCAGTGGAAAACCTGCGTTGTGAGTAATGAGTATGCTTCTTTTAATTGTTCATGCAAATACCAGACGCAGGCAGCGAACAGATGCCATCATCATGTTACACTGATGATGACTAGCTTCGATGCACCCTGTGTGAGAAATGCGGTCGACTCACTCAGAAGTGAGCACATTCACACAATGCTGCACTGTGTACACCTTCATTCTTGTGCCATTTGACAGCAAACTCCTGCATTATATCATAGGTTATGTTTCCAGGGACAAAGGAGTCCCCTAGCAATCCCTGCCAGCCTGTGACCTTAAATTTGTAAAATTCCAGTCATGCCATCAGGGAGGAAGGGGAGAAGGAGGAGGAAGGGGGGGTAATAGCACACTTCTTATAAAGGCTTGCCAATAGCCCCGTCAGGCACCAATGAGTTCTGTCATTTGAAAATTTTATTTACTATTCTTTTTACATGCTTTCATAAAAATCATGAAAGCATGAAAAGCTGCAAGACGGATTAGGAATTTTTAATTCTTTAGTGAGTTTTGTCAAGTTTAGCAAATGTGAACTACATGTGAGAACTCTCCCCAAGAAAGCCAAATACGAGAACATCAGCTATCTCCTGTCTACCATACTTGCAAAGAAAACACCCATTCAGCCACACAAAATATATGCTGGATGTAAAACACCATGAAAAATAATGAAAAGAGTGAACCCACTACATGACAACATAGTTACATAAGAGCAAACACCCAGACGTCAACCTTCCACCTTGTTTCACTAAAAAACCTTGCACACGTTATTCAAACTTCCTGCACGGATCCAATCAGAAGTGTTTCAAGATGTTTGAAACACATATTACATATCATCATTTACATCAGTGCCATTGATTATGGGACACGCAGTGCCTGAAGGGGATAGCACACAACTTTTCAGCAATAAATGTGCACTTTACTAACAATCAGTGACACTTAGACGCAGCACACAAGCAGCAACAAACTTGGCAGAGGAAATACTGACAAGGAACACATTGTTTTCCAAGTGAAGTGTTTTTTGCCTCTTCCCCAAGGTTTGGCCAATTACCATTTTCTCGCCATATATTTAAGACAAAGATTGTATATGCTTCGAACACAAGTACCAGCAAATGGGATTATATGAACCCTGTACTGTACATGTTGATCACGTAGTGTGAGAAAGCACACCTATGTTCTATGAAATAAAAAAAGAAGTTTCTACATAACGCATTGAGCACATATCAGGTCATAGGCATCTCTAAAGAATACCAATGCCTTAATCTTTTCAGTGTCACTGACGTACCGGTACGTCTTTGGGTTTCTGTACCATCGTGTCAATGACATCAGATAGAAATGTGAGGACCATACCAAGAGAGCATTTGCGATTATCTGTGTCACTTTGCGCGCAAGCATAAGTGTCCAGCTCATGAAATTGGTGGTGTTTGTCAGAAGCCGCAAAGCAAGCGAAGGAAGGTGCCTGGAACACCGTGCTGGCTCCAGTTTCTCTGCAAATTTCACCTACGTATTTAGTTAATGCTATGGGCAATGACAACGCAGAAATTTCAGGATAAAAATCGTTGGGCATCCTTCATACTCTTTAAACACTCTGAACACAAAGTCTGACATGCATATGCCCAAAATTGTGCGGCTGAAGTGTTTGCTATTAATGGATAATGAAAAAATTTACGAAGAACCAAGTCCGCTTACTATTCAAGAATACATTGAGCATGAAATGGGAAGTGGTTATTTGAAGCACCATATTGCACTCTCTTATGGGGGGGGGGGGGGGGGGGGGGTGCTCCCCCTTATCATCGTGTTTTACTTGTATGCGGAAGCCAACCGGTACTTCGAGTGCCACTTCCTCAAGCAACGCATTCGGAACCCCGTGCAGCGCCTGCTATCGCTTCTGAATGCAGACGCTGAGACCAGAGGCACGGTTTTCTCAACGACAGTGTTTCAAAGCACTAGCTGTCACGAGGAAAGGATGCGAGAACCCTCCCCTTACCAGGGTGCCACCATGCGGTACTGAGAGATACTACCTTGCCAGTGGCACCACCATACTGTCCCAAGGCACGGTTGCGTGGGCTTTATCTTGAAAGCGATCTGCTTTGGGGACACAGTCTAGGTGGACCGACGGCTTGCAGCTTTGCATGCGCCATGTTCTCACTGCTCAGTTTGCATTGAAGCGATAGACAGCATGAAAGTCACTTTGCTTGCCGTTGCTGCTGCGATTCCTCACGCCAGCGTTTTGACAGCGAGCATCCATGGTTATCGAGTGTGAAGTGTTCATGTTTGCCTGTGCACGTTCACACCATGCTAGGTAATTTATATAGTAAGCTAATGTTTACAATGGGGCCTCTTACTCCGGTGGCTGCTGCGTATGGCATGGCCGCGTGAGCCGTCTTGAATACGACCTACGATGCAGACAGCGCAGGTGTCAAGGAGCACCGAGGGCTGACAGCATCGTGTGTGCTATAGTACCCATACGCTTGCGCGGCACTCGCATATACAAAGTGAAACATCACAAACTTTTTCCGCTTCCTGCATAACCAAAAATAGTTGAGTAGAACTTGTTGCTGGGCGAGTTGGTTAAGATCTCATGAATACATTGTTGCGCCAAAAAAAAGATAAAGACTTAAGAGCGAGAGTAAGAAACGACAGGTTGAGCGCTGAACTTATTTATTCTTACAGCAGAGCAGGGAGAATCAACAAATGCACATGTGTACATTAGTGTTAAAAAAAAAATTAAATTATGGGGTTTTACGTGCCAAAACCACTTTCTGATTATGAGGCACGCTGTAGTGGGGGACTCCGGAAATTTCGGCCACCCGGGGTTCTTTATCGTGCACCTAAATCTAAGCACACGGGTGTTTTCGCATTTCGCCCCCATCGAAATGCGGCTGCCGTGGCCGGGATTCGATCCCGCGACCTTGTGCTTAGCAGCCCAACACCATAGCCACTAAGCCACCACGGCGGGTTACATTAGTGTTGTCTAGAGCGGTTACAGTGATGTCTTTACCAGCTGCATCTCATTGTCAAACAGAAGAACACACGTATCACTAATGTAATACAACTCGTGCCTCTCTTTTATGTGATACTCCTCCAAAAGTTATCTTGCTGACGTATTGGCACTTCTGCCAAGTATCTTAATCTCACGCAGTAGTGGATTGCATCTGCCTTTCAAGCAACCTATGCAATGTGCATGTAAATGCGCATTATCTTTGTTAATTATAGACAATTCATGCTCCTGGGCCCGGTCATTGACATACTCCCCATTTGTCCCCCGTAGGACTTCCCACATTTCAGCGGTATCTCGTATATAACACCCGTTGCACATTTCACGTACCGTCTAGTGTGCTTTTTCTGGCATCCTGACTTTTTGTCAATGCGGCTTATGCGCGGACACAGTCCAGCCAACTTGCGTGACGCCGAGAAAACAACTGGCACACCAAACCTAGTAGCGACTTTCTTCAAGCTACAGGAAAGTTTGTAGATGTATGGCACCACTGCGGGTTTGCATCCTTCTTGGTCAGGTCTAGGCATACGCCTTTTCCCCTTCACCTTCTGGAGCAATGTTTTTGACACCACCCCTATGACTGAGCTCGGGTAGTCCGCTGAATCCCCTAGAACGGGTATATGCTGCTCCAGAAAGGGCATGTGCCACTGCAACACAAGTGGTATTTACACACACATGTCATGCCAATGCAACACAAAGGACACAGAACTTGTGTTCTTTGCACTGTTAAGCACAACCATGACATGAAACTACATCACGACATGTTGTGTAGGATGAAAGCACACACGATCGTATGCACTGCCATTAGTGGTATAGCATTTATTTAGTCACTTGAATAAAGGTTTGCTCCACGTAGATTCCAACGCATGCATTGTTTATACATAATCTTCAGATCACCATGACATTTTTTAGCGACTTAGCTGTTGCGATTTTCCCTGTTTCAGAAACTTGTATGCATAAAATTTCTTCAAGCAAGTACTCATTTTGCATTATTTTGATGACTGAACACTTCTAGCACAATGTTTGGAGTTAAACAAGTAAATCATTCTCCCGAACCGAGTTTCTTTTTCTTAACCATTTCAGGGTTGATTTTTTCATCATATGCGACCGTCCAGGGTCGATTTATTTTATTGCAGATTTAAATTCTTCAGAGGGACCTCTTTTCGAAAAATATTACCGTAATTTTTCTAGGGTCACCGTAAAGCGAGAAAAATATTTTGCATTGGTATATATGTACTGTTTATTCATGAATAACAACAATAAAAAAAGGAATAGACGTATAAGAATTAAAAATTTGAAACATTTTTATACACATAATGCTTAAAAAATGCGCACACGAAAATCTCAAGTCTCAAATGTTCCTGCTCTTACACTAATATTTATATCTATAGCGTAATCAAACTGCATAGGTGAGCGCACTCAAGAAAACTGTGTGGTTGTGTGCCCGTCAAAAAAGCAAAACGTGTGACAAACTTCCGCTAATCTTCATCTTATCGCCAATCAGAGGCGATAATCAGATAATCAGAGACTCCAAAAAAGGAAACGCATGCATGACGGCATCCTTGGCGTATGCACACCCGTGTGAGCAATAAACGAGCGAGTAACAGGCGGTCACCCTTTGAGCAATTAGTAACGAGATAGTCGTCAGTTTTGCAACTGCAAGAGGCAGAAACTGCCCGCGGAACAAAACCCAAACTAACCGCTGCCCGCCCGCGTGCCAATGCACGAGCGGTTGTATATAGGCGTGCTAGAGCAAACAAACCATGCAATGAAAACTGAGAGAAGGAGCCGCGAGAAAAAATTCCCTGTATTCCCACATAGTGGCAGCACATGCTAGGAAAGAAAAAGTTAGGAAATTGGAACGTTTTTTAACCTTACAGACAGCGCCATAAATATTCGGTGTTGAACATTTTGGACTTGTTCGCGGCGCAGTATATTTACGTCACTGACCCTGAAAGGGTTAAAGCTTGATGTAACGTTTGTAAAACTGTAAACCAAGCCCAAATCTGTACACTTCAGTGAACATATGGAAGAGTTGGCAGGTGGGCGATCCCCAATCCTGTCACATTTCAGGCAACTGTGTCATCTCCTGCAAATTACCTTAAGCCAGTTATGGTTAAAACGTAGTTGCTACAGTTCGTAGGCTGAGCCCCCATTGAACCCAATGTACTGACTGACCGCTTACGGCCTAGTGCTTCATAAAATGTGTACCGATTAGCGTGTAAGGTTTTCACCAAGTTGCAGTACGCCGTAACAGCCTGTTGCAACCCCCCTCCCGCCCTTTTTTTTTACTTAAAAAAAAACAAAACATAGAAACCGCAATTCAATCGATACTTGGAGGTAGTGATGGACGCCGTGTATTGACGATGCCATGTTGGTGATGGTGATTGGGCTTCTTCCTTTAGATTGGGTCACCAAGTGTGGAGAGCGCAGCGTAGCCGAAGGCCCCATTACTTTTACTGCTTCTCTATAGGATTTCATGCGTGTCATCGCATTGCATGTGTGTCATTGACGTGGTGTCATTCATGGTGGTTAAGGGGCGACTGGATATTTCATCGCACATTTGACTTCATCCTAGGAGTGTTGCGTACACAGTGGTGTCGCTTGTGCTGGTTCAGCATAGACTGAATATTTTACCGGGTTTCGTCGGGAGAAACGGAGCCATACCAAAACCGAATGAACAAGATTATCACGAACTCAGCATGAAGGAGAAGTTGGACATCCTGTGTAACATTGAAACCGGAGCAACAAAGACCGCCATC
This sequence comes from Dermacentor andersoni, assembly GCF_023375885.2. Lineage (NCBI taxonomy): Eukaryota > Metazoa > Arthropoda > Arachnida > Ixodida > Ixodidae > Dermacentor > Dermacentor andersoni. The sequence goes on from NC_092823.1 coordinate 5,411,552, forward strand.
ACACGTGCGTGGGGACTGCCTGTCACAACAGTTTGCGGCACATGGAAAGTACGGGAAAAGCTAAGGAGTGGTGCTGCATCGAACATCAAAAGGTGCCGCTTGAGGGGATCAGCCTTTCCCAACGTTGAAGAGGCCTTGATGTGGCTGAAAAAAGCCAGGGTGCCGAACTTACAGGTCAGTGGCCCCCTACCCAGCGAAAAGGCAGAAATATTTACTAGTCAAATGAACCACAAGAATTTTTCTTGCAGCAACGGTTGGCTAGCAAGGTTTAAAGCGCGCCACAAAGTAAGTGCGAGGGTGGTGCACGGAGTGGCAGCACATGCAGACCACGAAGGTGCCGTAGAATGGCAGAACAGGCCGCTGCCAGAAATGCTAGCCAACTAAGCCATCGAAGACATTTTAAACTTCAACGAATCAGCACTCTTTTACAGACTTCTGCCCAACAGAATGTTGGCGTTCAAGGGTGAAAACTGCGTGGGTGGCAAGCATGTCAAAGAAAGGCTGTCGGTTGGTTTCATGGCCAATGCAACAGGAAGCCAAACGCTTCCACTGCTTGTTGTCGGCTGGTATGACCGAAGTGTTTTAAAGGTGCCGAACTGCCCTTGGGCGTCGTATACAGAAGCAACACAAAAGCTTGGATGAAAAATGCGTGGGTGGCAAGCATGTCAAAGAAAGGCTGTCGGTTGGTTTCGTGGCCAATGCAACAGGAAGCCAAACGCTTCCACTGCTTGTTATCGGCTGGTATGACCGAAGTGTTTTAAAGGTGCCGAACTGCCCTTGGGCGTCGTATACAGAAGCAACACAAAAGCTTGGATGAAAAATGCGTGGGTGGCAAGCATGTCAAAGAAAGGCTGTCGGTTGGTTTCATGGCCAATGCAACAGGAAGCCAAACGCTTCCACTGCTTGTTGTCGGCTGGTATGACCGAAGTGTTTTAAAGGTGCCGAACTGCCCTTGGGCGTCGTATACAGAAGCAACACAAAAGCTTGGATGAAAAATGCGTGGGTGGCAAGCATGTCAAAGAAAGGCTGTCGGTTGGTTTCGTGGCCAATGCAACAGGAAGCCAAACGCTTCCACTGCTTGTTGTCGGCTGGTATGACCGAAGTGTTTTAAAGGTGCCGAACTGCCCTTGGGCGTCGTATACAGAAGCAACACAAAAGCTTGGATGAAAAATGCGTGGGTGGCAAGCATGTCAAAGAAAGGCTGTCGGTTGGTTTCGTGGCCAATGCAACAGGAAGCCAAACGCTTCCACTGCTTGTTATCGGCTGGTATGACCGAAGTGTTTTAAAGGTGCCGAACTGCCCTTGGGCGTCGTATACAGAAGCAACACAAAAGCTTGGATAAAAATGCGTGGGTGGCAAGCATGTCAAAGAAAGGCTGTCGGTTGGTTTCGTGGCCAATGCAACAGGAAGCCAAACGCTTCCACTGCTTGTTGTCGGCTGGTATGACCGAAGTGTTTTAAAGGTGCCGAACTGCCCTTGGGCGTCGTATACAGAAGCAACACAAAAGCTTGGATGAAAAATGCGTGGGTGGCAAGCATGTCAAAGAAAGGCTGTCGGTTGGTTTCGTGGCCAATGCAACAGGAAGCCAAACGCTTCCACTGCTTGTTATCGGCTGGTATGACCGAAGTGTTTTAAAGGTGCCGAACTGTCCTTGGGCGTCGTATACAGAAGCAACACAAAAGCTTGGATGAAAAATGCGTGGGTGGCAAGCATGTCAAAGAAAGGCTGTCGGTTGGTTTCGTGGCCAATGCAACAGGAAGCCAAACGCTTCCACTGCTTGTTATCGGCTGGTATGACCGAAGTGTTTTAAAGGTGCCGAACTGTCCTTGGGCGTCATATACAGAAGCAACACAAAAGCTTGGATGAAAAATGTGTGGGTGGCAAGCATGTCAAAGAAAGGCTGTCGGTTGGTTTCGTGGCCAATGCAACAGGAAGCCAAACGCTTCCACTGCTTGTTGTCGGCTGGTATGACCGAAGTATTTTAAAGGTGCCGAACTGCCCTTGGGCGTCGTATACAGAAGCAACACAAAAGCTTGGATAAAAATGCGTGGGTGGCAAGCATGTCAAAGAAAGGCTGTCGGTTGGTTTCGTGGCCAATGCAACAGGAAGCCAAACGCTTCCACTGCTTGTTGTCGGCTGGTATGACCGAAGTGTTTTAAAGGTGCCGAACTGCCCTTGGGCGTCGTATACAGAAGCAACACAAAAGCTTGGATGAAAAATGCGTGGGTGGCAAGCATGTCAAAGAAAGGCTGTCGGTTGGTTTCATGGCCAATGCAACAGGAAGCCAAACGCTTCCACTGCTTGTTGTCGGCTGGTATGACCGAAGTGTTTTAAAGGTGCCGAACTGCCCTTGGGCGTCGTATACAGAAGCAACACAAAAGCTTGGATGAAAAATGCGTGGGTGGCAAGCATGTCAAAGAAAGGCTGTCGGTTGGTTTCGTGGCCAATGCAACAGGAAGCCAAACGCTTCCACTGCTTGTTGTCGGCTGGTATGACCGAAGTGTTTTAAAGGTGCCGAACTGCCCTTGGGCGTCGTATACAGAAGCAACACAAAAGCTTGGATGAAAAATCCGTGGGTGGCAAGCATGTCAAAGAAAGGCTGTCGGTTGGTTTCGTGGCCAATGCAACAGGAAGCCAAACGCTTCCACTGCTTGTTGTCGGCTGGTATGACCGAAGTGTTTTAAAGGTGCCGAACTGCCCTTGGGCGTCGTATACAGAAGCAACACAAAAGCTTGGATGAAAAATGCGTGGGTGGCAAGCATGTCAAAGAAAGGCTGTCGGTTGGTTTCATGGCCAATGCAACAGGAAGCCAAACGCTTCCACTGCTTGTTGTCGGCTGGTATGACCGAAGTGTTTTAAAGGTGCCGAACTGCCCTTGGGCGTCGTATACAGAAGCAACACAAAAGCTTGGATGAAAAATCCATGGGTGGCAAGCATGTCAAAGAAAGGCTGTCGGTTGGTTTCGTGGCCAATGCAACAGGAAGCCAAACGCTTCCACTGCTTGTTGTCGGCTGGTATGACCGAAGTGTTTTAAAGGTGCCGAACTGCCCTTGGGCGTCGTATACAGAAGCAACACAAAAGCTTGGATGAAAAATGCGTGGGTGGCAAGCATGTCAAAGAAAGGCTGTCGGTTGGTTTCGTGGCCAATGCAACAGGAAGCCAAACGCTTCCACTGCTTGTTGTCGGCTGGTATGACCGAAGTGTTTTAAAGGTGCCGAACTGCCCTTGGGCGTCGTATACAGAAGCAACACAAAAGCTTGGATGAAAAATGCGTGGGTGGCAAGCATGTCAAAGAAAGGCTGTCGGTTGGTTTCATGGCCAATGCAACAGGAAGCCAAACGCTTCCACTGCTTGTTGTCGGCTGGTATGACCGAAGTGTTTTAAAGGTGCCGAACTGCCCTTGGGCGTCGTATACAGAAGCAACACAAAAGCTTGGATGAAAAATCCATGGGTGGCAAGCATGTCAAAGAAAGGCTGTCGGTTGGTTTCATGGCCAATGCAACAGGAAGCCAAACGCTTCCACTGCTTGTTGTCGGCTGGTATGACCGAAGTGTTTTAAAGGTGCCGAACTGCCCTTGGGCGTCGTATACAGAAGCAACACAAAAGCTTGGATGAAAAATGCGTGGGTGGCAAGCATGTCAAAGAAAGGCTGTCGGTTGGTTTCGTGGCCAATGCAACAGGAAGCCAAACGCTTCCACTGCTTGTTGTCGGCTGGTATGACCGAAGTGTTTTAAAGGTGCCGAACTGCCCTTGGGCGTCGTATACAGAAGCAACACAAAAGCTTGGATGAAAAATCCGTGGGTGGCAAGCATGTCAAAGAAAGGCTGTCGGTTGGTTTCGTGGCCAATGCAACAGGAAGCCAAACGCTTCCACTGCTTGTTGTCGGCTGGTATGACCGAAGTGTTTTAAAGGTGCCGAACTGCCCTTGGGCGTCGTATACAGAAGCAACACAAAAGCTTGGATGAAAAATGCGTGGGTGGCAAGCATGTCAAAGAAAGGCTGTCGGTTGGTTTCATGGCCAATGCAACAGGAAGCCAAACGCTTCCACTGCTTGTTGTCGGCTGGTATGACCGAAGTGTTTTAAAGGTGCCGAACTGCCCTTGGGCGTCGTATACAGAAGCAACACAAAAGCTTGGATGAAAAATGCGTGGGTGGCAAGCATGTCAAAGAAAGGCTGTCGGTTGGTTTCGTGGCCAATGCAACAGGAAGCCAAACGCTTCCACTGCTTGTTGTCGGCTGGTATGACCGAAGTGTTTTAAAGGTGCCGAACTGCCCTTGGGCGTCGTATACAGAAGCAACACAAAAGCTTGGATGAAAAATCCGTGGGTGGCAAGCATGTCAAAGAAAGGCTGTCGGTTGGTTTCGTGGCCAATGCAACAGGAAGCCAAACGCTTCCACTGCTTGTTGTCGGCTGGTATGACCGAAGTGTTTTAAAGGTGCCGAACTGCCCTTGGGCGTCGTATACAGAAGCAACACAAAAGCTTGGATGAAAAATGCGTGGGTGGCAAGCATGTCAAAGAAAGGCTGTCGGTTGGTTTCATGGCCAATGCAACAGGAAGCCAAACGCTTCCACTGCTTGTTGTCGGCTGGTATGACCGAAGTGTTTTAAAGGTGCCGAACTGTCCTTGGGCGTCATATACAGAAGCAACACAAAAGCTTGGATGAAAAATGCGTGGGTGGCAAGCATGTCAAAGAAAGGCTGTCGGTTGGTTTCATGGCCAATGCAACAGGAAGCCAAACGCTTCCACTGCTTGTTATCGGCTGGTATGACCGAAGTGTTTTAAAGGTGCCGAACTGTCCTTGGGCGTCATATACAGAAGCAACACAAAAGCTTGGATGAAAAATGCGTGGGTGGCAAGCATGTCAAAGAAAGGCTGTCGGTTGGTTTCGTGGCCAATGCAACAGGAAGCCAAACGCTTCCACTGCTTGTTGTCGGCTGGTATGACCGAAGTGTTTTAAAGGTGCCGAACTGTCCTTGGGCGTCATATACAGAAGCAACACAAAAGCTTGGATGAAAAATGCGTGGGTGGCAAGCATGTCAAAGAAAGGCTGTCGGTTGGTTTCGTGGCCAATGCAACAGGAAGCCAAACGCTTCCACTGCTTGTTGTCGGCTGGTATGACCGAAGTGTTTTAAAGGTGCCGAACTGTCCTTGGGCGTCATATACAGAAGCAACACAAAAGCTTGGATGAAAAATGCGTGGGTGGCAAGCATGTCAAAGAAAGGCTGTCGGTTGGTTTCGTGGCCAATGCAACAGGAAGCCAAACGCTTCCACTGCTTGTTGTCGGCTGGTATGACCGAAGTGTTTTAAAGGTGCCGAACTGCCCTTGGGCGTCGTATACAGAAGCAACACAAAAGCTTGGATGAAAAATGCGTGGGTGGCAAGCATGTCAAAGAAAGGCTGTCGGTTGGTTTCATGGCCAATGCAACAGGAAGCCAAAGGCTTCCACTGCTTGTTATCGGCTGGTATGACCGAAGTGTTTTAAAGGTGCCGAACTGTCCTTGGGCGTCATATACAGAAGCAACACAAAAGCTTGGATGAAAAATGCGTGGGTGGCAAGCATGTCAAAGAAAGGCTGTCGGTTGGTTTCGTGGCCAATGCAACAGGAAGCCAAACGCTTCCACTGCTTGTTGTCGGCTGGTATGACCGAAGTGTTTTAAAGGTGCCGAACTGTCCTTGGGCGTCATATACAGAAGCAACACAAAAGCTTGGATGAAAAATGCGTGGGTGGCAAGCATGTCAAAGAAAGGCTGTCGGTTGGTTTCGTGGCCAATGCAACAGGAAGCCAAACGCTTCCACTGCTTGTTGTCGGCTGGTATGACCGAAGTGTTTTAAAGGTGCCGAACTGCCCTTGGGCGTCATATACAGAAGCAACACAAAAGCTTGGATGAAAAATGCGTGGGTGGCAAGCATGTCAAAGAAAGGCTGTCGGTTGGTTTCGTGGCCAATGCAACAGGAAGCCAAACGCTTCCACTGCTTGTTGTCGGCTGGTATGACCGAAGTGTTTTAAAGGTGCCGAACTGCCCTTGGGCGTCGTATACAGAAGCAACACAAAAGCTTGGATGAAAAATCCATGGGTGGCAAGCATGTCAAAGAAAGGCTGTCGGTTGGTTTCATGGCCAATGCAACAGGAAGCCAAACGCTTCCACTGCTTGTTATCGGCTGGTATGACCGAAGTGTTTTAAAGGTGCCGAACTGTCCTTGGGCGTCATATACAGAAGCAACACAAAAGCTTGGATGAAAAATGCGTGGGTGGCAAGCATGTCAAAGAAAGGCTGTCGGTTGGTTTCGTGGCCAATGCAACAGGAAGCCAAACGCTTCCACTGCTTGTTGTCGGCTGGTATGACCGAAGTGTTTTAAAGGTGCCGAACTGTCCTTGGGCGTCATATACAGAAGCAACACAAAAGCTTGGATGAAAAATGCGTGGGTGGCAAGCATGTCAAAGAAAGGCTGTCGGTTGGTTTCGTGGCCAATGCAACAGGAAGCCAAACGCTTCCACTGCTTGTTGTCGGCTGGTATGACCGAAGTGTTTTAAAGGTGCCGAACTGCCCTTGGGCGTCGTATACAGAAGCAACACAAAAGCTTGGATGAAAAATGCGTGGGTGGCAAGCATGTCAAAGAAAGGCTGTCGGTTGGTTTCGTGGCCAATGCAACAAGAAGCCAAACGCTTCCACTGCTTGTTATCGGCTGGTATGACCGAAGTGTTTTAAAGGTGCCGAACTGCCCTTGGGTGTCGTATACACAAGCAACACAAAAGCTTGGATGACTTCAAAGCTTTTCAAAGAATATGCCTAGCTCCTGGATTAGCGTTTTGAGAGAGAATAAAGAACAGTTCTGTGCTCGACAGTGCGTCAGCACACGGTATGCTGGATAACCCGAGTGCAATCAAACTCTTCTTCTTGCCACCAAACACCACGGCGCTTGCACAACCCCTCGACCAGGGCTCATTTGCTCAGTCAAGCATTTATACAAAAAGAACTTGCTGTACAGAATGCTGCTAGCAATGGAGTGTAACAAGACGTCCTTCATCGACATGCTCGGTGCAATAAACCAAGCCTACTCGTGGCAGCAGGTGGATTCAACCACAGCCGAGAACTGCTTCACTCGAACGAAGTTCGTTGTGTGCATGAGCAATGGCGAAAACGAAGAGAACGCCGGTGTCTGCGACAGCCTGCTCATAGAAGTGTTGGAGTGCCAAGGTAATGTAGAAGCTTTGCAGTTTGCATCGTTCTGTGACCTAGACAGTGATGTGGCAACATCTCCTGACTTATCAGACAGCGAGATTGTTGCCGCTGTTGTGCGCCTTGTGAAGTTGAAGATAATGAGAACGACAATGTCGAAGTGGACGATCCAGGTCTGTCTCTGACGGCAGTTGCTGAGGCTGTGGCTGTGGTGAGGGCATTTGCCGAGAAGAAAGGCCTCATGGCGAGGTTGGCCCAAGATCTCTCAGAATTTGAGGATGCTGTTGTCGCTACGAGGGCTCTGTGGCAGTGAATTAAACAGACTGACTTCTGGTCCATTGCTTTGGACTAAAGCAAGATGTGTACTGTGAACAGTACTACTCCTTAGTTTTCCTTTACTTTTGAAAGGTAAGTCGCGGCTAATTCGTGGTTTTCGGTTAAGGCGTATAACCGGTGAGAACGAATTTTTTCCATGTCCCCATCAACTACGTATTAATGAGGTTTTACTGTGCATCTTCCAGCTCGATAGCCCTTTCCATAGAAGAAGGCTTTCGGTAATAGTTACATCTCTCTCTGGAATGAAATCTTCTTGGAACTTCCTAACAGTAGCATTCAACACTGCAAATGTTTTGTGAAGACGAGAGTTGTCATGTTTTTTGTTTTTTTATTTATGGAGTTTTACGTGCCAAAACCGCTTTCTGATTATGAGGTACGCCGTAGTGGAGGACTACGGAAATTTGGATCACCTGGGGTTCTTTAACGTGCACCTAAATCTAAGTACACGGGTGTATTTCGCATTTCGCCCCCATCGAAATGCGGCCGCCGTGGCCGGGATTCGATCCTGCGACCTCGTGCTCAGCAGCCCAACACCATAGCCATTGAGCAACCGTGGCGGGTAAGAGTCGTCATGTTCTCCAACAAATTTATCGTTTGCGAAATGAAGAAATTTCACCAAAAGCAAGAACCTCTTCCCTCTGTGGATGTTTTAATAATAATAATAATAATAATAACAACAACAACAACAAACACAACAACAACAATAATAATAATAATAATAATAATGTTTATTTGACCTTGAGATTTACAGATAATTTTTTAGGGTCGGCCCAAATCAGGAGGAGACTTGTCGGGCCGTACCCGGCAACCAGCAGTAAAAAGGCGCTAGTGCAGTTTTTAAAACAAAAAACCTTAAGCAAACAAGAGCAAAAAAAGAGTTATTACAAGAGAGGGTATACTACATAGGTAAACGTTAAGCAGGTTGTATGGGCACTTCGGAAAAGTTTACACAAAGTTATTGAACTAATTCACGTTTTGAAGACAGAGAAAATAGGGAATCTGGCAGTGAGTCAAAAAGCCTTGGCACACAGTAATGCCGTGTAAAATAGCCGCTCCTTGTATAACATATCTGAACAGAAAAGGGGGGTTTGACCAAAGCAGTCTAACAGGCACATGCTGAATTAAAAAAGCACTATCCCAGTAGTGATTACGTAAAACAGTCTGCAAAAAGAGAGCATCAAATGACAGAAGGTGTGTGCTAGAAAACAGGTTCAAACTCTAGGAAAAGGTAAACATTGTACTTGACACTTCTAAGTATGGTCTTCAAAAGACAGTTCATTTTCTTGCGCCAGGATAGAGAACAATTATAAAACAAAGTGATGCCATAGCTGAGCGTTCTGTAAATGAGTGCATGCGTAATAAGTTTACGAACAGAGTAAGAGATTAAAGAATGCAAGTTGTATAAAACGCATGACGTACCATGAAGCTTCTTGGATATAAGTGAAAGATGGCTATTCCAGGTCACATCTTGGTCGAAAGTAAGACCTAAGCACTTATTACATAGTTCTTGAGTAAGGCATTTTGGTACAACAATTACTGCATCGTGACTTGTGCAGAATACAAGATCCGGTTTTGTCAACTCTTTTATGTGGGTTTCGAAAACAAACAAGTTTTGTTTTTGATATTTTAATCGATACCAAGTTGTTGGGAAACCAATCCATAACTGATATGGCATCAACTTGAAGCATTTCGATTGCATTCTGATGTACAGCGCCAGCAGCAAGAATAACCGTACCATTCGCGTGCCGTATTTACTTGCATAATGATCGCACGCGCGCAATGATTGCATCCCTGAATTTTGATGTCAAAATTAATTTTTTTCTTTCCTATGTAATGATCACAACCCGAACTTGCTGCAGCAATATGTAGTGTGTCAAGTCTAGCTAATGATGGTCATGCTTACCATCTGACGAATGCTGTCGAATGCTACGCGAACGACTCTTTAAGACATACCAAGCGATCTGCACGCACCAAACATTCTTAAACAGATGCCCCATTTTATTCCTTTCATCACTTTCCTCACTTCAATGAAAGAAAAAGCTACAACAAAACTGCCTTGGCTTTATTATTTGTAGGCTTTATAATGGTTGTGGTCAACAACAACAAGAAAGAAGGTGCCTTTCGATTCCTCTCGTGGGCACGCAAGAAATTGCGAGCGGCAACGATAGTAGCCACGTTTACAATGACACATTAAGAGTGTACCCTATTCATACGCTGATGCTCGTAACACAGCTAAGATATTCGCCCACCCTTAGCGGAAACGTGTCGTATTAGGATAGTAGCAAAGACAAATGCCGCAGTTTTCACAGCATGCCCACCATATGCTTCTGTCACTGGCAGCTAAGCGTGCCCATCTCTGTTTCTGTCCCCTCAAAGTGGACATGGCTACGCTATTGCCGCAAACTTGCCGATATTAACGATATTATTAATTACTGATGCAGACAAAACTATTTCAGTGCACGCAATGTACTCAAGAGAAGAAAAAAAATCGCATTCAGCGTGTTCGGCTCGCTCTGCCGGCCACCATTTTTGTTTTTGTGTTACGCACTGTTACAGCGACAGCCACCTGTTTGTTGACCTGCTGTCATCCCGCAGCAAATGGGGGATGAAAAAAAAATTTTCTTTTCGTGGAAAATTTCCCCCGCATAATTAATAATCATACCCCTGAATTTGCATCAATTTTCTTGACAAGAAGTGTGATTATTATGCGAGTATATACGGTATTGAAATGTACAGGATTTATTTATTACAGAACTCAAATCATTTACGTATAGATTAAATAAACGAGAGGAGAGAACCAAACCTTGTGGAGCTCCGGACTTCAAGGTTATGCTATTGCTGAAGTAATTGTTGACAGAAACCAATTGAGTACGATTAGAAAGTAATGAAGTACTAAGTAGTTTCAGAAAGGGACCACAAAATCCTAACAGTTCTATGTTTTTCAGCAGTAACTGCCTTGGTTGTGTCCTTGGTTGTGTCCTTGGAGCCTTGGTTGTGTCCAGGAAAAGATCACATGACACCTCATTAGCATCTAAGGCTGTGTAAATAATGTCACAAAAGTCTTCCAACAGTGTGGTGGTGCTCCTTCCAGAGCTATAACCATATTGCACTTTACACAGCGTATTGTTCATGTGAAGGAAACTTGTCATAACCAAAAGTAGGTGTTCCTTTAAAATAAGGCTAATTGCCGGCAAAATGGAAACAGGTCTGTAGCAGGTTTCTCAACGAACAGCTTGCTAAGGTTAGCTTGTGCATGATGCTTTGCAAAAGGCATCATGGTATCCAGAAGGAGTTTGATTTAATTCTCGTTGATTTTTGTTCCCAAACTTGCTCACAACTTCACCCTTTCAGACACCCAGACGTGTCGTCGTCGCCGTTGTGCCTCGCCGTAACCAGCTCTGTAGCTGGGGCCAGCGCACTGCTCTTGCTCACACTCCAGGCGTCATCTCTCGCGCATGGTGCGAGCCTTGCTCTCTTCGCTCCTCCTCCATGCCACCCCTGTGCGGCGGCAATCAGAGCGCTGGCTCGGTGGCAGCTGATCTCGATGATGTGCTGCTGCCCAAACCAAAACGCGTAGCCACTTCCGTTTGCCACTGCGTGTAACCCGCCCCCCTCCTACGTGGCAGAGAACGCGCGTGGCGTTCTCAATTTGCCGAAGCGCCGGCTCAGTATCAGCAGATAACAGTGCGCACTTCCCAAGCCGAAACGCAGAGCCACCTTCACTTGACTTGCTAGCAGCACCAGCGGCGTTAGTCAGTTGCTGCCATCTTTTCGTCGCGCAATGTTTCTAGGCACCTACGCACTGCCTCCTGTGACCTCCCTATAAGCGAGACAGTTGCTCCAAGCAACGCTCTGTCTGCGGTAGCTGGTTGTCCAGACTGATTGTTCGAGGCTTATAGATAGCTTATATAGTAATATAATCCGTCTGCCTATATAAATAGCTTATTCTCAGCCAGTTCTTTCTGAGCCATGAGCGAGGCAACCGATGGAAGTCCTTCGTCTATCGCTGCTCCTAAACGAGCTGCCCGATCAGAGGCCCAGTGCCGTCACCGCCAGAATCCAGAGGTGCGCTACACTGAACCAGCTATTGGTGCAGCAAGTCGAGCATATATCCATCCATTTCTGCGACCACAAAGCTTCCTTCATGACAATCAAGAACTGGGAGTGGAGTGTTTCTTCAAGAAGGAATACCGTATTTACTCGCATAATGATTGCACTCGCGTAATGATCGCACCCCGAACTTGCCGCCGCGATATGTCATGTGCCAAGTCTAGCTAATATTGATCGCGATTACCATCTGTCGAATGCTACACGAACGACTCAACACAAACCACGCGTTAGGCACGCACCAAACATTCTTAAGCAGATGCCCCATTTCATTCCTTTCATCACTTTCCGCACTTCCATGACAAAAAAAAGCTACAACCAAACTTGCCTTTATTATGTGTAGGCTTTATAATGGCTGTGGTCAACAACAACAACAAAAAAGGCACCTTTTGATTCTTCTCGTCTGCACTCGTGGGCACGCAACAAATTGAGAGCGGCAACGATAGTAGCCACATTTACACCGATACGTTAAAAGCGTACCCTATTCATACGCCGACACTTGTAACACAGCTAAGATATTCACCCACCCTTAGTGGAAACGTACCGTATTAGGATAGTAGTAGAGACAAATACCGCAGTTTCTGCAGCATGCCTGCGATGTGTTTCTATGTCACTGGCAGCTAAGCGCGCACATCTGTTTCTGTCCCCTCAAAGTGGACATGGCTACGTTATTGCTACAAGCTTGCCGATATTAACGATATTATTCATTACTGATACGGAAGAAAATGTTTCAATGCACGTAATGTACTCATGAGAAGAAAAAAAAATGCGTTCGGCGCGTTCGGCGCGTTCGGCTTGCTCCGCCGGCCGCCATTTTCGTTTTGGTGTCCCGCAGCAAACGCGAGATGAAATTCTTTTTTTTTTCTTTTCACAGGAAATTTAACCCACGTAATGATCGCACCCTATTGTGACTTTGAGGTGGTCCCGTAGCGCTTGTCACCCATTTCGTGACAGAGCGTTGCCAGCTCGCGTTGCTACTCTGAGGTGGTCCCGTAGCGCTCGTCACCCATTTCGTGACAGAGCGTTGGTAGCGAAGACTCCGAGTCAGGCGTCGGTGAGTATAACAAAAGGGACTTTATACACTATATACAGCTCATTATACAGGACAAGATCAGATCGGCACGGGGGCCGAGAGCTAACAGCAAACGCGACTGTTCCCGCACGGCGACGTCTGGCAAGGCTACAATGCGTAACACATCTCACTCCACTCGAGAGCAGCACTCGGCTCACGGTGGTTCGGTGGATCCGGTTTTTCAGGCGGCGGCGTCAGAAACGATTGTCACTCAAACGGCCCAATACAAAGCCAGCACTCGGCGGTCGTCCGAGAGGTCCAACCAGCGACCGTGCTGGTCACCCGCCTCAAAATTGCTGCGCGCGGTGACCTCCAGGGAAAAGGAAATACGGCGCCAGGCTGTCTAGCACTTTGTTGCACATTTGGGCATGTCGCTCGCTGATGCTCCTGCACAGGACACCGCTGCCTGGTGGCACAGCATCTTGACTTGTCAAGGGAGCATTAGGGCGCTGTGCCTTTCGGCGCAGCCCCGGGTTTGTCGAAAGGGCGTTCGCAGGATAATTTCTGCATCTTGTAGATTCGGAATCCGGGCAGGTTGTACTGGCACAATAACCCCTGATGTTGCGTCAATTTTTCTGACAAAAAAGTGCAATCATTATGCGAGTAAATACGGTATGTGTGAAGAATAAAAAGTAGTCTGTAGCTGTACATACATGTCTTGCTCAAATTCTTTGCCTCAATATATCGAAAAGCCGAAACAGCTGAAGAGCTGCGCTCAAATTCGGCACAGGAAGCAAGATGGTCAGCAATTTCTTTTTTCAGAATCTCTTGCAAATTATCTCCATAATCAATTGAGCAAGTTCGTAATCCACAATATGCTCAAATATATCAATGGGACTTACTTGAGCAAACAAGACATTTATCCCAGGACTTCATTGAAAAACAAACCAAGTTCTTTCGGCTCCCTTGTCATGCCATTTTTTGGAAATCACAGGCATAGTGACTGGCTCTTTTAAGTCATTCTCATCTTCTCTGTCGCAACTTTTGCTGTCAGTGTCACTTTCGAGCTCCAACATGTATTCATTTGTCAGAGTCATCTCTTTCCTCCAGCAATGCTGCAATCTTGCTATCTCTAAAAGGTTTCTGCCTCTTTGCGGAATCCACGTTGGGAAGTGTGGCAAAATTCGCACCAAAATCAGAAGTTGCCATGCCCTGTACACACGCTCTCCACTTTGCTGTCTACAAAAGAAAAATGGTACCATCTAGGAAACAAGCACCTCACCACCATGCACTATTTTTTCCAGAGAGATGGCAGCACATATTTGTTTCCTTTGAATTGTGCTTTTCAATGCCGTGAGAGAGTCGTGCTTCTGTAGACGAGCTCCTTGTGGCATGGTCAAATTTAGGGCCTGTCTACAGACGTGATCCCCAGCTTAGGGGTTAGTGAATACGACCCATTCTGTCACCACTCCTTTGTCAGAAGCCAACACTGGAGGATTACTAATGCACCAGGGAAGGAAGAAAAAATGATAATGTGTTCCGATTTTGGCATGCATTATATAGTCTATCTAAGTTGACAGCAACAAAGACAGATTAGGGCCCAAGCAATAGAAGGCATGTGGAGCTGTCTGTAAGACGTCTCTGCGACACGATGACACCTTGCTTAAAGGTAAGAAAAATAAGAAAGTTAAGAATAGTCTATTTATAACTCTACTTTCACACTGTGCATGCAAACTAATGAAAAAAGAATGTCACTTACATTAGGCATTTACCAAAGCATGAGCAGGTTTTCATGCAAACAGATGACTTTCCTGACAAGTTTCCAAGCCTTATGCTCAGCCACCATCTTGTTTGAACAGCAAAGTAGCCCGCATAGTCCTTCAACGCTGTCCTCACGAAGCTGCCTCTTTTGCTGACTTTGTCAAAGTTTGAACGAAATTGAGATGGTCGTTGTCTACTTAGCTGTTTATTTAGCTGTCTACAGCAAGTACTGGAAGTGAGTAATGGAGCAATAGGCAGGGCATTGCTATCGAAGCTGCCTTCGTTGAGAGGAAACATTGTGTTGAAGAGCAATGGGGAAACTAAACACTGTACTCTTAATATCTGCATAATATTATCCATTTGAAAGTCATTGCACATACTGCAATGTATTCTCAGGCTTGCTTCTTTTTTTTTTTTTTTCAGGGTTTCCATGCCACGGATGAGCTGAATTTCTCCGCACATTTCTGGGAAAAAATGGCCAAGGATCGGCTGCTTTAATTTTTTCGTAATTTCCAATTGCTAGTTGACAATAGGTATTCCTGTGTTACTCCTAGCTTCACTTTTGCAAGATAATGTCGACATTGTATTTCATAACGAATTCTGCAGTAGAAGGATTTTGGACATTTTTGTAGGATTCAGGTTAATAATAGTGTGGCACAGAAGGAGTAAATAATATGCGTAGCATTTTCAGTTGCATCACTCACCGTGTTAATTATAAACTTCTAAAATTTCTTATTCTCCAAGCCCTACAGGCAGAATGCCCTTACAGTAGACATTTCAAGGCAAGACATTGAGTGGGAGGCAGACACTCACCTCATTTGCTGTGTTGTGGGTGCCCACAATACGGATAAACACCACAGGTTGTCGAGGGAAGCGCAGAAGTTGCCATGACCTGCATACGATGACAACACTCAGGTTTACTGAGTGACCAACCATTTCATATTTGCAAAAGACAGAACTTTCCTCGCTCCCCCCCCCTCCCATTTACACATAACAGCACCAACAGAATTATTGATTTATGTAGCCAGAGAGTTCGAGCATAATCATAAAAAGATTTTCCGATACCTAGCTCACAGCTTAGCGCACTAAAAACGGCATTCTCTGACAAGTGCTTGCCTATTTTCATCAACTTGACGTCTTAATCTAAGTCTACTGTTTTAACAATGTTACATTTGACGAACAACCAATGGACACTTTCCAGCACTGCAGCGAGAAAAAGAAGTATTAGAGAGTCAGTTTGGAACTCCGCTAGGAACGGCTGCAAGTCTTCCACAAGCATGAACGTTGACTACGCTGGAAGCAGGTCACACAGATGCTTTCAACAATGCCCCAACTTGAGCCTTTATGCTTCTTGTTTGTTTTTGCAGAAGACTCCACAAAAGGCCTTACATGTGACAAAATTGGAAGTGCTCTGGAAATAATGGAAACAACCTCTAGCCACCACACTGTGCAGAGCTTCGAAGGAAAAATGCTGCTGCCCTTGTAGCAGGGGTACTCTGACCATAAACATTAAACATTCTATCAAGGGGGGACGTGGCTTTGAAAATCAACTTCCTTATTTCTTCATGGATTTTAATTAAAATTGGCAATGTTTAGAATGTCTCCCTGATGCTGCCATAAAAGTTTCAGAGCGATACCTTGAGAACATTTTATTGAATTTTATTGAGCAGAATTTTTTCCCCTCAAACTTTCTGGAGAGCCTGGGGAAGTTAAAAAACGTGAAGAAGGCTTGTTAAGTTATTGACTGCATATATAAATGCACGCTGAATGAAGGTCGTGATATTCTTGCTTTTTTTTTTCACAACAAAAATTTTTTGGAGTGTCACTTTCTTTGTTACCTTGGCATTAAACACACTTTCGGGGTAGACGAACAGTGATACCATAAACTTACAAAGAGTCAAGATAAGAAAGCAAGAATGTCGTGACCTGCAGTGCAGCCCAAGGAATGCGACAAGAAGAATGGAGTCAAAATATGCTAAATGGTAACAAAGAAATCAGTTCCAGAAACTGAGCAGAAAGGCAAAAGAATAGTTTTGAGAAAACGGCTCCCAAAGTTTCATTCTCTTCAGTTCTCTAAAAGACACCAAGTTTGCAGTCTTTGGGGTGTTTTGTGATGTGGGGCTTCTTGTACATGTGGCCTCTGGTCTGGTGTGCCTTCGTTACCCCTCCCCTTCCTTCTTTTTGTATGGCATTCTTTGCTGCTGCTCTGCAAAGCATTCTTCGCCATGCTCTACAAAGAGCATGGTGCCTGGGTTTCAAACCAAGTGAGGTGCAGAACTCTGTGTGGGCATGAATATAGTTCGAGTGTTGTACCTGCAGGCTGCCTAATTGATAGCAGTCTCCAGTACAATCAGTGAGGCATCTTTTTCTTTTGGTAGAATTGATCATTTTACTGACTGAAGGCTCTGAGAGCCAGCAGCCTTCCAAGTCATCTTTACTTGACAATGGCCGTGGAACTTAGGATCAGAGAGCCAGCGATAGATATGCAGCTGCTAGGTGCTTTCCAGAATTGTACTTTTGTATGATGCCTCGATCACTTCTGCAGTTAGGTGTCTGTGCCAGCCCAAGGGGCCTAGCGAACAGAGCTCATGTAGAGGTTTTCTTTAAGAAGGGGTGGTATATAAATATTGTTACGAGCTATCGTGACAATGTGATAATAGAGTGGACGCGCAACATGCTTGGTTGCGGGTCTGAGGTGCCGATGTGCTTAGTCGCGCAGTTCGAAGTGCTGAAGCGCGAAATTCCTAGCCACGGGCTCGAGTAGTCGACACTCTATGTGCTTAGTCGCGCAGTCCAAGGTGCCGATGTGTGAAATGCCTAGTTGTGGGCTCGAGGAGTCGACGCTCAATGTACAAGATGCTTAGGTGACGGCCCAAGAAGTGCACGCGCGATCTGCCTGATCGCCGAGTCGGAGACTTCAATGCACGAAATGCTTAGCCGCGGGTCCGAGGATTGCGTCTGCAATGTGCTTGGTCCCGTAATTCCAAAACACCGACTGCTGAAAGGCTTAGCTGCATGTCCAAGGATTCTACGGGCGAATCTTGGTCACAAAGTCCGCGTTGCCAATGCTCGGAATGCTTAGCCGTGAGTCAGACGTCCACAAACATAGGGATCGGCCACGTTACTAGCAAGAGAGATGTACTTCCATTTCGTCTGCTTGTTCCCACGTCGTGCAGTCATGTGCACTGACACCGAAACTATGCCATTTTCTACTGTGTTCCAGCGTGTGCAGTTCATGCTCTGTGATCCGCTTGTGTCTGCCTCAGTGTTCGTGTAGCACTGACTTGTGTGCACTGTGCAAAACAAGACAAACACAACAGCTCGTGCATAACACCGCCAGCGGAAGTGCAGCACACGCAAAAAAGCGAGGGGGAAAAAAAATGAAGGCAGGGCCTGTGACGTATGCATCATGTGATCCTCGAGGTCCGGTATGAGAGAACGCAGGGAAGGAATTTCGCTTGCGGAGGCTAGACAGGGCAAGCGGGGAGAGTGTCTCTCCTAGCAGTGGCGCTTGCCTCCTGAAAATCATAGGTTTGCGGTACTGAAATATTTTTATCTCAGCTATTAATAAACCAATGTGAAAAATTCTTGTGGCTGAACATTCCTTAGCGGGCACGTAGGAACTTCCAGCATATAACCGAAATTTGCTATGGGGCCTGGTGAGGGGCCCTTTAAGGGGCAGACACTAGTGATGCAACACTATCAGCATACTAGTGATAGTTTAGTCATTACCAAACTATCAAGAGTGCAAAAACTATTGATAGTACTATTATTAATAGTGTACGATTGGTAGTACAGTTAAACCTTATTACAAGGAAGTAGGTAAAATCAGCAATTTGGTTCATTATAACAAAACATTGTTATAATGAAATTTAACCTTTTGTGTATATAAGAACAGCGCCAATAGAGTTTTCTTATATGGAAGAGGCTGCAAAATTTTCCAAATTATCAGGCAATTAGAAAAGGCAAACCTGAATATGAAAAAAATGCATTCGCTTGAATCTGAGAGTCACCAACGAAAGGTATGCTTTAATGCCATGTCAACAATATCTTCACATCGGCATTACTAAGTGAAGTCAGCCACATTTTCTCATCTACTCCGACCCCGCGGCTGATAGTGTCACTTGCAGTGGGACAACACATACCGTATTTACTCGATTCTAACGCGCACCCGTTTTCCATGACACGCACACAAAAAAAAAAAGAAGAAGAAGAAGAAGAAGAAGAAGACGAGTACAATACCACACACTTCGTGCTTTCTTATAGAAATACTATTTTCTCTCATTTGGAAAGAACAGATTTATTCCCAATACACTAAAGTTACGATGAATAACAACACAAATGGAAGCGGCGTACTTAGCCGCCAAGATTTTTCCCTGTGACGGTACGAGTTGCGTGGGACAATAGATATCACTCGTCGTTGCTATCAGACAACTCCTTACCCCTATCAACAGATCAAAGCATTTCATCCTCGGTGCCGTCTAAGGCATTCGAAATCCCGCACTTCTTAAAGGCCTTGTTGGCCATGGCAGACGGGATCGTGCACCATGCATCTTTCGCCCATCCAGCAAAGTCCTGCAGCGAGGCATGCTTCGTTTTATTGGCAGGCGTGAATTCGTGGCAGAAACTGACAAGCCATTTGGTGTAGAGCGCCCGAATTCTATCCTTCACTGGCTTGTTCAAAGAAACATCGAGCGGCTCGAGCTGCGATGTCATGCCGCCGGGTTACACGACAAGATCAGTGTGCATGCAGCGTTTGTCCTTGATGCGCTGGTCAAGGTGGCACCTGACTGCATCGAGCACAAGCGTGCCACGCAGACCCAAATTGCCGCCAGGTCTCTTCCGCCAAACGTTATCAATCCAGTCATCGACCAAGTCCGTGGTCATCCAACCTTTTTCATTTGCACGCACAATCATGCCACTCGGAAACACGATTCCTTTTGGGAGCGTCTTCCATCTGAAGATAAGATATGGGGGCAGCTTGTGCCCCTCTGCAGTGCAACAAAGCATCGTGGTGACTATAGTTTTTTCGTGGCCGGAAGACAAAACGCACAATTGTTTCGCTCCCTTTTCAACGGTTGCGGTGGCAGGCATGTCAAAGTAGAGCGGCATCTCATCGGCATTTCCAATTTGTCCGAAGCGGTAGCTGTTTCTATGGCGCAACTTCAAAACGTACCGCTGAAAACTGTGCGATTTCTCTTCATATTCTTCGGGCAATTTTTGGTGTATCCCTCAACGCCTTCAAAGAGAAAAGCCTTTTCTTTTCATAAAATTTTATAGCCAGCACCTGCTCATTTTGAAGTCACTCTGCATTAGCCTTTTCTGTAGGGCTAACTGCATCGCCCGTACTTTGAGCAGATTGGTCGTCACAGGCTGCTGTGCCGCTCACTGCTCTTGCACGTATTCCACGAGCAGCCCTTCTATTTCGGCGAAGCAGCCCTGCTTTGGTCCACTGAAACCCTTTCTTGTTACTTTGCTGGCGAAAATATTCTCCTTCTGTTTGCGCCAGTCCCGCACGCAAGTTTCGGGAACTCTGAACGCCCGTGATGCAGCCCGATTTCCGTCAGTCTCCATGCACATAACTTTCCTTTCCGAAGTGTTTTCTTGACAGAACAATTGTTTCTGTGCTCTGTGAATTTTTGGTGGAATCATCGCCTTTCGAGCTGCCTCGCCTCCCCGGCTTGCGGCCATAGACGCGGAGCATGCCAGAGGCCCGTCTGGCCAGAAGTCATCACGGCCATCAACTGCAAGGAAGCGAGTTGGCTCCCCCAGTGACATCGAGCTGTACTCTATGTCGGAAGATGACTCATCCGACGAGGGCTTCATACCTGTCCGGAGTAAGAGGGCGAAGAGAAAGATTGCCAACACAGCGCCGTCCACTCCTGCGAGTACAACGACTATGAAGTCAAGGCCTGCGCGCTGGCCCCACGTCATCTCTTTATGCCGGAACAACCGTCAAGCAACCTACGGTTGCTGAATAGGCAAGCCCTATCCATTTTTCTGGAATGTGCGGTGCCGGATTAAATTAAAGACATCAGAATAAATCCACGCAAGAATATACTCGCCATAGACGTGTACAATGCGAGTGCGCTTGGAAAACTTCAAGAAATCTCGGAGCTAGGCGGAATCAAAATGCACCCCCTTATCCCGATCGACGACACATCCATAGCCGGTCTATTAACGACAATGACATTGCCATTTCCAATGATGATTTACCTAGCCTCATCAAGCCGGCAAACGAGGACATGATCATTACGCAAGTGCACTGCTTTGGGAATACCTGCTGCGTAAAAGTAATTTTCAAGGGGGATTGTATACCATCCCATGTTAAATTTGGACATTTCCGACATCCGGTCCGACCATTCATCCAGAAGCCGCTTCAATGCTATCAGCGCTTCAGGCTAGGACACGTCAAGGGCATGTGTCCCAACTCGCTACTGTGTCCCCGTTGCGCTGAACCTCATGCAGAAGAGACCTGCGGTGCCACAGTTCTGAAGTGTGCCAACTGTAGCGGCCCTCATGCAGCCTCGTTGAAAGACTGTCCCCGCATCAAGAGGGAGCGCGCGGTTCTGAAGCAAATGGCCAGAGACAATTCGGCCCACAGGGAGGCAGCCGAAGTAGTCAGGCGTTGGCGTCGGTACCATCATACGTCTTCAAAGAAGGCGCATGCGCGAAGTGATAGTACCCACTTCACTACGGTACCACTTAGCCGCGCCGTGAAAGGGCCCACCACTTCCACGAGGGAATCAGATAAGACTCTTTCTTTAGAGGAATGGCCTACACTACCGAGCCGCTCCCTTGCTAAGGAACCTCAGAAGGTTGCGGCCCCACCGGAGCCTTCTAAGGCCATGGATGATTCACCTAAAACAGATCGTCAAGTAATCTCGGTGCTACGTTCCCTCATAGAGGCCATCCGAGCGATTTTAGTGGACATGGGGACACTGTCTGCTCGAAGCGCACTTGGAGTGCTGGACGCCTTAAGCCCAGTGCTTGAATTCCTCAACTAGAAAGATGGCTACCCATACCCCATTCTTCCAAAAAGAAGTCAAGGAAGCGTCCGTCATCCAGTGGAATGTCAGAGAGCTAAAATAACAAATTTCAGATTTTCGTCAGTTTGTGTACACCAATGTGTTTCTACTGATCGTCATTTGTGAGCCCAACTTGTCGAAACCAATCAGACTGTCAGGGTACGAATTTATCATGTCATCAACAAATGGTGCATGCAGCAAAATCATCGTTTTTGTTCATCATGAACTCACCTATGTTTTGCAACCAGTTGTGCCCCACAACGACAATCAATATATATACATAACAGTTAAAAAGAACAAACTCTTGTTTACTCTCATAGGCGTGTATATATCGCCTTCCAGCAATTTCGATACTAAAGGATTAGCGGATATCTTGAGTATTTGTCCCGCCCCATGGGTAATCATAGGTGATTTCAATGCACACCATCCAGCATGGGGAAATACAAGGACAAATGCAAGAGGACAAAGATTAGCAAGCATCGCCTACAACTATGGCCTTACTCTCCTGAATGATGGTAGCCCCACCTTTCTTCGAGGCATGACATACGGCAGCTGCCTCTACCTTGCTTTCGTCTCCAACTCTCTCGCCAGATGTGTGAAGTGGTTTCCAGATACTATTGAGACACATGGGAGTGATACACTTCCACCTATTTGAACATCAAAGGCTTGTCGTCTTGATCTGGTCCACGGAATACCATTCGGACGATTCAATGGGCCAACTTCAAATCTGATATGGAAGATGCCTGCCGCGAGGGCCTACCCTCTGGGTTAAAGCAAACAATTAAAAATACCATGCAAAATGCCACTTGCATGCTGACGATCTCTTACACGCGAAACAACTTCGACATAGAATTAGAGCAACTTTGAGCACTTCGTCGCCAGGTGGAACGTCGATATCGGCGTACAAAATCAATCCATGACCTTAGGGCAGCCAGGAGGATGCAAAACAAGATTCAGCGTCGTATGGATAGATTAGCGTCGGAACGATGGGCAACGTTTTGCCAGACACTCGACCCCCACAAGCCACTGTCTCACATTTGGAAAGTGGTGCAAGGTCTGCATTGCCTTCTGGAACAGCGTTTTCCATTCAAGGTGCTTGCGCTTTTCCAAGGGCGGCAAGACATCGATGTCGCAGAAGACTTGTGCGCAGATCGCAGACCAAGCGACTCGTCCAGATTCTCCAGCCCGAGATGATGTCTCCCATTCCCGTGATTGCCTCATGGACCTTCCGTTTACAATGTAGGAGCTCGAGGCGGCACTAGCTCTCTGCAGCTGCTTATCATCTCCGGGTCCAGATGGTATATCATACCGAGCCTTGTGCTATCTCGGAGAATCCGCACGGATAGAATTGCTGAGTCATTACAACACCTCATGGCAGGAGGGAAATGTTCCTGACGAATGGAATGTAAGCCGCCTGGTGCCACTCTTGAAGCAGGGCAAATCCCCGCTAGAGCTCACCTCTTACCACCCAATAGTGCTGGCCAGCTGTGTAGGAAAGATAATGGAACGGATGATCCTTGGCAGCCTGGAATGGTACCTTGAACACTACAAGATTTATCCGAATTCCATGGCTGGTTTCCGACGTGACCGCTATTCCATCGACAATGTAGTTGATCTTGTTTCATATGTCCACCACGAAAGGTCCCATAAGCGTTTATCTGCAGCTTTATTCTTAGATGTGAAAGGGGCATATGATAACGTATTACATGAGGCCATTCTCGACGCTCTTGTGATGGTTGGCCTAGGTGGTCGAGTCTTTTTGTGGATTGCAAGTTAACCATCTGCAAGATCATTCTATGTGTCAACTGATGATGGCCCAACTACGCGACACTATACCAGCAGGGGCGTTCCTCAAGGCGGTGCTCTCAACCTGACGCTATTCAACCTCGCTCTTATTGGACTTGTTGAATACTTGCCAACTACCATCAAAATTTCAATGTACGCAGACGTCATCCGTGTCTGGACTTCGGCAGTCACATGTCCTCAGATACGTGCGTGGCTTCAAAGAGCGGCTACTTGACGGCGAGCTACTTGTGTAAACAAGGTCTCAGCATATCACCAGAAAAATGCGCACTAGTGGCATTTACTTGCAAACCAATGACGCCTTATGTCATCTCAATCAATGGGCGGACCATTTCTTATGTCAGAACCCACAGATTTGTTGGTGTAATTATCGACCGAGACCTCTGTTGGAGCCCGCACGTGGCCTATATGAAATGGTGCCTGACAGCAACCTCCCAGTTGTTTAAATACTTGACAGGAAAGACGTGGGGGATGTCAGTAGACACAATGCTGAAACTCTACAGAGCTGTCTTTCTGGTTTTTTAAAGATGCAGTCTACCTGTGCTGAACAACACCTACAAGACAAATATTCGTGTTCTGCAGGCAGCACAAGCTGAAGCACTCAGAGTTTGCGTTGGTTTGCCCAGATGCACATCAACAGAGGCAACTATTGCAATTGCTCGGGACCATCCAATGCAAACTCACATTACAGTGGAAGCCCTGAGAACGCACATCAGACATTTTGCACGTGCCCCCTGTCACCACCTTGCAACACTACCTTCAGACAGGCACCAAGCATCATTCTCTAAAACTATCGTCAAGTACAACAACAAACTTCCCTCGGGCTTCACCGCTGCATCCAAACCATCGATACCCCATTGGTGTCTTATCGGCCCCAAAGTCCATCTCAGCGTACCAGGAATCAGGAAAAAGTCTGAGCTGTCGTCGCCTGTGCTCAAACAACTGTCTCTGCTTCTTCTGCACGAGAGGTACGTGGACAGTGCACATACTTATACTGATGGTTCCACAAACATCCAGTGTTCGTCCGGTGCTGCGGTTGTCCCAGCAAGAGCTGTTACCATCAGCTTTAGGACTGACCACCCAACGACATCGACATCTGTGGAACTAGCTGCTCTTCATGCTGCACTTTGTTTCATCAATCGGGAACCACCCCGACAATGGTCAATGGCAGACCCGACTCAAAGGCAGACCTACAATCTGTGCTATCAGCTCTGCGTCGCGGGCCATTCGAACAGCTCGTGTTCGATATTAGATGCCTGCTCTATACATCACATGAGAAAGGACATCACGTGACGTTTCAGTGGCTGCCAAGTTACTGCGGCGTCATAGGAAACAAAGAAGCCGATAAAGCCGCTTGGGCACACAGGAAGAGGCCATACCACTTTCACGGTCCAACGCAGCCAGCAGACTTCCGAGTGCTTGCACAGGAGATCATGCTCTCTCTATGGTGCACACCAAACAGCCAGACCAACTGGAGCAATCGTCGATACAACCTGCTCTCTTTGATGCATCTCTGTATGCCAACTGGACTCTGCCAAAGTGAGGCCACTCTGCTTTATTGCTTATGGCTAGGGGTGGCCTTCATGAAATCTTACTCATTTCGCATTGGAATGGCCGACAACGCTCTCTGCAATGCCTGTCTTTGCGAGGAGACGCTAGAACATATTCTGTGCGACTGTCCTGAATATAATGTTCAGAGACAGTCCCTGGCATCCATTCTAGCGTACCTTGACAATAGACCATTGTCAGTTGCAACTATTTTCACATATT
Organism: Dermacentor andersoni; assembly: GCF_023375885.2. Lineage (NCBI taxonomy): Eukaryota > Metazoa > Arthropoda > Arachnida > Ixodida > Ixodidae > Dermacentor > Dermacentor andersoni. Next base: position 5,436,549 of record NC_092823.1, read on the forward strand.
GCCGACAGAAGACATCGCAGCTGAAGGTGACGAAGGGACTACTTCGGTTTATGAAAGAGACGGGCTTCGACAAGCGGCTGTGACAGTGATGTCACGTACCGTGCAAGAGTGACGGACTGTAACTAACGATGTGTGTGCTGTATTATGTGCTCTCTCTCTCTCTCACCTCCCCATCTTTCATCCCCCCATCCCACTCCCATGTGTGCGGTAGCAAACCGGTTAAGCTAAACTGGTTAACCTCCCTGCCTTTCCTTCTCCACTTTTTCCTTTCTTCCTTCCTTTTAAATGCGGCATTATGATGGACAGAGCATGCCTTCGCAGTCGACGCTTCCATGCTGACTGAACAAACCTGAGCCTCCTTTATTTTTTTCTGTGCCTGCCGCGCGAACGCCGTGGCGTATGCAGTGTGCCATTGAGTGTGCCTGGAATTAGAAGCTCCGCAGGAGCTTTCTAATAAAAAAAAAAATAAACATGTGTTTAACTTTAAGGCCCGTTTTCTCGGAATAGATTTTTTCGCTAGTAGTGGTGCTGGAGAAGGCGATATCTCAAGAACCGCTCTTCAGATTTATGTGCCGTCTTTTTTATTCTCTTCCTGAATGACTTTGCCAGGGGGTAACAGGCTTCTTATTTTTACAGCTGGTGCAGTTAATTTATAATAAGCAATTAATTCTTGATGAATGTGGTCATTACTGGCTACATCAAATTCAAAGTTGTGTTAAAATTTGTTGGAGGGGAAATTAAAGAAAAGGGCTTTGTAGCCCCCTGGGATATCTATCAAGGGATCATCACAGTGAATTTCAGCTTCCTACGATGTCCTGGCATTTCTCCAGGCTCTTCCTCAGGCATATACATGAACCACCTAGTTAGACCTCAATAACTCTGGAACTAATAAACATATTTTCATGAAACTTTGCAGTTCCTCATAGTTCGGTGGTGTGAACATACCCTGAAAGTTTCATCCAGATATTTTAAAAAATAAAAAAGTTCGGTCTCCATGGTAGCCTCCCCCCCTAATCTCTTCATGGCAGGGCATGCCTGGGCAGTTACTTCGGCTGCCGTTATCCAGAACTGTTTCAGGCATGCCGGTTTTGGTCAGCATGCACCGGCAGCCTTGCCGGAGCCGGAAGCAAGTGCTCAAAATGGTGGTAATCTCCAGCCACTAACGGAAGCATGGGACATGCTTCGCAGTGCAGATGATTTCCTTGCGCCACTGTCGACAGTGTGCGCAAGGAAAACGAGTGATAATATGGATGGTGAAAGCCAAGAGCAAAAAAAAGCCAGTAACTTCGTGTGATGTACTGGACGCATTCAACGTTATCTGAACTTTCCTCAGTGAGCATGACGACAATGAAGCAATGGAGACTTTATCAAGCTTTGAGGCGCGCGTAGTCAAGCTCATGCACAAGGCGAAGCAGAGCAAAATAAACGACTATTTTCATTAAATTTTCGTTCTGGAAAGCTATGAGTGTGTTTATGTGTCCATTTTCATGATAGCGAAATTCCCGTGAGAACGAAAAAAACGTTTCCCCGGCGGTTTCATTTAGTAAAGGAACTACCCCTCCCTCATTTGCATAGAAAAGTTATCTTAAGTTACCCCCCCGAAAAAAAATTCTGGGTATATGCCTGCACTAAGCCATGAAGAGCTCTCTTTAAAGGAAAGCGAAACATATATTAGTTGCTTTCGCTACAAATTCATTTAATATTGTCAGAATGTGAAGACATTGGGAACGAGAGTACACATTTAGTGGCCAAGTGAGTCATGGGTACGTACTACTCCACAAATGGCATGAAGATTTAATGCCACTAAGCATGTCTGTTGCACCCTGCGAATGGGATTAAAATTTAAGTCATTAACAAGTTAATGTCATTTTCTGTGCTCGTGTGGCACGGGCATTAAGAGTATCAACTTAAAGGGGTGGAGACATCAAAATTTTCGTTCATGCGTTTCTTTATTTAAACGTTGCGTCATGCTTCAGGGAGCACGATACACACAGCGGGATTCATATATATCTGATAAATAATTTAATAATAGCATTATTATACCGAGCAATTTCGGTTTTCGGTTTCTGGGCTCTGGGGGATGCTATGATGTCACAGAGGAGGAAACGCAACATGGCTTGGTCAAGTGGGCCACAAGAAATAGTGACGTAAAACGATGCTGCGTCGTCTGCTTGCGCGTACGCTTGCTCTCCCAGCAGAGGTAAACAACTGGCGATTCGAAGTGCATGTCGTGATTATTATAATTATTGTGAAGAGCGACAACAAAGGTAAGAATATATTGCAGCTTGTGAGAGTCGGTGATTCATTCCGAAGCGCCGTAAGCTTTAGCTTTGAAGTGAACCAGAAAAGGCCTAGCGACAATATCGGCGGCGCCAAATGATCAGAAGCGGTGAGGCTGCCGTCGGTGCCAGAGTGACCACTCCTCGGTCGCTGATTGGCCGCTTCGCCGTACGGCTGCCGCACAAATGGGTCCCGGGCCCGTCCTCTCTACGGCAAGGAAATCTTGCCGTTCGCGAGCAAAACCGCCGTCGCACGGGGGCCCGCGAATGGCAAACGGCGTGCGGCGAGTCTCCGTGCCGGTAACGTGGACGGGCCCTCACATTGACAAAGGCCAAGCGAACGAGAGACCACTCCGAGCTGCCGAACTATGCGAGGAGAGAAGCGGACAACACGAACGCCGCATATCCTGGTCCCTTTCGGAGTAGTGTTACACGCAGTTTGCCATTCGCGGGCCGCCGTGCGGCATTCATTTTGTCCACTTCTCTCCTCTTGTGTCCGTGCCTGCACGCCTTACCCCTTCTTTGCATTAAGAAAGGATTTCTATATGCCTGTAGCTCAGTCATAGTGGAGGCTATGCTCGGTCGCTCGGCTCAGCAGGCTCCGTAATCGGCATTCCATCGCTACTCATCATACGTCACGTTTTCGTGCTAGTGTGCTATGACGTCAATATTTTCGTGCCTCCACTGTGACGTCGTAACTGCCGCACTAGCGATGGGTCTCGACCAGGAGAAGGAGTTTTTTATGACTTATTGGAGCTGAATTAAAATTATTTCGAAATGTTTGCAGCGTCCAATACCTCGTTCTGGGTGTCCTTGCATACGGAAGCAGCCTACAACATGCTTTTTATAGCCTCAAAATTTGGTGTCCCAACCCCTTTAAGCATTAGGGCTATGACAAAAAGACCATATATAACAACATTTTATTAACTGTGCATCGGACATAATGATTAAAATTTCGCCTTCTGGACGACGCTTTTCGTGCAGAGTAATGGTGACATTTGCGTTGCCATGTTCCTCTTAGATGAACTTATTTGTTCATCTAAGAGATGGGGCGAAAAGTTTGCCTACACAAGTTCATATCTGCCCCCATTACTGCGCAGAGCATCCCGCCTGCCCCCCGATTGTGAAAATCATGGAGAGCATCGTAAGTTGGCGTAGTATGTCACAAGAGGGTGCTAGCCATTTTGCGGCCATGTTGCTTGCTGCGATCATGCTTCACTATGCTATGGAACTATGCTCCACGTGTGAAGAGCGAAAGGGAAAAGAAAAAGCAAAATACGAAGCGGAACCCACCAATTCTACACTCTCTCAGCAAGCGCAGAAATGTGCCGCAGAAGCAGTCCCGAAGCAGCAGACAGTCCAGTTAGCAGAAGATGTTGCTGACGAAGTGCAAAGCTGTGTATCCTGAGACGAAGCTGCAAATTTTGCAAGGCTGAAAGAAGTACGGATCCGCACAGGAGCGCTGCGATCATAACGGCTGCAACCAGGGGCCATGCCAATCAACGGAAGAGGCGGGCTTTGCACACCAGGGCGAAGCCCTACATGATAGTGAAATCAACACGGTGGAAGCCGCTGACATTACCGAGCTCTGGGAACATGTTGCTACTGACAATGAAACATATGGCACTTAGATGGAGGAGTTTTTAAATGCAGATAGTGCTGCTTCATTTTGCGAAGAGATATCTAATGGAGTGATCATTGTTACAGCTGATGGTGACGTGTGACAGAGGCAAAGACAGCAGTGGCAGTGACAATGAGAGTGACAATGGCCCATCTTTGACACCGACCCCGATCGAGTCGGTGATTGACTTCATGCAAGCTAAATTATTGCTGCCAGTGTTTGCACAGCCGCTGGACGCGATGCACACCGCAGTTGTGAACCTGAAACTTCCGTGAAAAGCAACTGCAGATTTTGGACTATTTCAATGCACCTAATGCTGTTTAGAGGTACAGTCGAATCTCAGTACTTCGAACTTGAAGGGGCTTGAAATCTTGTTCGAATTAGAAGAAGTTCGAATTAAAGGAAGCTAACTGAATGGAGGACTTGCCTGCAGTGGCGCATGTCTCTGAGCTAACACATGAGTAAGAAGTTCCAGAAGATTTATTCACACGCATTTACAAATTACAGGCAGTTATTAGGCGTGCATCAGTTCTCGTACCGTGATAGGAAACGGCGGGTGCACGCGTGTGCAATTAAAGGAAACATACCAAGTCCCGTGACAATTGCCCCTTCAAACTTTTGCTATGCTTTACCCGCGTAATATTTCTGTATTGGGGCGAAGCTGACTTTCGAGAACCGCCATTATGCAACGCGCCATGATTTCTTCGCTCCGAAACCATTGGCGAGAATTACAAAGGCCGAGTCGGCGCCATTGCTAACAATGGCGCATTATTTCAATGAAAAACACAGCACCGAACAGCAAGAAGCTTGGAAGCGAACGTCGAAGAAGCTAGGCCTAGCGTTGCCACGGTGTGGCTACAGCTGCCAGCGGATCTGCGTGCGAGAGCGCCGGCTCGAGGCGGCACGATAATCAAACTGGCGGTGGTGGAGGCCCCGCCACGTGATTTGGGGCGCTACTGAGAGCATTGTCGGAGCGCAGTGTGTTCGAATTAACCGTCGCAACTGTTTGCGCGTTCGACTCACCGGGAGTTTTTGCCCATTGGAATACACACAATTTTGACGGGACCACAGCTTCAGTTCAAATAAACCGAAAGTTCGAATTAACGAGATTAAACTGTATAAACAAACATTTTATTTTTCACTGCCTACTTTGCACAGCATTTATTTTTAGCACAAGTGGCAAACTTGGTTTAGGAGTTTCAAGGGTATGCTCAATAGTTGTTTTCTATTTCTTTTTTTTTTAACGGCAGTTCAGATATAGCAATGATCGGTTATAACGATAAGATTTTTCATTCTTATTGATATCATTATAAGCGGACTGCACTTTACATTGCATTTGCTTTAGATCCCGTGTGTGGCACCACTGTAGTCGGAGACCTTGCATCAGTCTCTCTCCTCCGAACGTGCTTTCAAAAGAAAGTGGGTCGCGTCCCAAACTTCTTCCTCGTCCTGTGCTCCTGCTCTAAACCAACAAATGATGCTTGCTGCCTGTCATTCAGTATTGGCCGAAGACATTTATCAAGAAACCTAAGAACTCAATACCTGAACTCAAGCTGAAAAAAAAATACTTTTTTTCCCAGTATGTTGCTTTTATGTTGTTTGAATAAAGGATTTTAAAAAATTTCCGTCTGTGAAAGTAAATTCTGCAAGTTTTGTTCATTCTTATCACAAATGTCGGTAGCTTGCTATATTTTTCTTTTATGAATCGGTGGCATGTTACAGTCAGGTGCACTTTTATTTGCTTATTTTAAGCCTGCAAAAATTGGCTGGGCGTCAGATTCAGGGGGCGTCAGAATCGGGTTAATACAGTAAACTTGGCAACGTTTCCCTGTTCACGAACTGCATGAACTGAGCCTTAGTGATGGTCATTCATCACAAAACTTGTGCCTATATCTTTAGCCAAGAATTGCAAAACCACTGATTGCAATGTAATAGCGAACCGTCGCAATACTTTCAACAGTGCTATTGATAGTACTACCATCGATATATTTTATTACTTTATTGATAGTTTAAAAAACTACCAATAATTAAAATTTACCAATGGTGTTGCATCAGTAGTGCATAGTGTTGTTCACCTGCAAAGCTCATTGCGCTTGTCGGCCACCATGTTCCAGTTCTGCTGATCGACGGACACCTCGACGTAATAGCTGTATTGGCGTGAATCACAGTCCCACAGCAGGAGCCTGCAGTTGAAAAGAAAGGATAAAGCAAACAAACAAACAAACTGAACATCCAAAAATCAGTTGCACTGTGTCAAAAGTATTTTTTTTATGGAAATGAGTGAGGAGAGTAACAAACACCAAGGGGATCGATTCCTTTGTTAGTTACAACCAAATGAACTAAAGAATGAAGCCCAAGAAAAGTAACCTTCTTTATATTTTTTTTGGTTGCCAATGTGTATTAGTTCTACGGAGAGGGTGGGTGGTAGTGCTGTGGATAGGTCCAAATAATCTGGTGGGTAAAAATCAGTCATGAAGGAGTCAGCCACTGGCTCTGCTTGTGTTCTTTTCAAATCAATTTTGCCCAACACAAGATGAAAAATAAAAGAATTGCTAGATTATGTGATGCTGTACACATCAAAAGTGATGTGCTGGTACCTCTGCTATATTTGCTAACCGCCAGAAGCACGCCTCGTCTGCTTAGGTGCCATTTAAGGGCCCCTGCATAGAAAATGAGACTGTTTCTAGCCTTGCAGCATTTCAACGCTTGGTGAAGCAAGGGGTTTTAGGTTTGCAACAGAAATATCGCAGGGTTTGTACAGGTTTCAAAGAAAAAAATAGAACGGTTCTCAAGGACTTTAAAGGCCTCGTCACAGCTTTTTCAAGGGTACGAAATTGCATCTAATGCAGCAATATTTTACTAAACCAACGTTTCCGAAACACTATAGATAGCTTTTATTGCCCTGAAGATAATTGAAGTGTCCGATCTTCAAGTTTCTAATGAGGTGCGAAGAAAGCCGCATAATCATGGAAGGGTAACCAGCATCAAGTGCCGGTGTCTCTCACTCTCGCCCACTGAGGGATTTTCCAGTTCCTGGCAAGCTGTTGCACAAAGCAGAACATGCGTGCGCTCATGCCATCCTTCAAGCTTTATACAGTTGAAGCCGCTTAGAACAATATCCAAGAGCCAACAAAATTCCACTTATGGGCTGCATGAAAAAAGGAGAAAGGACAAACACTGAAACATTATAATTAGACAGAAAGAAGCGCCGTTGAACCCACTGATAGCATCACAGGCTTTTACAATACTCAGATGTAACAACGAGCAGCCGTGGCACTGTGAAGTTTCGTATGCGTTCTATGGCAAAATAAACTACTTACTACATTGTTCCAATGCCACATTATCGACTCTAACAATTACATTTGGTTACTATGTGTCTGCAGCAACAAGAAAAAGGAAGCAAAATCCTGGAAATAAACAAGAAACTGTGAGCCGCCGCACCTGCCTTTGTGCTGTGTACCTCGCACCACATGAATTCGCCACATCGCAAACCTCCTGCACCTCTCTGCCCTCTCCCCCCCCCCCCCCCCGCCTATCCAAGACCTGCACTGGCAGGGCCGATGTCAAAAGGGTGAAAAGGAAGTGGGAGAGGGTGCGACTCTGATAAAGGCTTGCTGTACAGCATGCTCAGCCCAAAAGCGGGTGTGTAACAGGCATGTACAGTGGCTCGCATTTTCTTTCTCTGAGGCTTTTGCGTTCCCTTCCTTGCAGCCCACACCCAGTAGCTATATTTAATTGTTACTGATAACACGAAATGAAAGCATTGTAATAATGTGTTGATTTTACCATAGAACACACACAACAGTTCATGGTGCCGGTGCCGCGACTGCTCATAGTTATATCCAATATACAGTTGGATCTCGATATAACGAAGCCGGTAAAATTGAAAAGTTGCTTCATTATATTGCACTTTTGTTGTATAAATTCACCCTTTTATGCAAATAAGTACAGTCGTCGACAGATTTTTCTTACAGTGAAGAGGCTGAAATATTTTCCAAATTATCGGGCAATCGAATGAGCAAATTTTAATTAAAAAAAACAAAATAATTTTGTTGGATTTGAGAGCTAACGATGAAAGATACGGCTTAATACTGCGTAGATGATATCCACATCAGCGGTACGAATAAAACAAAGCTAGCCATGCGTTCACATCCACTCTGCCCCCGCAGCTGATAGTGTCGCCCACGGTGGGACGACGCTATCATAAAAAGCAGGGGGAGTGAATGCTTCATTTGTCTCTTGCTCCAATGCATCTCCAAAACTTTAGATTACGCAAGCTCTAGTACTAAATGCATGGGAAGAAAGCTCCCATAACCGGGCATGGTAACAGCATGATAGCACACATGGCTAACGACTGATGCCTTTATGCTATCCAGGTTTTGGCTTGCCTTCTACTGTGCCTGGTCACTACAACAGGAGCAATAGACCCAGACGAGACTACTGACTCGCGACAATGCTATCTTCAGGAGTGTGGGTTTTCTTTGACTGATGGCACTTTCTTTGTCGGGGAGCCCCTTTGTTCATTGGCTCAGCCGCATCACCAGGAACATCACCCAACCCTGTCTTAAAAGTGACCACCCAACCGTGCCACGTGAGTGGGCATGGAAGCAGCACAATAGGACACATGACTAACAATCGACGCCTTCATATTATCCAGGTTTTGGCTCGCCTTCTACCATGCCTTGTCACTACAACAGGAGCAACAGACCCGGACAAGACTACCGACTCGCGACAATGCCATCTCCAGGAGTGCAGCTTTTCTTTGAATCACGGTGCTTTCTTTGTCTGAGTGCACACTTTGTTCATTGGCTCAGCCGCATCACAAGAAACATCAACCAACCCTGTCTTAAAAGCGACCACCAAGCCGCAACATGTCAGTGGGCATGGAAGCAGCATGATAGAGGACACATAGCTAAGGATCAACGTCTTCATGTTATATAAGTTTCCGCTTGCCTTCTACCGTGCCTGGTCACTACAACAGGAGCAACAGACCCGGACGAGACTTCTGACTCGCGAAAATGCTATCTTCAGGAGTGTGGGTTTTCTTTGACTCACGGCACTTTCTTTGTTGCAGTGTGCCCCATGTTCATCGGGTCAGGTGCATCACCAGGAACATCACCCGACCCTGTCTTAAAAGCGACCACCCAACCGTGCCACGTCAGTGGGCATGGAAGCAGCACAATAGGACACACGGCCAACTATTGACATCTTCATGTTGTGCCTGTCCTGTCTTCTTCCTTGTGATCGTTTACAAAGCGCATTCAATCTTTCCGAATGTTACCCAGGTTGGTCAATCACGTTCCCTTCATGCCAGGAAAACGTCTAATCATTTTTTACTGCTGCTTCAGTGCCCGCAAGTGCTGTATGACATGCGTTGTGATTACATAGAGGCGTTATGGCATTTGATGGTATGCTCGGGAGATACTGAACTTAATCACCCCCCCCCCCCCCAAAAAGACAGCAGAGCGAGTCTGAGACAGCCGACAACCGTGCAGTCTTCATCATGACGATGGCTGCGCTATCACATATTACAACCTGTGAGGCATCAGCGGCGGCTTTAGCTAAGCTGGCACAGGCTGTTGATGACATAAAAGCCAATCAAGAGTGCTTAGGAGGAGGCTGACCATAACTGATGCACGACTCGTTTCTGTTGAAACTAAATTCAATGCTGTTGATAGCCTAGGACATGAACTGCAGCTAACGAACAAAACCATTAATAACTTGACCCAACCAAACAGTGCACTTCTCTCCCACATCAACGATCTAACGATAGGTCTCGCAGAAATAATTTAATACTTTACGGCATCCCCGATGGTGATGAATCTTGGCAAGAAATAGAAAAATAGTGGTGAACTTGCAGTCCTCAAATATTGGTTCCAAATTCAGACTTGACGCAATAAAATTAGTGCACTGTCTTGGTGGTTCCTTCGTTCAAGGTACTGTATTTACTCTAATCTAGCATGCACATTTTTTCCAATAAAATGGGTCGAAAAATTGCGTGTGCGTTAGAATCGAGTATGACCCTACATCTCCGTTACCATCTCGCCATTGGCATTTCAAGATGGCCGCCTTGTACGCACTTCAAGCCTAGCTGCCGTAGCTTTCTCCATGTGCAGTAGTACGTGTGCTTAGGCAGCGCTTCCTTTGGCTTAGGTTAGTGCACTGTCTGTGTTCCCATTTTCTGCATTTGCTCTATGCTCTATCAGCATGGAAGTGCCGACTGCAATGACATGCTGAGTTCATCACAATGCCGCAATTAAAAGGAAAGAGATCACATATGTGGAGACGGACGGAAATCGGGCCGCATCACGGGCGTTCAGAGTTCCCAAAACTTGCGCACAGGACTGGCGCAAACAGGAGAAGCATTCTACACCGCCGGCTGCTACATATGGCGCAGCCCCTATTTTGAAAGCGATCTGCAACGGAGACAAGAGTCTACACATCTATGAGCACTGCACTGTGATCTCATCGCCTCAAAGCGAGAGGCCGCACAAAGGTCAATTCCCTCATTCCTGCTACTGCACTTCATTGCATAATGCCAGTTCCCGAAAGTCGGCTTACCCTCAGAACAGCAGTCTTACGCAGTGAAGCATGCGCATACTATTGCGGTGAAGCATAGCAAGAGTGGGAAGGGTCAATTGTTATGTGACACAGTATGTATTCCTTAATTATACATGCATATCCTGTAACATTACGTGCACCGAGATGCCTAATAAGTGTACTGGCAGGCCTTCAGAGCGGACTTTTCCGCGCGAAGACCATTTTCTTTTTGGCGTGGCGGGCTGCTGTGAGATTTGGTGGTGAGTACATCCTCTCTTGTTTGCTAACTGTGGATAGAAATGGATAGTGACTATAACGAACTAATGGTTATAATGAAGTAATTATTACCTGCCCTTCAACTTCGTTATAACAAGGTTTTACTGTATTTGCACAATCCTACCTTTTTCGTTCTTTTCTACCTCATAGATTGACAGAGTGGAATTGCCTTCCGCTCGACGTACCATTAATACCAGACTAAGACTCATTTCATTAACTCGCGTTTGTTCCCTCACCCAATCTGCTCTTTTCTTATCCCTTAACGTTACACCTATCATTCTTCTTTCCATAGCTCGTTGCGTCGTCCTCAATTTGAGTAGAACCCTTTTCGTAAGCCTCCAGGTTTCTGCCCCGTAGGTGAGTACTGGTAAGACACAGCTATTATACACTTTTCTCTTGAGGGATAATGGCAACCTGCTGTTCATGATCTGAGAATGCCTGCCAAACGCACCCCAGCCCATTCTTATTCTTCTGATTATTTCCGTCTCATGATCCGGATCCGCCGTCACTACCTGCCCTAAGTAGATGTATTCCCTTACGACTTCCAGTGCCTCGCTGCCTATTGTAAATTGCTGTTCTCTTCCGAGACTGTTAAACATTACTTTAGTTTTCTGCAGATTAATTTTTAGACCTACTCTTCTGCTTTGCCTCTCCAGGTCAGTGAGCATGCATTGCAATTTGTCCCCTGAGTTACTAAGCAACGCAATATCATCAGTGAATCGCAAGTTACTAAGGTATTCTCCATTAATTTTTATCCCCAATTCTTCCCAATCCAGGTCTCTGAATACCTCCTGTAAACACGCTGTGAATAGCATTGGAGAGATCGTATCTCCCTGCCTGACACCTTTCTTTATTGGGATTTTGTTGCTTTCTTTATGGAGGACTACGGTGGCTGTGGAGCCGCTATAGATATCTTTCAGTATTTTTACATATGGCTCGTCTACACCCTGATTCCGTAATGCCTCCATGACTGCTGAGGTTTCGACAGAATCAAACGCTTTCTCGTAATCAATGAAAGCTATATATAAGGGTTGGTTATATTCCGCACATTTCTCTATCATTTCTCTATATTTCTCTATCTCAACCGATGGCCATTAAGGGTTACGGACTGGATCCCAAGGGAAGGGAAGCGTAGCAGGGGGCGGCAGAAAGTTAGGTGGGCGGATGAGATTAAGAAGTTTGCAGGCACGGCATGGCCGCAATTAGTACATGACCGGGGTTGTTGGAGAAGTATGGGAGAGGCCTTTGCCCTGCAGTGGGCGTAACCAGGCTGATGATGATGATGAAGACTCATTTCGTTTATCTCAAGTGCGATATCTTGACATTGATCCTTGACCTTTTTTTTTAGTTTTTGCAAACAGTTATCAGGTTTTCAGTGTGTTGGGTTCTATATATATGTTGCTCCGCTTGTGGTTGTTGTTTGAGCTACTGTGTAGCATTGTTGCTTATCACTGTTTATTCTCTTTATTAATAGCTTACTTTAACAAGTATTCGGCTCTTTATTTTTCTCTTGTGGTTGGCTTTCTGTACAGTCGACTCTCATTACAGCGGACCCTGATAATCTGACAAAAAACTTCCGCTTTATCCGAAGTTCGTAATATCCGAAACGCCTTGCTTCGGAAACTTTCGTCGCAATGTCTAACAACTTTATTGCAAAGAGTGAGTGACGAACGTCCAAAGTAAAAATCAAACAAAAAAGTTGCAGTTTCGCCTTAAAGGCGAACCATCGAGTGTGGTAGCAAATTAAGCAAACACAGCAGCAGGAGCGAGCGAATTAACCTTCGTGCTGTGTCTCAAAACGTCGAAAGCGTAGTGCATATGAAGCGAGATGCACTGGGCGCATTTTGTCCACATTGCAGATGACTTTGAATATGAGAACCACGCGGGTGCGGACTTTGTCCTTACCGCAGATCACTTTCAAGATATGGCACCTGCACTGTAAGCAGCAGCCACCAGAGCAGAACCACCCTCTCTCTCGCCTCCTCTTCCCCCCCAAAGAAGATGGTGCGTTTCTGCACCACCTTTCTCTCTGGTGCGATATTAAGCCGCGATCGTTGGCTGACCCTCGCAAGTCAGTTGTCTGCCCATGTCGACACGACAAAAGTACATTTTATGTGCCTGATATTGAAAAAAATTGCTGCTAATTTTGTCCGCTGTAGCCGATAGTCCGTTGTAGCACAGTCTGTAAAAAGCAAACTTCGTTGCATTAATAGGTAGAACAAACTAAGGCTCAAATATTGTCCGTTATTTCCGAAAGTCTGTTGTATGCGGGTCCATTGTAACGAGCGTAGATCCCTGTATAGCATTTTGTTTCATTAATCTTCATTGTGCTTGTCAATTCTCTATATGTTTTGTAGCACTCTCCTCTGTAATGCATATGCGCTTGAGGGTAATAAAATGAAACGAAATGATGACACACCAGCTCATTGCGTACTTTCTTTGCACACGTGGCAGATTAACTCTAAAGCATGGCACACGGCTGTGCATGTGCTCAGCCACAATGACAGCAGCTATACGCAGCCATGGCTGTGCTTGAAACGGAAACGCATGCCAACCTGCCCCCCCCCCCCCCCCCCTCCCTCTTCTCACGCATGCCTGATCGCTTTGCCGCGAGCTTGCTGCCCGCCCGCTCTTTCCCCTTGCTCGTGCAGGAGGACAGCACCCATCAAGCCACCCTCCTTCTCATCTCGCCCTTGCATGCTGTCACTCGCACCTAAAGCACATAGTGCGCCTGAAGTGCGACAAGATCTTATCTCTCTCGGACTTTACACGGAACATGATGTTGCTCCATTTAAGTAGTCGCTCTTGTCGCATGGCACGCGATTTGAGAGGTGCATTCATAAGCAGCCACTTATAATTTAAGAAAATTCCAGGACTTCCAAGGGCCTTGAAAACATACTTTTAATTCTCAAGTGTTTCAAGGACCTGTGGGCTCCCTGGTGTTGGCAGAACAGACTACAAAGCACGACTGGTACCTTTTTGCGGGTTAGGGTGTTTTTCTGGGCTGTTGAAGTCATCTCACAAGACCACGAAAGTGCTCACCGCATGGAGTCGACGCGGTACGGCTGTGCCAGCTGCACCACAATGGCACCGTTGCCCAACTGGTGGCAGGTGTAGCCAGAGTCCCAGTCGTACTTGGAGGTGTCGCCATTGATAAGCGCGTTGCGGCTGCGGCTCACCCCTTCCACCACGTACGCCGAGCGTGCCACGGTGGCCACATTTTCATGGGGCACCACCAGGCCCTCCTCCAGGTCAGGGAAGGGCTCCTCCTCCTCGCCAGTTTCCAAGGCAACGTGTTTGCATTCCAGGGACACAGCATGGAAGACTCGGTTCACCGTGTTGTGTGTGCCCTGCATCGCATTGACAACAGTGTCAAAACTTGGTGCCATGCTAGTTTCTTAAATGGACACTAGAGAGAAACACTGACTTGGTTCAAATTGCTAAAGTATTCTTTCACAACTCAATTTTAATTTTTTTTTCAGGGTAAGATGCCACAATATGTTGGTTACTAGAAGAAAAAATTAAAGTTCAAGATCTATACCTAAAAGCCAAGCATGAAAATAAGATGTGAAAAGGGACAAGCTAGACAGGTGGTCACTTCTCCCATCTCAATCTTGCGCCCAGTTTTTGCTATATATAGACATGCACCAGCCAGCCTAGCCATCCTCTGTTCCATACCAATTCAGAGTTCGACATACTAAACCTTATGCCAAGGCTTCAGCACTGGTACGTCAGTGCTATGTCAGTGAGCTTAAAGTGCTTTTTTTTTTATATTTGGGCCACTGAGGCTCTAAGAGTTATTGAAACTTGCCGAGTTCAGTCTAGTACCTTTAGAATACAATGTACCTGCCATGGTTGCTTAGTGGCTATGATGCTGGGCTGCTAAGCACGATGTTCCCATCCATGGCGGCCACATTTCGATGGGGGCGAAATGTGAAAACACCCGTGTACTTAGACTTGTGTATGTTAAAAAACCCTAGGTGGTCCAAATTATTCTGGAGACTCCCGCTATGGCGTGCCTCATAATCGGATCATGGTTCTGACACCTAAAGCCCCATAGAACACCAACAATACAAAACAATGTAGTCTATCTTTCCCAATTGACAGGGGTGCAACAGCTGAAGAAAAATTTGATATAATTTTTGGATCAGGAAAATCTAAATTTGGAGCATATTGCGGAGAAAAATAGCTCCATTTTAATGGAGCACCAAATATTAAATTTGGAGCAGTCTAATGTAGAAGAAAGCTTAATTATGGAAAACAAAAAGGCGTAAAGATTTACAGCAGTTATTTAGAACCAACTCCAGCAGTGTGACATAGCTACAAGCCATAAAACCACCGAGGTTGTTCTTTTTTTTTTTTTAAAGCTCCGTGCATAAAACTGACTTGGTGTAACCTTGTTTTAGCTTCAGTGACCAAGGTCCCGCAAGCCAGTGACCATTAAATCCTACAAAAACCCACACGGTAGATTTCAATTTGTTCCAACCTGCTGAGCAGGTTGCTTAGAAATTCGTAAGACCAAGCAATTCAACACAGACCAAAGAAAAGGCTGGTATAAAAAATGCAAACAGATATATTTGCACTTCAAAGTGACTTAGACATGAGTGGCATTTCACTGGACTAGGCTAGATGACTAGCCCCAACTTATTTGTACACCAAACTGCTCTTGCACATGAGTAGCAGCTGACTAGACCATGACTAGAAACCTTAAAAACCAAGCTGCTCTTGCACATGACTATAGGCTAACCAACAGCTTGTACATGGCTAGATATTAATGCTTTGCCTTTTTGATCATTTGCTTTTCAAGTTCCTTGAGTTTATTAAGTGCCTGCTCAAGTTTTGCATTTACTGCCATTAGAAGCATGCGGTCACTTTCTACCTTATTCATGTCTTTTTGCTTGATGCCGGTGTTGATCATCTAGCGTTCAGCACTAGTGAGCAATGCCTTGCTGGCCGCCACCTGCTCCTCCAATGTTCTCTTTTGCCGCTTTCTGTCGCTTCCACTTGCTTGTGCTTTCTTCAGCACTCATCCTCTGTGCATAGTTTGCTCGTGACTGCTTCACACTCCTCAAAAGGTCAAGGCTGAGAGTTACCTTAGTGGCACCACCGTCATACCACTGAAGGAAACTTTTAACACGGTGCATTCCATTGATGCTGGCAATGCTCAGAGAGCTCCATCCATCTATGAGGGGCTTGTTTTCACTGAAACCTCGTTCTAGTTCGGCATTGCCATGGGGTAGAGAAACAAATGCTTTTATGAGCTTAGAAAGCAAGGGATATCTCTGTTCACCTGTTGTTGCCTTCAGGCGAAATACGCTTGCCCAGTAGTCATCCACCCTTCCTTCCAAATGCAGAGCACTGTTATCATTATCACACTTCAGCATGAGCCATTCACCAACAACAGACAACACCTTATCACCTAAAACCTGAGGCAGCTGTCCTTAATATAGCACAAGGACCACACCTTCTGGTCAGCGTCACACCGCAAGGCAAAAAACCTTGCATGCATGATCACTTTGTTTGTCAGAAGGAGCTTCTGAAGGAGTGCTTTAGAACAAGTGAGGTAGAATGCTCGAGCTCCGAGGCAGAACATTTTTTTCTCAGAGGGGTCCCAACTTCCATTGCTTTCTCTGTGTCCAAGCCAATTTCCGGCCGCGCTTGCCAGAGGGTTGCATCGTCCAGGTTGAGTTTGGTCAAGTCTTCTGCACTCCTGTTGCAAAACACCTCACCTCATAAAACGTGTCTTAAGACTCATCGTACCAATCCCAGAATCTCATCTTGAAGGACATCTATGAGTGGCTCTTTCCTTTGGAAGAAGTTCTGGAACCCAGTAAAGAGCTCTGAAGCATTTCTCAGGAGAAGCACCTTTGCATAAAGGGCCTCGCTGCAAAACGCTGCAGCAAGTCTGTTGTGCTGGGTCTGGGCATCTGGTCGCTGTCTAACAGTGCTCTTTTCCAAAAAAAAAGAAGAAAAAAAGGAAAGGACTGTAAGGCAGTAAACTGTTCCTCCAGGCAGGCTAGAAGGTACTGTCAAGTCAACCAGTAGTTAGGGACCTTTCACAGAAAGACATTAGGTGCTATACCCAAGATTTTGTGGTGTTCTTTGAGGCCCTCAGCACGCACAGGATGCTCAAAGTAATAATAAACATCCCTCACAAGTTTCTCAACGTCAGAACAAAATTAGTCCAAACCCTTTGAAAATGCACTGTAGACATTGTGCAGAATGCATTCCCCTACATCGACTAGTTTTGGGTTCATCCTCCGTTTCAGCTTCGACTTCACACTCATTCGGGTCATTGCTAAAAAAAAAATCAACGTAACCTTTGTCTTAGCAGCTCTGTTAGGGCATCCTCTATGCACTCTACAAAAATACCTCCAGTGGCATGGCCAAGGTTAAAAGAGTTCAAGTGTTCAACAACAACCTGTTGAATGCTTTCAGAGAAATATCTCACCAGCAAATCCAGTTGCTGTACACGCTGCTCAGGCTTTGAAGTTTTGTCAATCATTACAGAAAAAAAAAATGGCTGTGGCTTAGCTAAGGTTAAGCCCAGGATGCGAAGCATACTAGCCTTTATTTTAGTTGTTGAACCACTGTTTAGCCTGGTGAACTGCTGTTGCTTGGCTATATTTGGTTCGGCTAGACGAAGAAACAACTCATGCGTTACTCTGCTTCGCCTTCAAGAGTGGAACGCGACAGCGTTCCCGTCGACCCGCCAAGGGGTGTAAGACAATGGGCTACGGCGCAGCGACTACGCGCCCCGCATTGGACGCGGTGAGCGTCGAGCAACGCAGCGTTCGGTGCGGCAACGAAATGTGCGCCTGAGCAAGCAATGCACACCTGAGCCTTAGAAACAGCTCGTTTCTAAGGCAACACCGCATTCACTAGAGGCACTTTTGTACCGCTTTGAAGCATCGTACTCGTGGCTCAGTGGTAGCGTCTCCGTCTCACACTCCAGAGACCTTGGTTCGATTCCCACCCAGCCCATCTTGCAAGAGTTGAGCCAAAGCCACCTAAAAACAAGCGCAGCTGCTTATATACTGCCGCAACGCCGCGAGCGACGGCGCGAGTTAGAGCCCCGTTTCTCCTCTGTCGTGACATCAGGGTGTCACGTGGTCAGCCTTGAAGGCGACGCCGCGAGCGACGGCGCGAGTTGGAGCCCCGTTTCTCCTCTGTCGTGACGTCACGGTGTCACGTGGTATGGCATGGGGTCACTAAATGTCATTGAAGGCGACACTGCCACGCCTGAGGAGCTGGGTTGAGCTCTAGTAATATGCTTCGCATAAAAACAACATTCGGACGACAGAACTCTGTTAGGAGCTTTCACATGAAGCAAGGCCCCAGGCCATTCGAGATGACATAAAAAAGCTTTGCCCTTCCACAGTTGAAATTTTTTTGCTATATCACTGCCAGGAAACGTCTTATAAATGTCTGTTGCAATGTTGCCCTAGGAGTACAGAATGCCCTTTGATACAACCGACATCGCAAGAAAGGCTTCAGCTTCACAGACTTGATCTTGCAATGAGGCACGAGGCTTCCCCTGTGAGAAATCTATTGTGGCTTGCACAGCCTTCGGTGCTACTAGCACATCATTTGAGTCTGTCTTCTTTGCTGCTGCCTCCAGGTGCTTTTTCATGCCTGCATGGTGCTTAACAGCAGCTGTTCCATGCTGAGCACAAGAAATTGTCACGTTGCAGAGGATGCAAAAAACATCCATCCTGATCCGCACCAACGGCCAATTGGATCATTGTTGCAATCAACTTCATTCAGTACTGAGGTGCTGAATTTTGTGCACCACCCTGAGAGGAAAAAAAAAATGATCAAGTAAATTTTCTAAAGCCAGTAATTTCGCTG
The DNA here is from genome assembly GCF_023375885.2 of Dermacentor andersoni. NCBI lineage: Eukaryota > Metazoa > Arthropoda > Arachnida > Ixodida > Ixodidae > Dermacentor > Dermacentor andersoni. Next base: position 5,455,116 of record NC_092823.1, read on the forward strand.
CTACAATGCCTACCTACAGTCACTGGCTAATTTTTTGGGCTCTGCTCTGGGGGGACGGGTAAACATATCCGCATAGCATGGCACTTAGTAAAAAATATTTGCAAACAAAGCTGACTTGATGGTATTTCACTGTTCCAGTACCCGCAAACTTATTTTTGGCGGTCTTGTGCTATGTAGCAGCGATACAGGATTGAAAATCTGTGACCGGTGCACGTTTTCTGACTGGCCGACGACCAAAACAAACTTCAAAAGTTCCCCATTACGTTATATTAGTGCAAATGCGCTAACCACAACTGATGCAGCTGCTGCACCATCTGACGATTCCAATGTTATTCTACAAATGAGACAAGATAGTAATTACCTCATGGAACATGAATGGCGCAACAGAATACCGGCAACTTCCCAGTAGCCTCATAAGACATGGGCAACACATACTTTAAGAACATGTGGCGCTTAAAACCCAGTCATTTCAGTAAAAAATAAAAAAATAAATCAACAATGAAATTCGTGCGCGTCTACACTGCCGAGTCAACTAAGGGAGTGAAAAGGATGACGCCGTCGATTTTGCAAGCATATATATGCTTTCCTTTGGCTCGCATGGCATCAGCATCAAATGGCCAATGTTTCTATCGAACACATTGGTGGCAGTGACAACGTTTTTTTGAACGAAGTTTCTACTTTAAATGAACTAACCTTTGCTCATGTTGAATGCCCGTGCACAGTAGCATTGCAACACACATGGAAAAGCAGCTCCAGTCAAAATAAAAATCCAACCAGTCTCTTAGCATCTACACCACACATGCACGCACGACCTGCATGCACGTGCCTATAGTCAACTATATTCTGGTTCACTATACATGTGGCCTTTAGCTGTGTTTTCCGCGACTGGATTGGATTGGCTACAGACGTCCGATACATTGACAAAACTGATGGTTGCCAACATGGCTCTTGTATGTCGCCACAACAAGTTTGACTAAGAAACTTTGCAGAAAGTCGGGGCATTTTGGCACAGTGTGGTGCTATCTTGACAAATTTCACGCTTTTGGCGCAGCTGTTGCACCCCTGAATTGAATGTTACTGAAACCTTAGCAAATGCAGTCGAAAGCTATGGGATCACCATCAGTTGTGTTGTTTCTTGCACATTTTCTGGCTCAATGACCAACTTCTTACAGTAAGAGTGGTTTTTTTTTGTATTGTATAGAAGACTAATTTACTAATACAACACAACTTGCTATTGTCATTAATGTCCTTTTACAGGGCGCTGCAACAACACGAGAATACCATGTTGGAATGGTTGACTTGGCCAAAAACACAACAATGGCTGTGCAGATGAAATTTTCAAAGCAAACAATGGTTTATATATACAGTAAGAGGTCCTATGATTCAAGAACCGTCGGCAAGACCTTCTGTCAGAGCAAAAAAGGAAAATAAAGAACAGGGCACTGTAATGATAAAACGTTTGCAAACGCTTAATGAAAATAGCAAAGGGTACAGTAAAACCTCGTTAATTTTACCCTTGTTAATTTGGAAAATCAAGACTCATTCTCTTGTCCCACCAGGCATGTGCATTATTTAGTATCAAACTCTCGTTAATTTGGATGTATTGTTGTACATCAATTAATTCAGACAACCTGCAGAGTGTGGCAAGCTGGCAATGTGCAACCCAAAAGAGCAAAAGCGGTGCCAGGTTCCAAACGAAATGAAGCAGTGGAGTCTGCATTGCCATAGCCATCAGCAGAAACTGCCCGGGAATAAATAAACACTTCATGCCTATTTGTGAATTTATACTTTTTATGCTTGCGTTTAGTGCCACACGACACCTTGAAGCACACGCACCTCCAGGACTGCGTAGTCCCCATCCATGATAGCATCAAAAGAAAGCACAGTTGAGGCAACAGTATATTGACATGCATACCTGTATATCTCTATTGGACGACCATGTTTTACCGCCTAACAAATGTTATCGCACAACGCAGGATGCTCCTGCATGCATCGTAAGTTTCTTGAAAGTTATCAATGATTGTATCCGCTGTCTGTTTTTACCGAACCTTCTGCTATCTGATTTCATCACGTGATGCGAATGGTGTAGAACTTTGTGGAAGACACGCGGGTGCCAGCGATTAGTCTGGAATGGAATGGAATGGAAAACTTTATTGGTTCTTTAAGATATTAGCGAGTTGAGCACGAAGTCTTCATTCTTGAAAACTTTGGGTCCTCTTCAGCCTTGGGTGGGCCCCTAGTCCAGGGCACCACTGAGTCGGGCCACCTCGCTTGCGAGTGCTATGAGGGCCCTTTGGACCCCTAGCTCGCAGCTGGTGAGCCGGCTCTCCCATTGCTCCGCACTTGGTGTTGTATGTTTGTGGAATGTCTTGTTTCTCTCGCATTCCCATGTGATGTGATATAGTGTTGGCCTTGCTCCGTACCACGGGCATACGGCGCAATATTGTGTGGGGAACATCCTGCTTAGTATGTAAAGATTTGGAAAGGAACCCGTCTGCAGTCTACGCCATCCTGCGGCTTCCTCCTTCGTCAACGCTTTGTGTGGTGGGGGGTACATTCGACGACTGATGTAAAAAGCCGACGCAAGACCCACTGATCAGATTTTGACAATCGCCAACTGTGTTCGACGATCGAGAAAATTCTGGAAATGTGCACTCAGCAGTACAACCAACAAGTGCTCATGCCGCAGTGCGCCATCCAAGGACTGGGTTCCGACAACCTTCAAGAGACCATCAGGGCCATTGTGCGTGAAGAACTGCGCAAGGTCTTGCCTTCATCGCAACCTCAAGTGGCCTCGATAGCCAACATCGTGAAAGAAGAGGTTCAGCGATCGCTTGGGGTTGCTGAGGTGCAACCACAATTACCGCTGCCCCAGCCAAAAACGATGACCTACGCCGCCGTGGCATGCCGTCAAGGTCCCCCTCTGCGACCGTGCAGGGGCCCTGTAACAATGCAATTCCGCCGTCCACCGCCGCCACCGCCAGCACGCCAACCCATCGCACCTACGCTAAAAAGACAGACATTTAGCGCACCCCCTACTACCGCCCGCTCTGCTACCACTGTGGAGAAGCGGGTCACGTCTACCGACGATGCCCATACCGGGAGATGGGACTGCAAGGGTTCACCATTAACGCGCTGCGACCACAGCTTGGCAAATGACCTCGCGGTATCGCCGACTACCTCGCCGCTACTCAGTGGAGCTCTCGACGACCATCCTGTTCGCCATCACCAGGCCGCTACCTGTCGCCGCAGCGCTGTCCATACACTGGCCAAGTCCAAGGCCGCTCTGCCAGCCCATATCCACAAAACTAAGAGCAGCAACCGATGGATGTGCGGTTGCTGTTTGTCGAACTGACGAAGATACTATCTCGACGACATAACAATGATATGCCGCTGTTCCGACGAAGTCTGGAAGCAAAGAATATGCCGATGAAAGACAACCTGATGACGCCATCTACCAGCCGCAGGTCAACGCAACGCAGCCGTGATCCGACGCCAAGACCCAACTGTAATGCGACACAAAGAACCACTGACCTCGACATGCTTCTCGACGGCCATACAGTCACCGCCTTAGTGGACACAGGAGCCGATTACTCCGTCATGAGTGGACATATCGTCGCCCAGTTGAAAAAGTTCAGACTGCATGGGAAGGACCTCAAATATGGACCGCTGGAGGACACCTCATTACGCCGACTGGAATATGCATGGCAAGAATTACCGCTAATGACCGGACTTACCCTGCCACCTTCGTTATCCTCCAACAATGTCCACGAGACATCATTCTCGGCAAGGACTTCCTGAACCAACACGGCGCAATCATCGATCTGAAGTCGAAATTGATAACGCTGTCGGAAGATCAAGCAATACCGCCGGAGAGCTCTTATAGTCACTATGCCTTGAGTGTGCTCAAAGATCAAGCGGGCATCCCGCCGCGCTCCAGCATTATTATTTCCGTGGGCACCGAAACACCAGTTGACATAGAAGGCGTCATGGAGGATGACCAACGTCTACTACTCGACCGTGAAATTTTTGTCGCAAGAGCGATCGCTTGACTGCACCGAGGAAAACAAAAGTGTTGCTGACAAACTATATATCAAAATGATTATTCAAAAATAGTGTAGGTATAGAAAGCGAGTGGGTGGAGCCCCTAGTCCAGGACTCCAGTGGTTTGAGTGGTCCACTGTGCCTCGTCGAGGAGCGCTAGTTGCATCTCTTGATCGTTGCTGGCGAGCCAAGTCTCCCACTACTCCCTTCTGGAAAGTTTACTGGCTATTTTCTATGTATTAATTTTGGGTGGCCTGTTCTGGCAATTTCACGTAATGTGGGCGAGAGTTGGCGGGTGCTGTACAGCATGGGGTGAATGTCATGTTTCAAATAAAGGTTTGGATATGTGTGCGTCTGTATTCGGCGACAGTCATAAGAGTCCCACCTGGATAGGTCAGGGTGTGGTGGACTACGTTCGTCGCTCGCGCCGAAGGTGCTCAAGGATGTCTCGTGGTAAGAAGTGGTTTTCCTCAGAGTGGTCGGCCACTCGGTTGACAAAAGCACAAGCTACACCGTCCGCTCTCTTGTTGCCCTCGAGTCCTGTGCGACCCGGGCACCAGATGTTCACGTAGTTCTGCATTAGGTCGGATCCTAATAGGTGAGTGGTGCTGTGTGGTAGCCTCCCGGTGAGGAAGAGTCTACATGCGACTTGGGAATCTGTAAAAGCTATCGACGATTGTCCCAGAGCGTCCTTAGTTTTAACAGCTAGCGTGATGGCTGAAGCTTCTGCGGTATTCACAGATGCAACTCGAGCCGCGACGCAAGTCCCAAATCCTTGATCCACGACCGCTCCTACTACTGCGAGGGCGTACTTGTAAGTACCGCATCGAGCGACATCTGTGTAGACCTATCCGGATTTCCACCGAATTGCTGCATTAACTTTCGAGCTTGACCACTTCTACGACCCCAGCGATAATTAGGACTCATGTTCTTGAGGATTGGGGCTACTATGATCCTTTCACGAAGGACTTTAGACAGAGATTCTAGTTCGTCTCCTGCATACTGTGGACGAATAGGGGAACCTACGTGGCAGAGTAATTTCTTGCCAGAGGAGGTTAAGCTAAGCCTCTCCCATTGAGGTATGAGCACCGTTGCCCGTAGCTCCTCGTAGTTATTGTGAATCCCGAGGGCTACCAGGCGTTGAGTGGAGATTCCCTGTGGTAGGCCGAGAGCCGCTTTGTACGATGTTCTGATCAACGCATCTGGGGCATTTAGTTCTGTTTTCATGGGGTCCTGTAAAGAGAGGCTATATGTGAGACGACTTAGCACAAAAGCCTGAACGAGCCGGATAGTCTCTGTTTCCTTGAAACCTCCTGGGTGATACGTTACTCTACCAATCATACAGGAGATCTTTTTCACCGTAGTCCTAAGAGTTTTAATGGTGTGGTCTACTTGTTTGTTGCTTTGCAGCCACAGTCTGAGGACTCGCATTTTATGGACCTCCCTTGTCTGGCTGTCCTCTAGGAAGAGGATGACCAGCTCGTGAGTTTGACGGCCTCGACCTTGAATCCTGATGAATTCTGATTTATCAGGAGTGCAGCTCATTCAGCTGCTGCGAGCGAAGGTTTCAACAGCGGTTGCTGCTGTGTGCAGGATTTGTTGTTTTTGTCCTAAAGAGTCGCTGGTGGCCCATAAGGTAATATCGTCTGCATATAATGCGTACCCTAGCCCGGGTTTGACATTGAGCTTTTGGCTAAGCGTCTCATGCCGATATCGAAAAGAAGGGGGGAGAGTATCGCCCCTTGTGGTGTACCTTTATTGGGCATGGGAAAAAGGTCTGTGTGCATAGTGCCGATGCCTACTGTCACTATGCGAGAGGTCAGGAAAGAGCGGGCGTAGTCGTAGATTCGTTGTCCACAACCGATCTTCTTCAGCTCAGATAAGATGAGTTCATGTGACATAGTGTCGAATGCGTTTTTCAAATCAAGAGCTAGGACGAGATGTTCTGCACCAACCATGACGTTGCAAAGAACTTCGGGAAGTAGCAGGAAAACATCCCGAGTTGACAAATGTTGGCAGAAGCCGAATATGTTTGTGGGAAAGAGGTTGCGGTCTTCAATGAAAGACGTGAGGCGTGCGTGCGTGCGTGTGTGTGTGTGTGTGTGTGTGTGTGTGTGTGTGTGTGTGTGTGTGTGTGTGTGTGTGTGTGTGTGTGTGTGTGTGTGTGTGTGTGTGTGTGTGTGTGTGTGTGTGTGTGTGTGTGTGTGTGTGTGTGTGTGTGTGTTTGTGTGTGCTTGGCTGCGTGCCTTCAGAACTGCGTAGTCACCATTCGTGATGGCTTAGATAACGACCGTGGTTTCGTTCGCAGCGGTTGCAACAAACGACAGTTTCGTTTTGATTCAATGCAATGCGCATGCAATGTTAAACACGCTAGAAGCTGTCGAGGATAAACGCAGATTTTACTGTGGCCCGCATGATTAAAGTGTACTATAACATGGTGACATCAGACCTGCCAGCTTCATTGCACGGCTGTCGCCAACCAGCTCACTAGCAAAAGAATAATTGAGATGTGTGTGCAGTAGTGAAAAACTAGTCTTGGATGAAGTTGTAGGTCTTAACTGTGCTACAGACACACTGTGCGAAGTAATTCGCGAGACCTTCATTGCTGCAACTGCTAGTAAGTCACAAGATGACGAGAACTGCTGCTTCTGCACTGCTTTTGTGTAATATCGAAAAATTATTTCTGATTCATTCAGTAAATAAAAGTGTTTTTATGCGGTCAACATTTGTTTATTGTTCTCTTGATACCCTCTAAAATGAACATTTGTTTAATTATGACATTTTTTCAGTCTTGTGAAATGTGAATTGACGAGTTTTTACTGTAGAAAAAAGAAATAGCCATGCTATCACACATAGAATGAGAAGAGAAACTATACATCAAATAAAAGCTATTTCAGCTTATCTTAAACAGTTCAATAGATGTACAATGGAACCTCGATGATACGACTTTCTCGGGAAAACGTCATATAAATTTGGTTGTGTATTCTCACCGACTAAAATGATGCCCGTAACACGCAGTTGTGCATAAAAGAGTTGCAAGGAGCTTCAATTTAGGCTATAGTGCAATACTTTGCAGGACTATGAAACCAAAACCGCCAGAAAAAGTAAATGTGAAAAGAATACTGCATCGCGTGGGCCAATCACACTTAATTGGAAAGATTTAGCCTACCGTGTACTGCGACCCATGCCTGCTTGCATGGGAAAATGTTTTTTTTCTTATTCACAGATATTTAAAAAAAGATTGGTCAATTTCTTAGACTTTCTTTGAGCAATGCAGCAAGAGCTGTCTTTCAAGTGCAGCAATGTCCGCAAGGAAGTTACCTAAGGCATCATCACCTGCACAAGCATGAACCTAGGCACAAGCATGGTAGCATCTGTGGCGTCATCCTCGACTGAGGTGGCAGCCAGCAGTGTTGGCGATGACCCGCATGAAACCAGAAACTCAATGACAGACACATGAGAAGTCACGTGCTCATGCATAAACAGAGAGCTCTGAGCTGCGTGCATGAACACACATATCCAATACAATCTGCATGCCTTCCTGTAGCTGATCGGTTCAATCTTCATAAATGCTTGTGGGCTTGGCGGCTTTGCCACTGCGCAGGCCACTAATCCTTTCGTCTTCGTCATGCAGGTTGGTGACCGTCTCAGCCTCTTTGCCAAAAAGTCTAATAACTACTACTTAGTACAGCTGCCAAGCCCACAGTGTTGCTGATCATTTTTATGTTGTGTTCTCCCTGCTACTCTTTCTTTCTGGAGATATAGAAACTAACCCCAATCTGGATACTGCAGCTATCTTAGCTGAGCTAAAGGAGATACCTACTGGCCAGTCCAAGCTTATTTCTGAAATCCAAGATCCAAAATCCCAGTTATTAGTGACAGACCGGAATGTATCTGACCTTGGCCAACGTATGACTGAACTTGAGAGCTATTATGAAAGCTTTCTAACACTTAAAAGAGACACAGAAGTTAACTGCGCTGACGCAACTAAAGCTACTCGCTTAATTTCAAATCGAGAGGCATGTTTTGATGATGCCAAAAACCAAACACGACGGAGCAACTAGGTATTCTACAGACTCCCTGAATTTACATCTGAATCGTATGCACAATCAGAATAACTTATCATTAGACATTGCCGCGAGCATTTAGATATACATATTGACGCAAAAGAGATAGATCGCACTCATTGTATTAGACATCATTCGAATGACCAGCCCCATCCAATAATAGCGAAATTCACATTTTTCAAAACAAAAGAAACTGTCCTGTTGAGCGCCCACAAACTAATAGGTACCAATTACAGTATTGGCGAAGATTTTTGTCGTGCAGTTCAAATTTATTGCAGCCCCCTCGTTGCATTTGCCAGAAAGCAATCTGCCTCATTTAATCTGCTCTACAAAACTCTGCACATCGGACCGAAGCGCTACGTGTTTGATAGCATATCTCAAACCGTAAAAAGAACTCGCATAGCAATCGTCAGCCCGCAAATATGTGATTACCCACTCCGAAACCATGCCAAGAAATAATCTAAGCGTCAAGTCGTCTCTAACATCATGCTTTCTTCAAACAAAACCTAACCAAACGTACTAACTACTAACCGAAACGTGGTTTACCCTTGATGTCACTGACACAGAAGTACTTGCTGACTTAGCAGGTTTTCAAGTTTTCAGAAATGACCGCACATGCACTCGAGGGGGCGGTGTATTGATTGCTGTGGGCCCTCATTTATCGTGCACACCAACAGACATCATCTCCGATCTAGAAATGTTATGGCTCATTTTTCGCTCACCGGCGCAATCCGATTTACTTGGGTGTTTGCTACAGAGCTCCGCATACCTGATCTAACTTTTCAAGTAACTAGAACAATAATCTGTGCGATCTCGGTACAGCACACCCTAATTCACATATCTTACGATTAGGAGATTTCAATTATCCTGGTATCGACTGGCAGAGACTAGGTCCCTCGGGTACGAACCACAGAGGGTTTTATCAAAGGGTTTTATATAAGTATGTTTAAATGCCAATCTCATTAAGTTAGTAGGGAACCAACGCATGTTGCTGGTGACGGTGCTAATGTCTTGGTTCTTATACCAACTACGAATCCCAAGAGCTTATCATCTATCATGTATGTTCAAGAGATTAGTGATCACAAAGTTATCCCGGCTTAGTTTTAATTTTACCGTGAATGCTGCAAAAGACACAAAAAAAAAATCGATACTTCTCCATAAAAAAAGGTAGCTACAATGCAATTACCCATCATTGTGAGCGAGGGACCTGTAGTGGTCCCGAAATATCATTAAATGTTTTATTTCCTTTCAAACCTTAGGGGAGTACCGGTTTTATTTTGATTATGTTTCCCATCCCCCTCTTCGTGGTTCGTGACTGTGGCTGTTAAGCTGGCTGTACTTTGTTTAATGACTCGGTGGTCACGTGACAAAAAAAGGGGGGGGGGAGTATCCGTGGAGGCGTGAATTACAGGTCTGTTCGATTTGCCTGCGCCACTTTGAACCAGTTGACGGCAGTGCACAAGACATTCAGAAATAGTGAATCTTGACTTCAGTGGTCACCACGTTGGAATTCCTTTTGGGTGTCATGACACCCAAAAGGAATTCCAACGTGGTGACGTGGTGCAGGCCTTATGTTCTATCCACCTAATGTGCACCATCCGTATAAGTTTGAGAGGTCCTGAATCGCAGGTGTGGTCGGTTTCTCATGTGAACATGTTGCATGTACGGCAGGTGCACATGGGTGGGGTTTTAATGGCACTAATGTCCATGTGCTGCATTCCAATAAAGAAGGGCGTCAGTCAGGGAGATACAATCTCTCCAATGCTATTCACAGCATGTTTACTGGAGGTCTTCAGAGACCTGGATTGGGAAGAATTGGGGATAAGAGTTAATGGAGAATACCTTAGTAACTTGCGATTCGCTGATGATATTGCCTTGCTTAGTAACTCAGGGGACTCACAGGGGGGCTCACTGTCCTGGACAGGCAAAGCAGAAGGGTGGGTCTGAAAATTAATCTGCAGAAAACTAAAGTAATGTTTAACAGTCTTGGAAGAGAACAGCAGTTTACGATAGGTAGCGAGGCACTGGGAATGGTAATGGAATAGACCTACTTAGGGAAGGTAGTGACCGTGGAACCGGATCATGAGGCTGAAATACTCAGAAAAATAAGAATGGGCTGGGGTGCGTTTGGCAGGCATTCTCAGATCACGAACAGCAGGTTGCCAATATTCCTCAAGAGAAGTGTAGCAGCTGTGTCTTACCAGTACTCACGTACGGGGCAGAAACCTGGAGGCTTACGAAAAGGGTTCTACTTAAATTGAGGACGACGCAACGAGCTATGGAAAGAAGAATGATTGGTATAACGTTAAGGGATAAGAAAAGAGCAGATTGGGTGAGGGAACAAACGCGAGTTAATGATATCTTAGTTGAAATCAAGAAAAAGAATGGGCATGGAAAGGGCATGTAATGAGGAGGGAAGATAACCGATGGTCATTAAGAGTTACGGAATGGATTCCAAGGGAAGGAAAGCGTAGCAGAGGGCGGCAGAAAGTTAGGTGGGCGGATGAGATTAAGAAGTTTGCAGGGACAACATGGCCACAATTAGTACATGATCGGGGTAGTTGGAGAAGTATGGGAGAGGCCTTTGCCCTGCAGTGGGCATAACAAGGCTGATGATGATAATGATGATGCCGTCTCTGTAAATGCATATGCATCTACAGCCAGAGGTAGACACGCTGTGACATAATATTTCCGAGCCCGTGATGTAAATTCAAAGCTAGTCTTGTGACGGGTCACTTGAAACAATGAAAAGAGACCGTTGTGCGCCTATGAACAGTTTTTAGAACGAGGGGCCGCTGTATAGTATTTTGCGAGGATGGTGGCCGTGACATGCAACAGTGATCCCATGCATTTGCTTTTGTTCACGAAGTGGTTTGTCGGCTTTCTGAGGGCTATGTGATTGCTGCAAATAAATCTGCGTTCGTTTGGTAACCATAACTTTATTCGAGGACACCCGACGATGCAGCTCCGATTAGGCATAGCAGGCTTGACAGTGTGGCCAAGGGTGTGGCCGTGACTAAAATTCGCTGCTGACCGATAGGATAACGAGCGGCAAACCATTGATGAAAACTTGTTGCTAATATGCTTCTATGGGTGGCTCATCAGTGATCAGTTACGAGGTCATGCATACGAGTTACATTGACGGCACTCAGGTCTGTGGTTGACCAGCTGGCAACTACCACGAGCACATGTGCCAAGTTGATCTGTGTGCTCACATGTGGGTAGAAAGCAAACCTGTGTGTGTGCACACTGAACTCGCGTATTTGAATCGATCAGTGTGTCTTCCGGTGGCTAATCGGCCCAATCATCACACAAGCTTCCATGCTTTCCAAACACACTGCTTTTGTTGTTCTCTCCGTTCATGTAGCATTCATCGTTTCGATCGGTCCAGTCGACCTGGTCAAACCTTCCACCAATAAAGTTTGTGTACTGTGGGTATGTTGCACATGCCAAAGCACCGAGCACAGCCTGGTAATTCACCAAAGGTGCCGGTATGCAAAAAATCAACTATTTGAGAAATTGGATATTACCATATTTACACGATTGTAAGTCGACTCACATGTAAGTCTATCCCCCCCATTTCGCGTGTGACAGGGAAAGAAAAAAGAGCATACCCGAGGGCGCATTCGCTAACGAAAATTTATTGGTAGCTGGCATGGTCACTGGACTACTCATCTTCACTTGTGCCACCATCCTCACTGGTGCTGCCCTCGTCATTGCTGCCACGGTCCCACAGTGTGTTGTCGTCCGGTGAATTTCCACACTTGGTAAACGACCGCACCACGACATCTTGTGGAACAGCAGCCCATGCCAAATGCACCCAACCACATGCAGCCGCCGAAAGGCTCTTTTGACAGGTCCAGTTGGCGTAAGTTCGCGGTCTTCTGCCGCCAGCCACTTGTTGTACTCACGGTGGAGCAGGTCCTTACAAGGCGAAGATCCGGGCTTGTTTCATGACTATGTTGCAGTTCACTGGCAGGGACCGATCAGGCATTTCAGCGACGTAAGCTGCAAGCTTGGCCTACAGCTCCGGAAAGTGTCCAGACTTCGGAACGTGGGAAATTCTTCACTTGCCGTCACAGGTGAAAATTTTGCTTCGCTGCAGTTTCCACTCTTGCACCACCCCTTCAGAAACATAGAGCTTGCGGCCCACTGCGCAGTGATTTTGTTCTTCAGCGTAAAGAATGGCAGCACTCTTTAACACTGCTGTGAATGAGCACCGAATGTTCAGTCGGCCTGGAGCACTCATGATGACTGAGGAAGCATGGAAGTAGCACATATTTGGCCGTCAAGTCGAGCACGTCAAACTAGCTACAGGGAAAGAGAAACACGTGAGCAGTGTCTGCTCTTCCATGAACTATCGATACTCCCCGCAAGCGCCGCCGTTCTGAAGGTCCTGCCGCAAATGGAACAGCGGCACTTCCATCAACTATCGACACCCCCCCCCACCATTATTGTTGTGTGCGCTGTATAACTCTAAAAAATGTTGAAAAATCCTTCCGAAAAGTGAACAAATGTGCGGGATAGCATAAAGCTACGAGTAGAGCCATAGAGCAAACATAAAATTGTAACTACCTTGTAGCTCCCCTGATATCTTGTTGGTCTCGCTTTTTTGGCGGTGCCATGTTTTGGTTTCGTTTGTAAGTCAACCTCCCCACCCACTTCAGATTTTCAAATTTTAAAATATAGGTCGACTTACAATCATATAGATACTGTAGGTATTCAATTTGTGAATTGCATTATTCAAACATTCACTATTTGCTTCGCAATCCAATATCAGAGTATTCACACTCGACGCAGCTGGTATGGTACTTACGATGTAAAAACCAGAAACTGAAAAGCAAATTCAGCACCGTATTGTAAAGGTCTTAATACCGCTGCATTTACTTTTCCATTTCTGGTTTTTACAGCATAAATACCATACCGGCTGCATTGCATGAGTTGTTCTAGGTGTTTTCACGTTTTTCTTCATTGCTTGTGCGTTGTGTGCATATGATTCCGGACCCCATGAAAAATCTTGGCCACCTGTGCATTTCCGCTAGTGTACGAAGATGGTGATGGGAGTGACGAAAGTCACTGGCAGTGCAGGCAGTATGCCAGTAGGCGATGGCAGAGACGATAACGAGCCCACTCGGCGCCCGCGTTAGCGATTAAAGAGTCCGTGAACATTGTCTGCAGCGTTGTCGACTGTAGCAGTGGTGACTGCGAGACACTACGAATGATTGATGGGCTAGAGAGCATGACCTTGGGAGCAGCGAACTAAGCAATCCCGCACTGACTGGGCACAGGAGTGGCGCTACAGCCAACATGGCTGACATTCGTTCTTTCCACTTCATACAGGCCGTGGCTTTGGTTCGCAGGATTCCTTGGCCATGGTGTCCGTTCTGCGAGTGCCCCCGCCGCCTACCTGCTTGAGCCTAAAGTGGTCCACCCCTCGCTGGTCGCCGATGCCACTGGAGGCACTTTCCTCTGGCAAACTGGGTCAGCCCCATCGACAAGAACAGCAGTTCCAATGGAACTCATGAAAGGCCCCGCACTACAGTCCGGCTTCAGTGGGCACAGGAGTGGCGCTACAGTCAACATGGCTGACATTCGTTCCTTCCATTTCATGCAGGTCTGTAATGCCACTTGCCTTTATGATATACATTCTAGCAATCTGTCTTCTGCTGTTCCCATGCCCCCAAGTGTTGTGTGATTTGAGTGACGAATGCTTTTTCGTAATATGCCAATTGCTTTGCTGTGGTGACATTGGAACCGATCCTGGCCCTGACGACAACTCTCAAAAAGCAATCTTACAGCTTTTAAAAGATTTGAAACGCCGGACGAGCAGTCTAACTCAGGGACAGGCGGATCTGTTGACCGCCGTAAACGAAGTCAACGAAGCACAGAAATCGCTAGAAGATAAGATTGCCTTGATGGGCGAAAGGTTGCTAAAAGTCAAGGCCACAACTGGTACCGTTGACCGTATTGAAAATGTTGTTCATGTGATGCAGAAATCTATTTCCAATATAACGTGACAGAACGACATCAACTTTCGCCCAAATGAGCTTGAGGACAGGTCTTGCCACAACAACCTTGTTTTCTTTAGTGTAACTGATAATAATGAACCATGGAGCAAAAGTGAAGAAAAGATTATCGGCCTTCTAAAACAACACATTTATAGCAATTTAACCTTAGACGCAATTGAACGAGCACACCGCTTAGGTGTGCTCAGGTTGTGTAACACATCTGTAACCGAAGATTTCTCGTTTGCCACTCGTCAGGCTCGCAAATGTTTAATTAACTTTGCTAAAGCATTACCCTAGTCACCTCCTTACCTCCTTCGATCTGTTTCTCAATGACACTTGCTATATGTACGATCGCAGTAGCAGTAGCATGTGGGAACGAAGTCGCAATCCTGCTTTAAACAACAGCAGTGATAATGCCAATAATGCCAAGAGCCAATAATGCCCTTGCCAATGGACCTGCCTCTAACACACGCGCTCACTCACACCATGGCGATTCGCAAAAACATTATCCCAAGCGCACACCGAAATAACAATTGACGAGTGGAAGTGGTGGCTTGTCCTGTTCATGTTTATCAGTTCTGGTTTTACTTACTAATGCTAGGAGAATCATGAAACATCGTGATGAACTTGACATTACTACCATATTTATTCAAATCTAGGCCGATAGCTTTTTTCAAATAATCATATGCCAAACTCTAGGGTCGGCTTAGATTCGAGAATTTTTAAAAACGTGCCAGTTTGTAATTGAAAATGATAAATATGGTGCATAGCTAACGCCATCTAGAAAAATCAACACTGCAGCTGCTACTTGTCACTGCAGTGGCAAACTCAAGTACACAAGCGACGTCGCATTATCGTAATGGCACTAGACAGGCGATGCCACAATAGTGTTGCTTTCATATGAGAAGTTGTGCTAGCCGCAAAGGTATCGTCAAACATTCAAGCCGGGCGAGACTTCGGCATCGATGAGAAAAATGTCCGTCATTGGAGGGGACAAAGGGAGGTGCTTTTTGCGTGTGCTGCAACGAAGAGATGACAGCAATAAGGAAGATAAGCACGCGCTAACAGAGAGGAGCTGTTCACCGTGATTGCGCCACGTTTCAACACGTACGAGCCGTGCCGCACTGCGCATGCATAGACGCGCGGATGCGAGCTTACGGGCATCCTACGAGCATGCGTATGAGGCTAGCAGTGATGATGACCTAGAGTGAGCTCGGCGTGTTCATATTAAATAAATGCTGTTTTCAGTTTGTGAACGCTGTCCTCGCTTTTTGTTCAGCTTACATTCGAGGTAAGTTTCTTGAGTTTTTCGGACTTCGGACATTCGGGGGTCGGCTTAGAATCGGGACCGGCCTAGATTTGAGTAAATACGGTATATTCTCGTGCGATGCTGATTTAATCGTGTTAACGGAAACATGGCTTAAAAAAAGCATTCATTTCATTCAGCAATGTTACGAAGAACAGGAAATCACTGGGAAGCATATCACAAGGTTGAAGCAGAGTACCGCGTAGTGCTCTGTCATGACAATGATTATTACTCTACTAGTAAACATTCTCCCAGCCCTCTTATTAAGCAATCCTAAAGCATCTTGCAGCAGTATAAATGTGACGGAAACCAGTGTTATTTCTCTTAATAATTCTGAAAATGAACTTATACCATCTGAACAATGCGCCACCGTGTTTAACAACGTTTTTTTAGACAATTTTTCTTCATGTGGAGTTGATTGTGTTAAGTATATGTCACAGCATGATTGTCCTTTGATGTCCCCTATCACGTTCAAGCACTCTGGAATAGTACATTTCATCGACTTGCTAAAGCTTTTTTCGTCTTGTGGAACTGACAGTATCAACTCTAAATTTCTAAAACAGACTAAACATTACTCATCTTTGTTTTTGCCTAAATTCTTCCAGCAGTTGCTTGATCATGTTATCCTTCCTTTTGATTGGAAGATTAGGAAGGTGGTTCCTGTTCATAAATCAGGCAAAAAACATTCTCCATTAAATTATCTGCTCATTTCGCTAACAAGTATCCCTTGCAAACTGATGGAGCCCGTACTGTACAGTCATGCTTAACTTTTTGGAATCAAATTCTTTCTTTACGTCATCACAACTCGGCTTCAGGTGTTCGTTTTCTTGTCAAACTCAATTACTTCTTTTCACTCAGTGCTTGCACTCTATACTAGACAAGAAGTTCAGAATCGATTGCGCCTTTCTAGACTTCTCGAAGGCTTTTGATAAGGTTACTCATGTGCTGCTTATGCAGAAACTTTCCTCTTTAAACCTTGACCATAATGTACTTACTTGGCTTGAATACTTCCTAATCAATCGCCGACAGTATGTTTCTGTCAACGGTCATGATTCACCCTTAATTAATGTAGCACCAAGAGTTCTGCAGGGCTCTGTTTTAGGTCCATTACTTTTTCTAATATACATTAACGACTTGCTCGATTGTGTGTCATCTTCAGTTTACCTATATGCCGATGACTGTGTCCTGTATCGTGAGATCCGTGATGATAAGGACCAAGAAATTCTACACACTGACCTAAATAACATCACCGCTTGGTGTAAAAGCTGGCTCATGAAACTAAACCCCAAGAAATGCAAGCTGACTGTTACAAGACGCGACGTGTGTGTGCCTGCATATATGCATAACCACTTCCAGCTATAACAAGTTTCATGCTACCGTTATTTAGGTGTAACTATGTCATCTGACTTATCCTGGAAATGTCAAATCGACTCCATAATTAATAATGCAAATCACATGTTAGGCTATATGTGGCGAAACTTAAGCAAATCCCCTTCATCAATGAAACTACTATCCTATAAAACACTAGTTCGATCTAAGTTAGAATACGCTGCTGCTATTTCAGACCCATACGATGCTACTCTTATTTATTCGCTTGAAATGGTTCAGAATAATTTCACTCGTTTCATTCATTCAAACTACGATCATACTTTTAGCATAACTTTAATGAAAAGCAACTTGTGTCTACCATCTTTATCACTGCGCGGAAAGGCTTTTCGCTTATGCCTATTTCATAAAGTATTTCATCATCATATCCTTAGCAGTGAGCTCATTCTAGCATCTACTTATCCGTTACCTCGAGTTGATCACCATCATAAAGTAAGAGGAACTTTTTGTCACACAAGCAGGTTTTTATATTAATTTATTCCACATACAACGAAAGACTGGAACCACCTTCCTGATGATATCGTGTCAATCGAAGACAGTGCATTTTTCCGCCGAACCTTGTTTTCTTTTTTTCAACTGTGACCATGCATGTGGCCACATGCGCTGTATTTGCGCAAGCGCTGTCGCGTCATATTTTCCTTTTATCCAGTTCAGATGTTGCTAGGCTTATATCATTTGAATGTCATAGTATTCTTGTTTGATTTCTTAATGATGACATCCACTGCACATGTCACTTGCATCATATAAAATTGTAATAATCATTGTTATTGTTTTTGCATGTACCCCACTCTCCTCTATAATGCCATGACGCTTGAGGGTATGTGAAATAAATTAATTAATTAACGCTTACTTCATGTCGTTCGGCTACACAGAAAATAAATGTGAAACAGATGTGACATAAATGTGCTCTTTTTTTCCTAGCCTTTTCTCCTTTTTGGATAATTCAAAAATTCGATTTGTAATCTGAAAATTTTCACAATCCTGGGTACCCGCTGGGTACCCGCTCCCTGTGATGCTGGCGTCATGCGACAGACTAATGAAAAAACTTAAACAGGATAAAGGACAATGCAAAAAGAATCAAAGGCAGAAGGATTTGGATTCCAAGGTTACAGTGATTCCGTATGTTCACGACCTTTCACATAGACTTAAGAAGGTGGCTGGGAGTTACGAAGTAAAAGTGGTGTTTTCGGCAAAAAACAAAATAGGTAGTGTGTGTTCTAAGGTTAAAAATAAGTTCGAAAGAAATGATGATGCAAAGAATGAATGCAGCGTTAGACATCCGCGTAAGAACCAATTTGTTGATTGCGTGAAAAACGTTGTTTATCAGATTCCTATGACATGTGGTCATGTATACGTAGGGCAGACTTCGAGATGCTTCAACACGAGACTAAGGGAACACTTATCTAGTCTGAAAGGTCGCCCTGGTATGCATTTGGCTATGCATTGTCAAGAACACGATTGCTCACCGTGTCTTAGTTTAGTAGCACCGAAATTTTGTACAGGCATCGGAATCAAACCGCGAGAGAAATGGTGGAAGCATACTGGATTGAAAAACAAAAGGAAAAATGCATCAGCCATCCTTCTGTTTCATTGCTGGATAAAGAAAATTCGCTGTTGTCATCACATCTTTAACATATTTTCATCGTAAGTGCTTGTAACATGCGCCTTGATGTTTTTTATGTTGACCGGGTGGCTTTGGTCCATGGCAATTTATCTCAAGTGTTATATGAGCTATAGGCGTGCTCTGTTTGACTAGATCGTGTAGATCTGTGGGTATTTAAGCAGGAAGTTCCTCCAAAATAAAACCAGTTGTTAGAATGCGCTCGTCCTTGTGTTGCTCCACTTCTTTGTCCCTGTTTGTTTGCGCACAAAACGTTTTTAAATAATGAATCTGTTCCAACTAGGCCGACTCGCAGTTTTGCTTCAGTTTTACAATCCAGCAGACTTCCAATTAATGAGGTTTTACAGTACGTATGAACTGCCACATGTACATGTTTTATGTCACAACAATTGTTTTAAAGGGTCCCTCACCAGGCATGACCATTTTGAGCTGACAAGCACAGTGCATAAAATGCACGCTAACAATCATGTCTGCTAAGTGGACATGATTGACTGATTGCTATGCACCGTGGAAAGACCCATTTGCCCTTTTCATGACGGGCGCTGCAGTCCCAGCTGGAGAGCGCAGTCAATCAGGTTCAATTATGTGCTTTTGTTTCCTTCGCTTGCTTTTTATTAAGTGTGACCAGACAAAAGCAAGATATGTATTACAGGCAAACAAATACTCTATAAAATGATTTCATTCTAAGAAAGCTTTATTAGTGCTTTATTATTGTGACCAGATGCTATGCAATGTTATTCCAAAGATGTTAAATTATCTTATTGGCATTGATGTGAACACAGAAAATATGACTTCCGACAGACGTTATGGCATTGTTTTTATAACCTTAGTGCTAATTCATAGCAGCCATTCATTATAAGTGACATTTATCCAATTGTATAACAGTAATCCAATTCTATGTCTGTTCAACATGCGTGTATATTTTACCTTCTATTTTTTTTAATGGTTAAGCAAAAACTATTGTATCCTGTTAAACTTTGTTTTGCAATAACTCAGAATTATTGTTGTAATAATTATCCGATCTCATGTTTGATATCTTATGTTTAGTATTAGATGTCACTGCTTTGCGGCTCTTTTGTAGGTAGTGGGAGCTAGTCAAGCTGCTTTTGTGCAACTTTTATTCCTTTCATCGTTCATATGCAAGACATGATAATGAAGATTCAATTCAATTCAAATAACTATGTTCTGAGCCAAGCCAATATCAAGACAAGTTTCGCGCACCCGCATCCCAGCGCTCTCCTGCTGGCACAGCACCCATTTAGAAACTCGCACACACAATGGTGTCAGACTTCTCTGTAGCTAATATTTTGCAAGAATCTCCACAGCCACAAGGCAAGTCCTCATGCTGGCTGACAATGTCACCCTCTCTGTACGCACCACAATGTGGATGTACTGGACGACTCGGGGCTTGAAGTACAGCCTCTGCCAGGAGCGGCACAGGAAGTGAGAGTGGTCCACCACGCGCACCCAGTCCTGCTGGTCCACCGACACCTGTGGGCACCAGGGTGGCAACTATTAACCTCTGAAGGGCTTTTGACCTCAGCCCGACACGTGTGTTAGCCACGTTGTCGCTTATTACGAGTTCACCTCGTCATGGGTATTTCACCACTTTCCGAATGGCTTACGACAAAAAGAGGCCACCGAAAGTTCTTTTTTTTGCCCTTTCGCAGCATAGATGGCAGTCGCTGTTTCCTCATATGTGCTTTTATGAAATTTTTCACACTAGATACCAGCTAGTGACCCCAATATGGACACGCCATTGCATTGTCCGATACCTGAGATGGGCAGGATCTGGTGTAGGTGGTGCGAGAAGGCACAGCTCATATTAGCGTGTTTAGGGTTCAATCATACTGCTGGTACTTGTACTAGTCTGCACACCATCAATGGAGGAATGCAACACTCTAGGCAATCTTTTCCACAAAATTCCAAAGAATGAAGTGAGTGGCTTAATATAGTAAAAAAACTTGCTCTAAGCCATAGAACGTTTTCAGAAATCTCTGTACTTCTTAAACATGTTTTTGAAGAGTTTCAGGCCATTAGAAAATAAGCCATTAAGGTGCTGCCTTCCGAGGAATAAAAAAATGGCCCTAAAGGGGTTAATGCAGAAGCAATCCATAAAATTCCTTTCCCAACTGGGAAGAACCAGCTTGTGCTGTTTTTTTTTTTAATATTTGGAGCAATGTGCGTGCTGTGGCTTGAGTTGCTGTGGTGGGGTGACGTAAAAGCCTCTCCCCACTTTAACGGAGTTCACCTTCACACCAAACCTCAGTTGCCCGTGTTACACTCATGGTGGAAGGTATTGCTGACGTTCTGCAAAATAGAGGCTTAAACCTGTTCCTGGGCTGCATGGGTAAGTCAATATAATTGACAAATCCTAAAATTTGGGCTGCGACAAATCGGTCAGCGACTGTATCTATATTCTTTTAGAATAACTTCTGCCCAAAACCAAGTGCAAATGAAAAATCGAACTACTGGTGTCAACACCACAATCATAAACAAGCTCTAAATAATGGGCATTCGACAATAATATTATGGCTGTTGACAGATATGCACATGGAGAAACAGGGCATCCCAATGATTCTGCATCTTCTGTGACCCCACATCTACACCCTTTTCATGTATAGTCATTCTTACATGGGAACGCGTCCTGCATTTAAGGGGTAAGTTGGGAGACCAAAAATATTTATTCTTCTAAGGAGCTGAAAACTCGTGAATATAATCAAACACGTTATAACGAAGCTGGATATTATGAAATAATGGAAATAATGAAGTAAGTGAAATTCCCTCTAAAATCCCCATAAAGATTGATATTGTTACGGTGGAAGAAGAGAACAAGGTCGTCGACGTTGAAGACGACGAAGTGGCAACAGCCTCTCGGGATCCTCGGCTGCTGTCTATGTACACCCTGTAAACACACTGTGTAAATAGTTTTATACCCGTGACATTTCGGTGGACGTGCGTGGCACGCGTCTTCGCCACGGAGCTCCGCAGCGGACGTCTCACCCAGCCTGCGACCATGCTTCCAGTGGAAGGCGCCGCATCTGCAGCAGCAATGCCAACTACACTTACCCACTACGTTGCTCTACCTCAGCCACAAGACCCCGGCAAGTTCACCGGCCTCGATGGTGTTGACGTGGAAGAATCGTTGCAGATGTATGAGCGCGTCAGCAAGGTGAGCAGGTGGGATCCGACCATAATGCTGGTCAATGTCGTGTTCTACCTCAACGGAACACTGCGAACGTGGTTTTACACACACAAGGAAGATCTAACCAGCTGAGACTTGTTTAAAGAAAAGCTGTCCGATGTTTTTGGTAATCCGACTGGTCGACAACTAGCTGCCAAGCAACAACTCGCCACGCATGCCCAAACTGCTACCGAGTCGTATGTCTCCTACATTCAGGACGTCCTAGCCCTCTGTAATAAAATCGACACGTCCATGCCAGAAGCGGACAAGGTTTAACACATTATCAAAGGCATTGCGGACAACGCATTCAACCTTCTGGTCTTCAGAAGCTTATCGACTGTCGACGCCATCATGAAGGAATGCCGCCGTTTCGAGCAGGCGAAGAGTCGCCGTATATACAGCAATTTTACACAGCTTCCAAATACTGCAGCGACCTCTTCCTGTACCGACCCCACCGACCAATCTAGCTCGCCAAGTGAAAACGTGACCCGAATTGTACGCCGTGAACTCGAAGCAGCGTTTCCTGCCTCGCTTCAACAGACGTCTTGGAACAACACTGCTGAGACGATATCGCTGATCCCGTCCGTCGTTCGCCAGGAAATCGCTAATATGGGTCTTCCCGACGCCTGCTCGTTGAGTCGCCCTGACACCCACCCTGCTCCTATGGCTCAGTACTATCATAGTCCACCTCACAGTGTCCGTTATCCCTACACTAACAGGAATCCCTCGGACTGGCGTACACCTGACGACAGGCCGATCTGTTTCTGCTGCGGCTGAATCGGTCACGTTTCCCATCACTGCTGCAGCTGTTGGCCGTCCCCTCCTCGAAACACGTTCAGAAATTCAAGTTCGCCCCGAAGTTCCTCACCCCGTCACTTCTACGATGCTTCCGACGCCACTACCTCGACTCGCCGCTACGCTCACTCGCTGTCGCCACAATGTCGCCAACCACGTACTCACACTTCATTGCTCGCCGTCGCCGACCTACCCAGGACCGTCCCAGCAGGAAAACTAGGCAATGCGGCACCTCGAGGTGGTGCTGCAATGTCGGATTCGCCGCAAAATCCTCCTATCATCCCCAGACCAACGGCCTTACTGAGCGACTTAATCAGACCATTACTGACATGTTATCAAAGTACGTTTCATCCGACCACAAGGACTGGGATGTGGCCCTCCCTAATGTCCTGTTCACCTGTAATTCATCACGCCACGATACTGCTGGGTATTGCCCGTTTTACTTACTCTTCGGTCGTGACCCCGTATTACCATTGGACACTTCCCTCCCCTTGACACAGGATTCGAGGACCGAGCATGCCCGCGACGCCATCGCCCACGCTGACCATGCGCGCCAGCTTGCCCGTACTCGTCTGTTGGCATCGCAAGAATCTCAACGGCATGCTTACAATCGCCGCCATCGTGATACATATTTTTCACCAGGCTCTTTCGTACTACTCTGGTCCCCTTGCCACTGAGTGGGGCTCTCCGAAAAACTCCTTCCATGCTACAGAGGCCCTTACCGTGTTCTACATCAAGTGACCAATGTCACTTACGAGATAATCCCCGAGACCTCTGTCATGCCACCCGGTTCTACATCACCTGATGTCGCATATGTCTCTCGGCTTAAGCCTTACTATGCCTTCACCAACGGCCCCGTCTGAAGCACCGGGACGGTGCTTTTTCTACTGGGGGTCGTGTTACGGTGGCAAAAGTGAACAAGGTCGTCGCCGTTGAAGACGACGAAGTGGCAACAGCCTCTCGGGATCCTCGGCTGCTGTCATAGGCACCCTGTAAGTACACTGTGTAAATAGTTTTATACCTGTGAAACTATTACAGTACGTGAACAGTAGACATAGTAAAGTAATGGATATAACAAAGTAATTTTTCCCTCCCCCTTCAACTTCATTATAACGAGGCGTTACTGTAGAGTTAAACCTCAACACAACAGACAGTAAAATCAGCAATTTGCAAATTTCATTACAGTGAAATTCCACCTTTTATGCAAATAAATCCAGTCGCCGGTGGATTTTTTTTACACCAGAGAGCTTGCAAAATTTTCTGAATTAACAGGCAACCAGAGAAAGCACAATTTGAATGAAAAAAAAAAAAGGAATTTATCGAACTTGAGTTGGCAACGAAAGATACCGTCTCATGCCATGTTAATGATACCTTCATATTGGCTGTACGAACTGAAGCCGGCCACGCTTTCGCGTCCACTCCACCCCTCTGGCCGATAGTGTTGCCCACACAGGGACAATGCTATCTTGAAACGCACCGGCAGCTAGGAGCGAACACTCCGTCTGCTTCTCGCTTCAACACGTCTCCGAAACTTGAGATAACTTGAGATTAAACTTGAGAAACTTGAGATTGCACTTGCATTAATGAGAGGGTAGCTGTAGTCGTAATCAAACCTAATAAAAGGTATAGATTAAAGGTAG